>NW_003852399.1:22432706-22564658 GCF_000181295.1 Otolemur garnettii | reverse complement strand
CTTCTCTTCTTTTCTCTCTTTTTCAGTGCCCAGAGGCTTATTGTTCTCCCTTCCTAGTGGTTAAGTATCATCATTCATTTTTAACAAACAACCAATCGAAAATGTTTTTCAACATCCAAAAGGCCCCTTTGAAAGTGATTCTTTGGCAACTGTTACTTGGGATGATGGTGAACATATTCAGAAAACAGAAATAAATATGTGGTACCTATTACTTACCTCTGGGTTATACAATTACAGATGATTTCGGTTTTTTTCTTTTTTGTATTTGAGAAAATTCCTACAATCGACATATGTTTTCCTTTATTTAAAAAACCTTAAAATAACTTGTTATTGAACAGGTAGCTGAATGAATAAGTGTTTTTCTTGCACGAAAAGCAAGTAACAGTATGGCATAACTCAATTCAGCATAAAGCTTTCAGAATTTTACTAGACTGTCAATTTTACCAGCAGATATGTCTGAGCTCTTTGACCAAAGATGCATATACAGTAGATTCTCTAGGATAAACCTGGAAATGGTATATTTGACAGCTTTAAACAGGAAAGGGAACCTACACTCCTGTATTCACCCCCCTGGTAAGGTTGGGCAGATGCTCAACAGAAATGTTTTAAGCAAGTTACAAAGACAGCCAGGAAGAAAAAGGTCAGAAGGAAAATAATGCTCTCTCAAACGAAACATTTGGCCAAGGAGAGTCACAGATGCAGTATCGTTGGTCTACAGGGAGCTGTAACCCACATGACTTCAGCCTGAGTTTCCACACAAATGGCAAGTTAGGGGGAAATCAGGCAGTTAAGGAGAAACTGAGGAGATTAAAAGAGAATGACAATACCTAAGATATGGAGAAACTGGCACATTATACGGATATAGTATCTACGGAAATGTGTATCAGAAAAACATTTGTGCCAAGCATTCTGGTCACATGTCTCTTGCCTTCTACATAAGCAAATCCACTGGAGAGAAAGTTTTAGGAGATCATACTTAGATGTGTGTAAAAATGTGGAACTGAGTGTTTTGTTGTTTTCAAAAACAAGAAAAAAACTGAAAAGACTTCAACATTAACAAGAGGTACCTAGTTAAATTATGGCACATCCATAAAAATGAACATTATGCAGTAATTAAAAAAATGATATTGACTTACATTTTATGGGCATGGAAATATATCCAACATATTCACACACACACATACACAGAGGTGTTAGAGAGGGATAGAGAGAGAGACAGGGTGGAAGGCAGGGGTGCACTCAGCTCACTGCAGCCTTGAACTCCCGGATTCAAGAAATCCCCTTTCCTCTGCCTCCTGAGTTGCCACAGTTGACCTTTTTTTAAAAATTTTGTGGTGATGGAGGTCTTGTTATGTTGCCCAGACTGATCTCGAACTCTTGACTTCAAGCAATCCTCTTGCTGAAGCATGTAAACTTTTAAAGGAAAGAGCATATTTTATAGTGGTGTGTATAAAGTGATCCTGTTTTATATTAAAAATGTTATTAGTTATGAACATACATATATTTTTAAAATTCCGAAAGATTGTGTTAAAATGTTTGTAGCAGTTATATTTGGGTAGTGGGATAATAGGCATTTAAAATGTGTTTGTGAGTCTTCATTTTCCATTTTTTTTTTAAAATAAGGAACATATGTTATTAGTATAGTAATAGAAATTAATTAGCTTTTAGAGGGGGAGGGGATGCTGCCAAGTCAATTACTTCCTTCTTTCTCACATTCCGTTCTCTAAGACCCCACTCTCGGTGGCCTTCAGTTCCTGGAAGAGGTAGATGTACTGTGTTTCATGAGACCCCAGCTGTGTTAGAAAGTCTCCCTGAGGATCTGGAATTGAGCTACTGACAGCCAGACCCAGAAGATGAGTGTCTGAATTGAAAGGTCACACAGAGCAGGATCCAGAGTTGGCACTATGATAAGTCAAAGCCACATGAGGCTGCCATATGGTAGAGAAGAGAGGTTCAAGACCAGTCTGGGCAACATAACAGACTCCCCATCACCACAAAATTAAAAAAATATATTTAAATAAATATTTATCTAGTTTTAAATAAATCCAGAAAGCCACCTGCAGAGGGGACGCAGGGGCAAAGGCACATGGCCAGAGGGGAGCAGAGCTGAGAGACCCAGGGTTCCTCTGAGGACCCTGGCATTCTAACCCTCCTGTTCCAACTCTATTTTATTTCTGGCTTTTAGAACATCTATAAAATTGTATATGTTTGTGTGGGGAGGGGTGCTTGTATGTGTGTTTAAATAAAAATCCCATTTACCCCAGTGGATTCAAGTGAGTTTTTGTTCATCAAGATAGTCTTGATAAAGATACAAATGTATACCCTGAAACAAGCAGCAGGGTAGGGCAGCAGTAGGGGACTCTGATTAGGGGACTCTGCTATCATTAATTCGCCATCGTCTTTAGAGTCTGTAAGAGGATTCCCGTTGTGTCCAACATTATCTTTGTCTGTTCCTGCTGCTGTAACAAAACACCTTACACTAGTTGATTCATAAATAACAGAAATTTATTTCTCTTAGTTCTGAAGGCTGGGAAAAGTCCAAGATGAAGGGGTGGGCAGATTTAACGTCTGCTGAGGGCTTTGTCTCTGCTTCTAAGGTGGTGCCTTGTTGTTGCATTTTTACATGGCAGAAGACAGGAAGGCAAGGTGGATAAACTCAGTCTCTTGAGCCCTTTTATTAGGGCACTAATCCCATTTCACGAGAGTAGACTTCCATGACCTAATCACCTCCTAAAGGCTCCTCCTCTTAATAATGTTGCAACCAGGATTAAGTTTCAATATGGATGTCAAAGGGACACAAACATTCAAACCGTAGGACACCAAAGTAGGCTTTTACTTTTCTATCCTCAGCCATGCTAACTGCTAAACTGGTAATAGCAGTTCTCTTCCAATAACCATTTGAAAGAAATGAGAAGTAAAACCTTGACAAATGTTTCTCCCAAGGCAGCTGTAATTTCTAACTTAAATCTACCAAAAAACGTGGTTTTGTGAATTTCCTTGAAGACTTTTGAAGGTGAGGAATTTTACAGTGCAATTCTTCTACTCAATATTCTGGATTCTGTTGTGTAGATTTCAGCCTAATGCACTTGACAGCCTTGGCGAAAAATGCACTATATAAACGCATCATCAATATAATAATATAAATTGAATTAGAATGTTCATTCTGTTCTGCTGAGTTTCTTTTCTGAGCTGATTATGTCTAAAATGGCTCTTGTTAGAAGTTTTTTTTTGTTATGAGTAACTCACTGTTCTGTTCCAGCCCTCTGTCAAGTACCACCTGTTTGGTACTTTATGCTCTTATTTTTTTAGTTAAGTAGCCCATCATGTTAATATTTGAAGTTTAGAGTCATGGGATTAGAATGACAGGATGCATTTTCCCTGATTAATTTTTGTTCTGATTGTAAGTGGTCATCCATTCTATGTTGCTAGAATACCACTGAGTAGATAATTTATAATAAACAGAAATTTATTTGCCTCATGGTTCTAGGGGCTGGGAAGTTCAAGAACATGGCACCAGCATCTGGCAATGACCTTCTTACTGTGTCATCCCATGGTGGAAGTCAGAAGGGCAAGAGAGCACTAGAGAGCACAAGAGAGCACAAGAGAGGGCTCAATTCCCTTTTTATAGCAAATCCACTTCTGAGATAAAGACATTGATCCACTTAAGAGGGCAGGGCCCTCAGGACCTAATCATCTTTTAAAAGTACCACCTTTCAATGCTATTGCGTTGGGGTTTAAGTTTCCAATAGATGAACTTTGGTATACACATTCAAACAAAAGTAGTAAGTTACAAGAATAAAAAAGTGGACTGGATAAGTGTTTAAATGATGTGTTGCTAGAGATAGGTCTTCTTTTCTTATTAATAGACCTCATTTTTAGAGCACTTTTGAAATTATAGAAAGATTACACAGATACAGAGAGATCCCATATTTCCATATTTTTAACATCTTACATTAATCTGGTACATTTATTGCAATTAATGAACCAACATCAATACATTATTATTAACTAAAGTCCATAGTTTGTTCAAAATTCTTTAGTTTTTACCTAACATCTTTTTTCTGTTCCAGTATCCTGTCCAGATGCCACATTACATTTAGTTGTGCTGCTTCCTTAGGCCTCCCTTGGCTGTGTAAAACAAACCAAAATGAACAAGAGCTCCAAAGAGCAAACCCTAGGGCAAGAGACATAGTTTCTGAGATTCCCCTTCTTGTGTCTCTTATACACACACTAGACATGCACCACTCTTACTTTACATTCCCTCAGACCTTTGTATTGGTAATACGAGACCCTGTCTCTACAAAAAATGGAGCTGGGCACTGAGGTGCACATCTATAGTCCCAGCTACTTGGGAGATTGAGGCAGGAGAATTGCTTGAGTCCAGGAGCTTGAAGTTACAGTGAGCTATGACTATGCCACAGTACTCTAACCTAGGCAATAGAGTGAAACTCTGTATCATAAATAAATAAATAAATGCAAGAAAGGAATAAGAAAAATTCAAAATGTGTAGATAAAAACCAAATAGCCCAAGAACAAGAAATTCTGTAAGTTATAGCATTAGTACATACTGTCTCAGTAGAAGTGTCAGCATGCTTTATTATGCCCTCAAGGTTCTCTATTCTAATATAAAGTTGGTGTAGCTTTTCTCCCTCCTAGTGTCCTTCATGACTTGGACACCTAGTCTGGTCATTGTCTGTTCCTGCTTTTTTTTTTTTTAAATGCATAGTCAAGTACCAAATTCCTTTTTGATTAGAACTAAACTCAAACCTTTTCTGAGTTTTGAGATTCTAGATGATTTTTATCCTGCTCAGTTCTAGCTTCTAGTTTGTGATACTTGCTGACTTCAGAATGCCTGTAAATTCTGTGGTCCTCTTTTAGATGACCACCTTCCTTTCTTGATGCAGAAAGGCCCTAGGCAGTTCTTTCAGCATATATATCTGTGTTGGCACCATGGCATGGTTGAATAAACCAGTGTGAACATATGGCTAAGAACAATTCATAAGCTATGAGGTCATGGAATAAGAACTTTGTTCAACTAGAACAATGGTGATTAAATTGGAAATTAACTTCTGAAAAGAAACCTAAAGAATGAGGGCAGCAAGTTACAAAGGACACAGAGGATCATGAGTAACAGCATTGTGAGTAAGCAGAAGTCATAAGTAGACCAAGGTGATGAGTCAGTGGAAATCAGAGGACATGGGTAGTTGTTTGGTGCAGTAAGAGATAGAAAAGAAGCTGACTCATTATACTGCAGAACTCCTGGGCTCCTGGGGCTGAGGGGTGACAAGGTAACAGAGATGTAGAATTGCCTTGGTTCTCAAGCCAACTCCCAGTTCATGAGCTTCATTTTTTCTTTGGGAAGCCCACTCTTTCTGGTCTTTTCAGGTCCCACTGATTTTTATGGTGTCCTCATTTCCAACTTCACATTATACAGGTCTTGTTCCTCCAGATAACATAAGGAAGCTTAAATGGAACATTTAACATGCCTGTGCCCATTCACATGGGCAGGGGTTTTGATTAAGACTGATCTAGCTCTTCTTAGCCCAGATTCTTTACTTTGCATATCACAGAGATTCCAGATTGTTTTATAGAGGTTTGGCCTCTACTTCCAACACAGGGAAATACCCTGAGAGAAGCCCAATTAACGAAAGAAAAAAATTATATCATGGATAAAACAAGGATTCTATTTCCTTCTTCCAGGTTTTCTTTGCCAGCTCCCAGTCACTTACATTGTGTTATTCTGTTAACTGACTTACTGGAATCTAGCGAGTTATTATTCTGTTTGATTTCAGACTGGTTATGGCTGGGTTTTCTCATCAACCTTCTCTTCTATTTAATCATAATAAGTTGTTAATATTTATAGATGCAAGGCAATGTTCTAGAAATTTACATATATTAATTCATTTACTCCTCACGTCAACCCTCTAAGGAAGGTGCAATCATCATTCCCTTTTTGTATGTAAGGACATTGAAGTTTGAAGAGGTTAAATAGTTGGACAGAGTTCACACAGCTATTAAGTGGGATTTGAAGTGTAATCAGTTTGATCTTAGAGCCTTAGCTCTTAACTAGGGGCTGTGGTCGCTTATGCTCACCATTCCTATCACCAAGTCCTTCCTTCCTTCTGATTGTTGGTGCTGAGACCACATTCAGCCAACTCTTTGCCTGGATCTAGATCCCCTCCCCCCCATTCTGCTCAGCATGCCTGTAGACAAAATTCTGATATGCACCCATTAAGGGTGAATATTTTGGAAATAAACTGGAATGTATTTCACTTTGGAGCTACAAAAGTACAGCACCTGATGTCTTTTTCCTCAAAATAAGCTGTCCGGACTAGGTTGCCTCAACATACAGTCATTTCCACGGTGGACTGAAACTACAGAGCAGTATTTTTTCCCAGGGATTAATGCCTTTCTTCCATTTCACTGATGGTTGGTACAATTCCTTTTCTACAGCCCTAAAGCTTCCCAGGCAATGAAGACGATGGTGTGACAGCCACTCTCTTTGTAAAGTTCTCCCATGGCTGCTGAATGCTGATTATCCCTGTCCTCTGATGGCTGTGATTTCCTGTGGAATCCCTCTTCTTTGGCAATTGGCTGCTCTGTCCCAGCTGTGTGACTATCTGTGACAGGCTCCACCGATGCTGGAAGTGGTCTTCTCTGCTTCTGGAACCTTCATACAGAGTTTACCATTGCCCAGGGAGGTCTGATCCTATGATTGTCTGATCTCTTGCTGGGATGGCTGGACCCCTTATTGTTTCTCCTAAAGACTCTTTTTAAGATAAGCAGAAGGGAAAGATTGACTCCAAAGTTTAAAGCTCTTTATGACAACCTCAAGTTGCCCAATAACAACTTGGCAATTCTCTACCTCCAGATAAAGACCCAGCATTATAGGACAATAGCTCCCCCACCCTTTCTGAGCAGTGTCTGGTGGGAGAATTAGCCTAACATTATGGATGGCCAACACTATTTGTTGCCTTCCCAGGAGCTTCCTTCTCTCTTTCCTTATCAGACAGACCCTCCTTTTACTGCAGAAAATGCCAACTTACTCTTTTCCTAGCCTTCCTTACAACTAGTATGGAGGCAATTAACATTGGCTCATGGAACCCACAGGGATGTTGGCTAATGGCTTTGGAAAAAGGCCTCTTTTACTAGAAAAAAGGAAATATCCCCTTTTATTTTCTAGAAACAATTTGTCCCTACGTGATCCCTGGGACCATTGTAGTCTTTATGGGGTCATGTGGGAAGTCTTCAACATTGTATTGGGAATGCCAGAGCACAGAGGAAAAAAAAACCCTGGGTCCCTGAGCTGTTGAATCAACCTTGGAAGTAACATGCCTTGACTTTCTATTATAATGATAGTAACAATAATTATTATTACTACTAGTAATAGCAACTAATACTTCTAGAGAGCCTATTGTATTCCAGACACATTTAATTATTATGTGATATTATAAATATTTGTGTTGCTTTAATCATAGCTTTTAGTTGGGTGTTCTATTTACAGCTGAAAATACCTTATTTGATACATTTGCAACTCTGGTTTTTGTTCTCTCTAAGCCACAGAGGTCCTAGAGAGGCTACTTTGGGAAGCGGGTTTGGACCTGTGCCTTCCAAAGTATTTGATCCTCTCATCATGGGATGAACCCTCTTTCCCCATTTTCTTTCATGAAATCCCTTCTCCCATGCAAGCATCTTGAGATCTACATGTAAGGGGTCCTAGAAAACCAGGCATGAACTTTCCATACCCTTTATTTTCAGCCTGGTGATCTTTGAGTTACGCAGGCACCAAGAGGACCACTGTGTCACAAAAACATCTAAAAATGAGGGCTGGGTGAGGATGGGGGAGGCATTTCTGAGATTTCTGCATTACTCTTCTTCCCTGACAGCGCATTTTCATGAAGTCTGTTAGTTACTCTTGTTTTTCAACCTTTTTTATTTCCTGGCACACTTGAAACTATAGTTAAATTTCCACAGTACACTTAAATCATGTTGATCAAAAAAAGAAAAAGAATAAAAGAAACACTTACTGTGCTTATGCTTTGAACTTCTTTTGAAAATAATTTAGTTAATATTCTTTACAATTTTCATGGTTCACTGGTTGAAAATCACTGCTCTAGGGGCTCAGGCTTCTCTGAGGGCCTACAATTAGTTCATTGTGGTGAATGTTTACCTGGGCATAACTACCCATAGCAATCGTTTTCCTGGGTCACATGCTCCACTTGATGATATCCGATTTTGCGTGCTTTTATGTAATAAAATAAACACCATCACGAAAGAGCTCTATCAACTGTAAAATACTATACAGATGTAATTATGATCACAAAGATTTATTCATGCCTGCTTTCAATATCACCAGCTCTGGGTCTAGGAACATACTTAGTATATTCTTGTGTGTTTATTGCTTTAACTGCTGAGATAACCTGGTTTTCCACCAAATAGATGTACTGTCTCAGAATTGGTCATGTTCTCTTTCATTGCTATTCAATGCATCTCACATTTTATTAGTAATTATGACTAATATTGATCATTAGTATTTTACAACTTATAGTTTTATTTTCACATATGTTATTTCTTAGGATCCTTGTAACAACTTCCATGAAGAAGTGCCTGAGGTGACTCAGCTGAAAGGAAGGAAGGAAGAGGGTTCTTTGGAAGCCAAGGAAAGTTCTTTCTGCTGTAATTTCCTGACTCCCCTTTAGGGGATACCTGGCTTTAAGTTTGAAGAGTGAACATAGGGGACAGGTCTGGAAGTGAAAAAAACTAGAATTGTCGTCGGGGAGAGGGTTGGGGAATTGGTGAAAACCTGAATGGCCACAGAGGGGACTTTGGTGGCTTAAAGGCAAGTTACTCAGGCAATGTTTGCCTGGGTTTCCTCCTGTGTAAGATAGTGTTGCCTATGGCATTCACCTTAATAACATCCTTGGTTATATGGGAACAGTGCTGGGGACATAAATGAGTATTTTATCACAATTTGCTATTTTGGCTTTTATCCTATATGAACACTTAGAATGGTGGAGGGGGGGAGTTAGGGACAAGTCAGCTATTTTTCTCTAAAAAAAATAGAGAAAAATATTTTTCCACTTTTTCTATCTTTGGAAAAGTTCAGAATAACATATGGATGCCAACACCTGGGCCTGAACGCCTTCAGGGACCATCTAGCCTTGAGTGTAAGCACCCTGGGAGTAAACTGAATCTTGAGCTTAAATGAAAACTGTAATATTCAGCTCTGTTCACTGTTTAAAGAATTCCTTTAAAATGCTTAATAAAAAGGATCAGGAGGATTTTAGGGTATTAACACATCTTCCAATGCAATATTTTAACGAGGTATGTACAATGCAGCAAGTCCTCGGATTAATCTTCCCTTAAACTACCTATGAGCTCAAGATGTGAGAAAAATATCCTCAGAAAATTATAGGGACATTTGTTGAACCCACGTGTAAAACACAGGAAAATGATGGGTGCTTGACTTCTCACCCCAATCAGGGCTGGTTGGCTTCGTCTGTTCTATAAAACCCAAGAGAAAAATAACTATCACACAGGGAACTCAGCAGGATAGCTTGCTTGGTTGTCCTTCTCTGGGCTTTGAAGCAGGCGTCTCTGGCTGGATTTATCCTGGAGACTGTTTAGGAGGGTTGGGGACAATGGTGTCCACTGTTCTCAGTGCCAGGGGTGGGGTTCAGGGTGGAGGTCAGTGATGGGAAATGGGAAGGTGGGAGGGTTAAAATCATTGCTGAATTCCTTCATGTATGTCCTCAGTGCAAAGACTGTCTCTCCTGTGAAGGCTCAGAGTTTATTTTTAACAGCTGGTACCGAGACCTTGTGTTGTTTGTCTGCATCAGAGCGTGGGCAGTTAGGAAGCACATACGCAGTTTCTGTGCATGGGAGTGTTGTCTGGTATTAGTCATTAGGAAGCGGCTGCTGCCTCCTTCGTCAGTGCTTATAACTGAGGCCATTTTAGGTTCCGTGTCCTTGTATATTTAATTTTCAGTTCATTAGTTTAATTTTGTCCTTTGAATAATTCCTTTATAAATTATAGCATCTTGTGATAGTGTGTGTGTGTGTGTGTGAGAGAGAGAGAGAGAGAGAGAGAGAGAAAGGATGGGGATGAAAAGCGGAGGAAGAAAAAGAGAGAGGGAGAGAGAGACAGCTATCTCTTGTTTTCCTCCTTTATTTTTGACATTGTGAGATGGGCACAAATTGCCTCATTGGATTCAAAGGGCTGACAGAGTAGATGATTTCTGTGGGGTTTGATTTGATAGGTACATGGATTGTCCAAGCGTCCCAAAATACCTCCTCTGCTTTTTGCTCTGATTTATTCCCTTGGGTTAAGCATTGCCTTTCTCTAGCAGGTTTTTTCTAAAGAGATAAATCCCTTTGAGAAGGCCAATCATAGGGTTTTTCACACTGGATAAGAATGAAGTTCTTGGATAGACGGTTCCCAGGTTTGGCCCACCATCCCAAGCCCCTGGGGGGTGATTGTTAAACACACAGATCCCAGGACCTCACCCTAGAGTTAGGGAAGATTCAGAATATCTAAGGAGGTGAACCTTGCATCTGTATTTGTAAGAAAGTTTCTTAGGCAGTTGAATGACCTGGGGATTACTTACAGACTTCAGACTTGGGAGACTTGTCCTCCTTGGCAGGAAGAAAGGGCAGGTAGCAGACTGCACAGGGTCCTTTGGGAGAATAAAGGTCTTAACTAGGAGGGAGGGAAAAGGGGTGAGTTTTTAAGCAGGCTGTGATGGGCTCCAAGGACAGTTTGCCCACCTCACAGTTTTGCTATGGATTAGCAGGGTCAGTGGAGAATATGCCTTCATCAAAAACCGTCTTTATTAATAAATGTCACACAGCCATCACAGGTTTCATTGTTTTCTGTACTTCAAACACTGATGCCAGTCAATAAGTTGGCACTAATTTTGTGGCCTTGACATTATTTTCTGGTTTGGATAGAAGAACCAGTTTGTGTCTAAGACAGTGGATCTTAATTAATTAAAAAAATGTATATTTGCTTAAGCAGGGTATTTCAATTCATCTATAGCTGTGACAATCATGGACAGAAGTCTTCTTGATGAAACACTGTCATTTTAGCTTCTGTTCCTTTTCTTTTCTGCTTTTCTTATTTCTAAAATAAAAGGAAGAGAATCTAACAGATTCTGCTTGGGGCACACGAAGATACGAATAGGAATCCATGTGCTATTTTCAGTATCTGAAAAAGAAAATAGTATTAAACATTACACATTTACTTTGCAGTAAGAGTGCATAAGTTAACAAATAAATCCCAGAAAATATATGTGTGGTTTTCAAAAATAATGTTAGCTCATTTGTTAACACTGGTTTATTCAGGTTAAGTTGAAGTTATGATTGGAAGTTACTGATAAATAAGAAAGGAACAAAATATTTGAAAACAGGGGGTCCATTTGTTCATTCATTCAGCAGTTTTGGCCAATAGCAAGTTCAGATATTCCTCCCAGAAGCATTTTAGGTAACAGATTTTTTTTTTTTTTTTGAGACAGAGTCTCACTTTGTTGCTCTCAGTAGAGTGCTGTGGCATCACAGCTCACAGTAACCTCCAGCTCTTGGGCTTAAGCAGGGTATTCTCTGCCTCCCAAGGAGCAGGGATTACAGGTGCCCGCCACAATGCCTGTTTTTTTTTTTTTTTTTGTTGTTGTTGTTGTTGCAGTTGTCATTGCTGTTTTAGCTGGCCGGGGTCGTGTTTGAACCCACCACCTTGGTATATGGGGCCGGCACCCTATCCATGGAGCCATAGGCACCAACCTAGGTAACAGAATTTAAAACATTCCAAAGCTTTCAAAAGATAAACAAATGGAAGATATAGTTTAAATAGGGGTACTTTGCCAGGTCCACAAAAAGTAAAATTCTATCACATTAGAAGACCTCTGTTTTTCGGTGGTACTCATCAGAAAATAGGTTCTTAGATGCAGATTCGCATGTGGAAAGTTTATTGTAGGAGCAAGCCTTATGAGGGAGGGAAAGAAGTACTTTTGGTTAATGCAGTAGTCCTCAGCCAAGCTCACAGAGAACTTGGGCGCTAGGAGGACCTCTTAGAATGATGGTTATTTCCCAAAGGGAACTCAGTTAAGCCGTCAGCCCTAATACTCCAGCAGCTATTGAAGGTGTATCACTGACGCTATCCCTCTTGTGATTTTCATGACGATTTATTCCCTACACCCAGTATCTGTGTTCTTGTACATAATATAAAATGCCTTTCTCTTCAGACTTCCTGCTTACTAAGGAGTATTAAGAGAGCAGATTGAACAACTTTCATTCAACATTCTTTGCATGGTTTCATGGGAGGTTAGTCTCAGAGTTGAGAGCTCCTGGGTGCCCTTATTGGTAACAAGATATTAACCTTGAAGAGAAGGGTAAGGAAGGGAAGATAAGGGAAGAAGTTACAAGCGCCTACCACAGGAGGTCTGACAATTAAGTTTGCAAACTTGCCACTGTGCACTTACATTGGCATCACTGCCCCAACCCTTGGTAAGGCTTCATAGCCTTGGCACATCGCTGTCTCACAGTCGTATTCATGTTCTCGTGTGTGCGTCTTGCTGAGTGGCATTCACTATTGCTGTTGCATGTTTTTGTGTGCTGTTGCAAGAATGTGTGAGCTTGAATTCAAGCAAAGAACAAATATTAAATTTCTCATTAAACTTGGCAAGAGTGGAAGTGAAATCTGGGACATGTTAGTCCAAGTTTATGGAGATGATGCCATGAGGAAAATGGCAGGGTGCAAATGGTGATATTCAGCATTGAGGTATGTGGCATTTTTTCTGGGATGAGCTCTCCAGCTTAATAGTCAGACCTCGTGTGCCATGTCTTATGCTGAATGCTAAATATTTTTTGAAAAGAATAAGATGCACAGGAAAGCACAGACTTACAAATCAGCAATTGAAGCAGGTATTAGGAATTCTTTGAATGACTGACTCATGTTCAATGGAGGCACAGTGAAGAGTAGGGTTAGTTTACTGAGAGGAGTGTCCAGGAAAAGCTTTCAGTGAACTGTGACATTTGAAGGCAATCTTAAAAGATGATTCAATACTGGCAAGGAAGGGCATTCCAGATAGGGAAAGCAGGGTATGCAAAAGCTTAGAGGCTGGGGCTTGTTTTGAAAACTCCAAGTGGAAGCTTAGGTTTGGGGGGATGTCAAGCCAAATGGCAAAGCTTGGGAAGTAGGCAGATCATAGAGGTTTTGGTAGATAGCTTGCCGAGCAATTTGCCTGTATCTTAAAGGGGAACCTCTAAAAGATTCATGTGCATGCATATTTTTTTCCTCTTTAAAGAGGAGGAGTAATGTGATCAGACGTGCATTTTTAAGAACTCACTTTGCAAGTACACATTAGCAGCAGGCTAAAGCAAATTATAAACTCTTGGGGGGATAGACCCATTTGGTCTTCATTTCATTTAAATACCAAACATGCTAAAAAATTACTGTGTTTGAAAATATGCTGAGTTTGCTTCATATTTGCTTTTTTAAAACAAGGACTCATATTTCTTGGCCCCAGCCAATACTGTGGTCTTCATTAAAACTAGACAAATCAATTAAGTTTTGCCAGACCACTTTGGAAACTCATGCTGGTAGTTTCTCTTTGTCTAAAACAATCTAATAAAATTTATATTGCCAAACATGTTCCTAAGAAATTCTCTGGGTTGAGAGAGGTGGCTCACTCCTGTAATCTTAGCACTCTGGGAGACTGAGGTGGGTGGATTGCCTGAGCTCACAGGTTTGAGACAAGTCTGAGTTAGAGCGAGACCTTGTCTCTAAAAAGCCAAGCATTGTGGTAGGCACCTGTAGTCCCAGCTACTTGGGAGACTGAGACAAGAGAATAGCTTGAGCCCAAGAATTTGAGGTTGCTGTGAGCTGTGATGCCATAGCACTCTACTGAGCGTGACAAAGTGAGAGTCTGTCTCAAAAAAGAAAGAAAGAAAGAAAGAAATTCTCAGTATAAATTTTATGAGATTGCTTTAACTAAATAGAAATATACTGAAAACACAGAGGAAAAATACATCTATCCATTGATTCATCCATCCACCCCTCCATCTATTCAATCATATCTATCTTTGCCCCCTCAGGCATTGGATAAGACACAGGGGCTACAAAGATGAATAAAGTTCAGAGACATTTGTATGAACAGATGGTGGCCATGCTATACAGTAATATAAATGCTCTTAAAGGCAATATATTTTCAAATAAAATAGACATATAATTTTTCTTTGTCAACATGGTGATTAAAAAAAGGGTAAAACATTTGAAATTAGAATAGTAGGGTCTAAGTTTTAGATAATAGAATTTACTATCTAGGCTAACTTGATCATGTTATTTGATTACACTGACAATGTTAAGTTTTAAAAAAAGAAATTCGAGGGAAATAATGGCTGAACTTAATCAAGATAATGATTTCAATAAGTTTACTGCACACAAGACAATTATATGAAACACAGCAGCATTCATATATACACCCTCAGCCCCAAGAGGCCATGCATATTCTTGTCGGACATGCCAAGAATGCAAGCTCCTGACCTGATCATTCTTTACCTTGGTGTCTTTCAGGTTGTGGTTGCCACAAGTGACTTTGAGGAATGAGGTAACATCTCCTCCCTAGCAGAGCGTAGTCTTGATTTTTGCTTGGAAGTGGAGAATACCCTGACCTCAGTGTTCTCCTATAAATGCTGTCTGCTGCATGGGTAAGCATCAATAATGGGTCATTTACTTCATACCCAGGGGTGGATAGAGAACCCACATGTATCTCATTAATGGGTTTGCTGTGAATAATAAAGTCCTTTCTCTGACCCAGAAGTCCTATGTCTTTTGCCAGCCTTCATGAAACAATAACAGGCTGGCTTATTAGTTTGCAATTAGTGTGACATCTCAGGCCCAGCATAATCATGGAAAATAACTGCAATAGCTGTTTAATGCCACAAGGAACAAGATCATTCTATCAGCAGCAAAGCAAATTTAAATTACATACAAGTAATATATAGAAAATGTGTTTTTGACCTATGAGGTTGAAAGTTAAGTTCATGAACTCATCCCAGAAAAAATGCTGCGTACCTCATTGCTGACTATCACTACAGTCATCTTCAAGGTACTCCCTTTAGCCGTCTAGAGACCATAGTAATATTAAGCAATAGGAATGTAGTACTTTTCCTAGGTTGAGTTCATGAACTTAATTTTCAGTCCTCATACAATGACAGCTCTGATGGCCATTCCAGAAAAGGAGTTCCAAAATTGCTTTGAAGGGTGAACTAGGAGCTGGTGTCAGTGCATAGCTTCCCAAGGGGAGTTGGGAAGGTGACCGTAGTGATACTCAGCAGTGAGGTGTGTAGTACTTGAACCTAATTGTCCAACCTTGTATACAAAGAAACACGCAACACTCTATTGAGATTAAAGGAAGACACATGAGTGGGTGGAAAACTGTTATACCTTCACATGGGAAGAGTAAATATTTATTTAAAAAATCAGTTCTTTCCAAATATTTTGATGTTAAACACTACTCTAATCAAAATCTGAATAAGATGCTTGGGAACATTACATCTTAATTTTAAAGTTAATAGGGAAAGAATATTTCAAAGGGCTCACCCATGAAATACTAGAAAAGAGAAGAGAGGTAAGTAGCACAGAGGTTAAGAACATGAGGTGGCAGTACAGTGGGGGTGGGGGGGATAATGAAGTAGCCTTCTGGCTAGAATGATCTGAGTTGGGGCCTCGGCTCTGCTGTGTGTAACTGTGGAACGTGGCAAGGTACTTGACTTCCCTAAGCCTCAGCTTTCTCATGTGTGTAGTGGGGCTTGGAAGAGCAATTACTTTGCAAGGTGGTAGTATGGATTGAAGCACTTAGCTCCATGCTTGGTACTTAGCACTCAAGAAATGGCTATTACTAGTTTCAACTGGTATTAAAATATATCACTAAGTTATTTATAAATGGCACAAGAATCCAGATAATTGAATCAAAATCAGTCATTGTCTTTGATCCATCCTTCTACATTTATCCATACAGAAAACATAATTTATAACAAAGGAAATATCACAGATAACTAGAGAGGGAGCAGGCACAAATACACACATATATTTGTATCTGCACACACATATATAGTTATATAGACACACAAAAATTTGTAATAAGGAAAATAGCATAGATGAATGGAGAAAGGAAACATACAGGGTGTCCATAAAATTCATGCACAATTTACTATGTTAAACTATTTTAAAATTGCAAATGAACTTTATATCCACCCTGTATATATAGTGTGAGTTTATATATGTATATATAAAGTGTCCATTTCAAAAGGTTTAGATTCAGTGCTACTCTCGATGAAAAGGCTTATGCATACGTGTATAAACACTCTATATATAAGCATATACATTTAATATACATTTTAATATGTATATTCATATATATAGTGTGTTTGTACACATATACATAAAGTGTCAACTTCAAAAGGTTTAGATTCAGTGCTACTCTCGATGAAAGGGCAGCCCTCAATAACAGACTAATAATTCAAAAGAAAATCCCTTACAGCACACTAAACCTTATTTGATAAGTAATCCTACCCACTAGGAAATACTTTATGCAGAATTTCCAGTGAATAGGCTCTTCTTTCCTGTTTTTTTTTTTGGCTGCCAAAATCAAATATAGGCTCCAGTGCAAAGGTTAATCACATCCCTTCAAGGGGAAACCCCTCCAAAATCTGATTGCCAAGTGTTAGGGGAAAATTGTAAATACGTAGTAAGTTCTGAATTAAATTTAAGGTTATTTTAATTATAAAAGCATTAATGACAGCAGGAAATTTAATGAAATAGTGGACCATGAAATCAGTGTTATCATTTTAATACATAACAGAATATGACAAACTCTGTAAGATTCCTGTTCTCTTTCATGTCTATTACAATTTCCTTCTATTAGTTTCTACAAATAGAAAATTACATATAAAATTGAGTTTAACCAAATCTCTGCTAAAATCAGACAATCTGATTTGGTATTATATAACTACACTGAAATTTCATTTAATTTAGAAAGGGCTTCTCCTGGTGCCTTGAATACTAACTACTCTCCTAACGACACGTATGGAGCTCTGAGTTTGACAGGGGTATAATCCTAGTCCTGAACAATAGATGGAGAGTTTAACAGAAAGAATGGAGACAGATTGAAATGGAGAGCTTGACCCAAGCACATATTGGAGAGATTTCAAAAGCATTTCTTGAAATGGTCTGAAAATATTTACTCTTGCTTATCATCTTACAAACGAATTCCTTCTGAGAAAAAGTTGAAGATTCAGATGTCAAGCCTGACTGTCTCCGAATACAGCGTGTCTGAGTCTCCCCTGGTTTCTATGAAGAATAAAAGGACTTAGGAAATAAGTCTTATGTGCTTCAGCTCTACTCACTGAAATGTTATTATAGCTGCCTCCTGTAAATTGGTAATTACTTGAGGTCTTCCCCATCTTTGACACAGATGAGAGGTGCTTTAAAATGAATTATTTTAATAGAAGATCAATTTGTCTATTTTAGAGAGAAGGACCAAACCAAGAAGTTAGAAGACAGGGGACAGACTCTTGGGGGAAGAGTTCTGCCTTAAAGGCAAGATGAAGGGTTTCTGGGGTGCTGATAATGTCCTTGACCAAGGCGTAGGGTTTTGGACTATGAAAGTTAGTTGAGCAATGCGATTATAATATGTGCACTTTTCTGTATGCACATTGTGCTTCCCAAAGTTTTTAGTTTTTAAAAAGTATGATTGCCTTGACACTCTCTAATAAGAATACAGATGCCTGAAATAATGTCAAAATCTCAAACAGTACAAATTTCTAGGTTAGCATTGGGCAGAAATTTCTAAGTTTGGTTTTACCTGGTACATTGCAAAACTAAGATTAGAAGCAAATAATAGGATTCTTATCTCTTGAATCTGGCTAGTCCACTATGACTTGTCAAATCCTATCTCCTAAGGTCCACACAGCACAAGTATCCTTAACCACATAATCCTGCAGAATCCTAACATGATTGCCTAAGATGAATGCCTAATCCATTGATCTTATTTTGGTTGGTGTTCAAGTCTGCAACTCTCCACCAGCCAGATGCTTGTACTGAATCCCTAGCACCTAACAGTTACTGAATCACTCAGTCATTTAGGCAGGTCCTCTGCAGCCCTTAAGGGTTTCCACATCTGGTCAGCTCTTTTCTTTTCTTGGATTACTCTACCCACAGTAGTATGCTAGGCAGTTTTCTCCTCTGATTCTGAATATCTTAAGATTATTACGAGGTCAGTCTGGGAAGCCATGCAGAGTAATAAAAGCAGCACAAAAGTGAGAATCAGAACAAGAATCCATTGGTTTCAACCCAGGCTTTACTTTTCAATAGCTCTGTGACCTCAGGCAATCTCTTAGTAAGACAGAGGTCGGACATCAGCCTCAAGGCTTCCTTATGAGAATGGAATAAGGTAATGGATATGAGCATATTTTGTATGCCATAAATAGCAGTGCTAGAGTTATTACAGGGATGTAGTTTACTTATTGCAGGTTATGGGTATGGGCTAAGAGCAAGGATTTACTATCACTTTGAAAATATTTTTATCTCTTCTATAAAGCGAGTATTCACAACTACATCCAAGGCATAGGAGTGCAGAACTGTTTTTGTTCCACTTCTGGCCACTTCATTAGGCATTTCAAAGGCAGTGTGACTTAGCTAAACTTGAAATGCAGACGCCAAATTATGGTGCCAACCCAGTGGGGTTGGGTAAGCGCTCTTCCCACCAGCCAGACTCCTGTCTGAATTTTGTATTTGTCCTCAATGTGCTATGCTAGGACTTTCCCAAATAACCAACCCAAAGCAGATTGTGACAGCAGCATCTAGGTCATCTGAGGCGTCTTGGAGCAAGTCTGTTCCGAAAATATTAAATGAGTTTAAAATTTTAAGCTCCAATGATAATGGACAATGGGTCAGCGGGGCTCTATTAAGAAGCTGGGTCTGGAGAAAGTGACTTCTGTGGGATGCTCTGGTAGATTGAAACTATTAATTTAGAGGTGGCTCAAGAAGACATGCCCTGGATGAAAACTATTGAATAACGTCGGATTTTCTCGTAGGGAATCCTGGGATCTCTATCGTCATTTAATTCAAACAGAGCTTTAAAAAATATCCTAGTTCAACCCTGTGGGAATTCTGAAATGTGCCCCAGAGACTTCCTAAGGTCACATGGCCCAGAGGGAGTTGGAAACTAAACTGGATTCATTAGCTTTGCAATTTCTTTACTCGGCTGGAGCTCACACGTTGCATTATTTAATGCACTTTGGAGTAGTAGCCTCTGTCTTGTTCGTAAGGCCCAGATAAGCCATAACTAATACTTAAAGAATTAAGTATCTCCAAAAATACTAAAGAATTAAAGTATCTCCAAAAATTTGGAGAATAGACAGCTTAAAATAAACATAAAGATGTCCACAATTCTCATGGAAAATAACAACTCTGTATTCTGAGGAACACAGACCATAAATATGCCCAGACACCAGAGTTCTAAATCTGTTTCAGGGGAAGCTGGGTGGCTGAACTGGTTAATTATATTGTTGTCCTGTGGGCCGGATGGAAGGTCATGTAATGACTTCAGATGGCTTGTTTCGGTTCTCTGTATTACAGGAATGGCACTCTCATCAAAGCAGCAATCAAGCCGTCCTTCTGGTCGCCACTTCATTACATGCTTTCAGAAGCCACAGGGCTCTAGCCCTAGCCTGGTGTTATTCAAAGAGAGAAAAAAGGGAACAGACTAAAGCCTGCCGAAGGGGACCTTCTAGTCGACCCCTCATGAAAAGGGCTAGCGCATTTCTTAGGAGTGAGGTCTGGGCTTGTAACTGCAGTTACAGAAAGAGTTGTCAGTAAAGGAATCGGTATCACGCGCGGGTTTCACCCAGGGCCTGAGTGGAGAAGGCAGATTCACTGTGCTGTGATTTTTCCAGCAGGGAATCATCTCCCTGGCTGGCCAGCTGCTAGTAGTGTCTAATGGCTCATGTCACATTCCTTGTATTAAACACTGGCTTGGCTGAGCTGCCTCTTTAAAAGCACAAATCTTCTCAGGAGAGGCAACTCATTAAGTCACTGAACACTTCAGGGTGGATGAATCTGGAGAGCCAGGGAGGGGAGTGGAAAGGGAAGGCCAGAGATGACAAAAACCAAATTATAAATTTACACGAAGCCTTGTCCAGGGAGGGGCGTGGCTGGGTTTGGGCAGAGGAGAAGCTATTGGCTGCCCCTTTGCTTTCACAGTGTCAGGGCAGTGTTCCTGTCAGGTCAGCAGGAGGTTGCCACCGTAGGGGAAGGCCAGTGTGGAGTCCCTGTTTAAAGAAGGGACCATCGCCTTCCTCCTGCCTCGCCTTCTCCAGCCCTCTCTCCACACTCACCCTCCTTGTGGCTTCCTCTCCACATGTCTGTATTTGGTTCGGACCCTTCTGCCCATCGCCCTGTGGCCACTTCTAACCCAGTGGCTTCCTCATCTAGGGAGGGAGCAGGTGGCAATAAGGAAGCCCAAGGACAATAAGGCAGCTTCAGAGAAAATAACTCCTCTGAGGAGAGGTGGAAGTGGGATGGTGCTGCCTGAGCGGGTGAAGCTGAAGGGCGATGGAATGAGTATTCACAGCCTCCTTCCGCATGGGGGGGGACCTCTGCCTTCTATGCGCCCCAGGGTCACACAGCAAGAAGGGAGATGGATCGTAGGTGAGGAATTATGATTGGATTTAAAGGAGTGTTATCATCCTTCTTTTTAAAAAAACAGAGTAGAAGTAAAGGAGAGGCTTGGCTTAACAGGGGATATACTGCAGGGGAACAGTGGAAGAAAAGAAATAATTGGTGAAGTACAATATTTCCCCCAAAGTTTACTGGACCCTTTTCTTCGAAATAATTTATATACCAAACTCTAATAAACTTCTCTGGCTGAAATAGGGGTAGGTGGCCAGGAAGCTAGTCTGGTAATTCTTCCCCAGCCTGCGGAAGCTCTCCCGAAGGATCCTTGGCTTTTCTGAAATGCAAATTAAAAAGCCCTGGTCTAGTGTTTTTAGTTTTGCACACACTCTACCCCATCTGATCCTAATAAAAGGCTTGCCATCATTACCATATTACAGCCAGGTGAGGTGATCAGGCCAAGAGAGCTGAAGGAATTGGGCCGCTCCCATTTGACTCAACATGGACCTCACCGGGTCCAAGAAAACAACCTGCTCCCAGCATAGCACACTGCTTCCCGGGAGCTTCCTCCAGACCTATAAGAAGCTCAGCATCTCTGCCTTCCAGAACCTGAGTGAGAAAATCATTACAGGTGCACCTGTATGCAGGAGTCATTCCATTTCTTAAACTCAAAACTAGAGGCTGGGTCAACTGGGGACTATGGAAGGACAGAGAGCAAACAAGGACTCTGTGATGAGGTGATACTTATGCATCGTCCTACTGCATAAATTATCCAGAAATGGACCGTCCCCAGGGCTGGGACACAGGAGTCTGCCAGAAGTCTGAGAAAAGGGCTTTGCGAGACAATTAGGAGAAGGATGAGGTGGCGGCTGAGCAAGCGGATGCTTTCACACTAATTGAGAAAAGAGAGGCAGATGTGCATGGGAAAGGCCGGCTTGAAACTATCAAATCAGAAAATAAAGCCACACCTGTTTTGTCTAATTCCAGGCACCTTTCCAATGAAGATGCAGGCCCACTACTGTCACCCACTCTGGAGATACTCTTGTGCAACAGGAGTGGAAGTTGATGTTTGTTTGGGGGGCTGGTCCACATCACTTGCTCTCATCTTATGCTAGGAAAACTCTTCTCTCTTCCCTCCCTCCCTCCCTCACTTAATTCTTTCCTTCTTTCCCTCCTTTCTCCTCCCTTTCTTTCTCCCTTCCTCATAATTTGCTCTTCAGCAATTTAATGGGCTCAGGCGATTGGCCTAAGCCCTGCCCTCGCCTCTCTCTCTTTCTCTTCCTGCTTCCCTCTCTGATTTTTCTCCCCATCTTCCTTTTAGTCCACTCACATCCTTTTCTTTTCTTTTTTTTTTTTTTTTTTTGAGACAGGAGCCTCAAGCTATCCCCCTGGGTAGAGTGCCATGGCATCATGCTCACAAGCAACCTCCAACTCCTGGGCTCAAGCGAGTCTCCTGCCTCAGCCTCCCAAGTAGCTGGGACTACAGGCGCCTGCCACAACGCCTGGCCATTTTTTGGTTGCAGCCATCATTGTTGTTTGGCGGTCCCGGGCTGGGGATTCGAACCCGCCACCTTAGGTGTATGTGGCTGGCGCCTTAGCCGCTTGAGCCACAGGCACCAAGCCATCCTTTTCTCCCTGAAGAGCTTCTTCCTCTCTCTTCCTCTTTCACTTCTCTCTTCAAAAGTGAGAGTGAGAAAAGAAGGGCGGTAAGTGAATTCCACAACCGGAATACCTTATTCTGTGTATTCTCTGGTACCTATTATCAGGGGAAACTCTTATTCTGCACTTAAAAAAACCAGTTTGTATTTTCTGCATGTGCCGATATGTTTTAAAATATTTAAAAGAAAAAAATAATGCTTTCACTGCATGACAAAATATGATCTGTGTTAAAGAGCAAGTCTGGTAGGAAGCAGCTTTAGCAGGAACCAGGATTTGCCCTAATCAAGGGCAATAGCCATCCCAGGTTCTCAACTTCCTTTCAGCTGCCACAAACACCCACTCACCAGAGCTCTCCCTCCTCTGTGGGCAGCATAGAAGACAGTGGGGATATGGTGACACTGTTCCACAATTCTACATGTTCAGTCTGGCCTGATGGACGCTGGACTCCTGCCTCACTAGCCTAGCACATTTCTAGGGGCAGTTGAGATCTTCACCAATTTCTGTAGATATGTCCTCTTACCTCTCTGTACTGTTAAATCACATAAGCCAGGGTCCATTGGCTTGGAGGGGAGGCTGGCTTATATTTGCATTCCTCTAGAAAAACATCAAAATCTAACTTAAGAACCTATTTTGTAACAAATAGCTAAGCTTCACCCAGTCACAAGCAGCCAATCGATCAGACCATGCCCAAATAAGATAAATGCCTCGCTATAGCCAAGTGAGTGGTTTCCCCACTCTGCTTCCATATTCAGCCTATGAAAGCTCACACTGCCAGGTGATGCTCTTCTTGTTCTGAGCGCTGTCCAGTTCATAAATTTCTCTTTGATCAAATAAACTCTCTTAAATTTAATTTGTCAGGAGTTTCTCTTTTAACACCATCTCCAACTCTGATTTTCCTCCCCACCTCCCTTTTAGTCTACCTTTTCTTTCTGCTCATCTACCGCTATGATTTCTTATATTCAAGCTCTGTAGAATATCAATGTAGAATGATACATTTGTGGTCCAGAAACATTAGCATGGTAAGAAACACATGTTAAGGGAAGAAAATCAACTTCATATGCAGAAAACTATGATCATCAACCTTGACTTCTCTCCCTCTTCCTGTGGTTCTTAGCTTATTACAGTTCTGTATTAACTGTTCTGTAATTCCTTTGCATATTTTTTACCTCTTTCCTATCATTTATGCAACAATCTTACTCCAGTCCTCTTATAGCCTACCTGTCCCAGCTTAGGCTTCTGTTGTTACCTCTTATCTTGAAAGATGCCATTCAATGATTTTTTTTTTTCTCTTTCCAGTTCATCTTTGACTTTTCAGATAAGATCCAAAAATTTGATTTTTTTTATCACTCTGGTCTAACTCTTGCTGCCGCCTCCTCACTGATTGGCACAATGTTGATGCCTCCAATGACCTGGACACAGCCCACTTTCCAGTTTCAACCTACGCTTTCCCTCCCCTCATCAGATGCTATCCTCTGTTTTGAAAACAAGCCACTCTCAGTAGACCCCTCTGCCAGCATTTATGCTTGAGGTAAACTGTTTCTTTTCATTGGAATATATATTTTAATATTAAGTCCTTATATTTTTCCACAAATCAGAGAGTTATGGTGGAAGTTCCATAGGACTTTAAGCCAGCAGACTCAGCCACATTCTGACACATTCACCAAGTCTGTGTTAACATGGACCTGTAAATTACTCTCTAACATGTGAATAATTATATACGTATTTCACAGAGTTGTAGAAAGGTAAATGAGAAAATATTTGGGAACACACTTTGCTTAGCACTCTATAAATATTGGAATCATTTATTCCAGGATTAAGGGGATTAGTTTATTAGCCTACGGAACAAAGGCATTTAGAATCATTTGAATCTCCACAAAAAATTTCAATATTGTTCCATTTCATCACACCAGGGATGCAAATCCTTTTATTCTTATGTGTCTACATTGACCAACTGGGAAATCAAGCCCTCAGCCTTTCCTTTCCACCAAGTTAAAAGAAACACAATAGTGGCAGCTAGAAAGACACAGAACTGGGAATGGAAGATAAGGATTCCAGACTTCTTCAATGTCTTCATTTCCAATATTTTCCAGATTAGCAGAATTTTTCTTGTCATTGATGTTGCTTATGTATTATAGTATGGTCAACCAGGTCTCTCTATTCTCTAAAAGGTCTATCATTGTTACCTAAATGTCCATTATTAGCAATCACTAATTAGCAATCATTATTGCAAATCAGCAATTTGCATTAAAGCATTAATTTCTGTCCAAATCCCTTTATATTGCCACATTGAAGAATGGAGAATATGAGGTCTAAAGCATCAGGTGTTGAAGGAGAAGAAAGGGCACTGGCTACATAAAGGAAAGAATGGCTTAAAAGAGAAGTGAAAAGACACTGGAGATCAACTTTGTCCCCTCTGAATTTTTTCTTAGGCTTTCTTGTAGAGAATCAATCCCTTCTATTCCTGGCACGGACAAACACTTCCCAAATGAGGATGTAACATGGTCAACATATATACAAAAGGCCCTTAATTTCATTAATCATCAGGAAAATTGGCAAATCAAAATCACAATATCACCACACACCCACAAGAATACATAAAATACAAAGACATGATACGTACGTATCAAGTTGTGAGCTTGTTAAGCAACTGGAAAGCTGCTGGTGAGAGTGTTAACTGAGCAACTATTTTGGAAAAATGTTTTGGCAATATCTACTAAATATCTACTTTGACCCAGAAATTCTCTTTCTGGACATATACCCAACAGAATAAAAGTATAAGAATGTTTATAGCAGCATTATTTGTAATATTTCCAAACAACCAAATGCCCATCGATGATGTGATTGGTTATTATATTGTGTATCTTCACCCGATGGAATACTGCAATAAGAACAAATATGCTAGAAATACAATGCCCAGGCAACACATGGGTGAATATCATCAACCTAATATTGAGCAAACAAAGCCAAACTCAAAAAAGTACGTAACGTATAATTCTATTTACATAAAATGCCAAAATAGGAAAAAAAAATTATGGATGTATGCTGCTAGAAGCCAGGATAGTGGTTACTTTTGGAGAGAGGGTGTAAATGAGAGCACATTGTAAGTGCATGTGGGCCTTCTAGGGTTTAAGCAATGTTCTAGTTCTTCATCAGGGTACTATTTACATGGATGTGTTCACATTATGAAAATTCATTGAGTTTTACATGGATTTATTAGTTTCATAATTTTTTCGTCAGTATGTAAAATGTAAACATTGTCATCGTTTAATTTGCAGCAGTTTCCCCCATTTTCTAGCAGTATTTAGATAATGATGTGTCTTGTAACTGATGGCATTTTGGTAGACGTAAAATACCGCTACGATCCGTGTTCAAGTAGTAATATTTTCCTGACTCTGATTTCTTTTTCACTCTCACTTTTCCAGTGTTAAAAGTTCTCAAGTGCTAGTGTGGCACTTTATAGTCTTTTCACAACTTTTCCCTTAAGAGTACAACTCCTGATTCTTACTTAGCTTGATATGTATTCATCCAGAGCAAAAATTATCTGCCCCCTCCAAAAAAAAAGAATTATCTTTCCCAGACCCTCCTGCACCTAGCTGTGGCCAATGCAATTGCAGTTGGGTCTTTATCAGAAAAAAAAAAGAAAAAGTGCGGAGTAGTGTGAAGGAAAGTGTTAATTCAGTGTCCCAAGTTGCTAGAACTTGCAATTTTCTAAGAAGGGCCCGTTTCATGACTGGTCCATGGCTGGCTTTTGGGAATTGAGCTTAGAATATTCTAACTGATAAGAATGTTTTGTATGCTTGGGGCATTAAGTCCCATTACACCAGTTTGTCTAGTTTGTGCAAACACTGTGATTTATGGTGCATTCCTGGCTTTCCCTGCAGCCTAGAGCTTCAGTGACTGTGGTCAGTCATACAGGCACTGTAATAAAAGCCTGGAACTCAGGCAACACTTTGCCTGGGTTCTCCAAACTTGTTGCTGGAAGGATTAAGTGCTTCCTGTGTGTCTCCACTGGGAGAGACTTTTATAAGTTTGCACTGCACCCATATGTTCTCCCCCTTTGTTGAATTTGCTTTTTATCTTTTCTCTGTAATAACTGTGAGTCTAATGAATTCTGAGTCCTGTGGGTCCTTCTAGTGAATTATCAAGTCTATTTGGTGGTTGTAAGGACCCCAATACAGATGGTATAATATATTATTATTCAGAAAACATTCATTCTTCTCTCTCAGAATCCATGGGAAGAATATATTTTCCATCTCACTGATATTGAACTTGGCCATGTGACTTGCTTTTGCCAATGTCATGTAAATAGAGATGATTTTGTCCCTGTTTAAACCTTATACCCTAAGAGGCATTACATTTTTTTGTTTGCCATTCTGGGAGCATCTGACTCTCTCCATGGAAAGAATATGTTTCAGAAGATTTAAATCTAAGACATGAAACAATAAAATCTGTAGAAGAAAATATGAGAAAAACTCTAAACATTATTGGCTTGGGGAAATATTTTATGAAGAAGACCTGATTTGCAATTGGAACAAAAATGGGACCTGATCAAGTTTAAAAGCTTCTGCACAGTTTAGGACATAATTAACAAAGCAAATAAACAGCCTTCAGAATGGGAGAAGATAGTCACATGTTATGAATCTGACAAGGAGTTAATAACCAGAATCTACGAAGAACTCAAGCAAATCAACAAGAAAAGATCAAATAACCTTATTAATCATTGAGAAAGAGACATCAACAGAAGCTTCTCCGAAGAAGACAGACAAATGGCCAACAAACACATGAAAAAATGCTCATTGTCCCTCAACATCAGAGAATGAAACTCAAAACCAGTGAGACTAGCTCACATCACGAAGTCTCCGAACTGCAAATGCTGGCATGGGTGAGGAGAGAAGAATACACTTAAACACTGCTGGTGGCATTGTAAACTAATTCAGCCTTTTTGGAAAGAAGTATGAAGAATTCTCAAAGAGCTAAAAGTAGACTTCCCATTTGATCCCACAATCCCATTACTAGGTATCTACCCAGAAGGAAAAAAATCATTTCATCAAGGGGACATTTGCACTCAAATGTTTATAGCAACTCAATTCACAATAGCCAAGATGTGAAAACAACGCAAATGTCCATCAACTCATGAGTAAATTAATAAATTGTGGTATATATGTACCATGGAATACTATTAGCCATTAAAAAAGATGGAAACTTTACATCTTTTGTATTTACCCAGATGGAGTTGAAGTAGGAGGAGAGGGGATGGGGGCTTGGTAAGCTCCCACCTACCAGGTACAAGGTAGGGGTATAAGGCACACATCCAGCTCAGCACCTGCAGGTCAAATGGCTAGGGTGCTGGCCACATACACCGGAGCTGGCAGGTTAGAATCCAGTCTGGGCCCACCAAAACAACAGTGACAACTACAACCGAAAAAAAAAAAAAATAGGCATTGTGGTGAACACCTATAGTCCCAGCTACTTAAGCCAAAGAGTTGGAGGTTGCAGTGAGCTGTGATGCCATGGCACTCTACCCAGGGAAACAGTTTGAGACTTTGTCTCAAAAAAAAAAAAAAAAAATGAGTAAAGGTACAGATCCTAGATGAAAGACTCAACTACAACTTGGACTTTACCTTATGAACACAAACTATGTAGCCTAATCGTGCATACCCTTAGATTAATCCAAAAAAAAAAAAAATTGATGGAAACACTTACCAAGTTAACTTTGTAACAATTGTTTTCATAAAATCAGTAATGAAAATTATGAATACCAAAATTTAAAGGGTAGTTCAGCTTTTTAAAAAATGTGTGTGTTTCAGGAAGCTATTGACTCTATTAGCCTGGACCACAGAGTAAAAACATATGAAGCAGACCTGAGTCCAAATTGTAGCAGGGTACACATCTATTCAGAGCTGCCCTGCTGAGCCCAGTCTAGATCAGAGAGCCAGGAGTCCAAGAGAAACTTGACACAGCATTACCATGGAGTAATTAACTGACATGGCTGCTCTGAAAACCTCCTTAAAGAATGACTGGCCTGTGTTCTCTCTTCGTCTTCTTTGTTGTCTGGACCTCCCGTGAAGATGCAGGCCTGACCTGGCGGGGAGGGTAGTGAATAATGAGCTGGAAGTCATGTGGAACCCTAATAACTTTGTGAGACCAGCATGCTTTTATCTTATTTTGACCACTGATAGGTCAGATTATCTGCATATGCAGCTACCCTTTATCCTAACTAATATGGTCAGCAAATCCTTATCCTTCTATAGACTTTAAGACTTCCAGAGAGAGGAAGGCCAAATGCAGAAGGCTCTGGAAAACCACTTTGACTGTCTCCTGAAAGGTCTTGGGCTACTTCCAGAATATCAATGCATTACCTATTTGGGGCTTTCCCCCCACCTCTATGCCTGAAAGGACTTCAACTTTGGAAAATAGAGAAAAAAATGGCTAATGCTAAACTTTGGGATAGTTCAATTTCTTTAAAAAGAAGTATTTCTTTTTCTGCCTCCAAGCTCTTTTGAATGAAATGTGAATTGATAGCCAATGTCTGAAATAAAAATAAGCCAAAATGCTCTCAAGAAGGATGGCGGTCAAGTGCAGCATTTATGAATCTTCCCTTTCCTTGCCCCAGAGGGGTTCTGCCAAATCACAGTGGCCACGTGAAGCCTAGGACTGGGCTCGGAAGGGACACCATGTCCCCTTCATCCCTAGACGTCACCCCCACACCCCAGCCCACTCACAGCTTCGCTGAGAACACTTTATTGATGTCACATTATCATTCTCTTCAGTGTTCCCCATCTTCCATCCGGGGTGGAAGGGAAACAGTGAAGCAGACAATTACATTGCTGATGTGCGATTTTTAGGAGAAAATTGAGGGAAATTATAGGGACTACCCAGCTGTGGTGAAAGCTCCTCACTCTATTCCCACAGGACCCATCATTTTGCAAACTGCAACTATTAAAAATGATTTACAGCCACTTGCCAACTTTACTACGCTGTTAGATTCACTTGAGTCTTACCTATCTCTTAAAAAGGGTAGAGGTGGTCAAAGCGTGTCCATTCTTGAAATGGTGTGGAATTTGATGAGTACTCTCTAGAAAGCTGAAATCGGCTACACCGTCAATGTCACTCTTATCACCCTGATACCCTCTATTCTACTTGATCTTATTTCCTATCTCGTATAGATCCTGTCTCCTACATCAGCTCATTTTTACTTCAGAGTTTTTCCTGCGAAAGATGAGTTTTTGCTTGTTTAGTCCTTTTTTTTCAAATATAGAAAAAAAAACTTGAAATTTTTATCTTTACTCCTTATTTAAAGGGTTCACTGTTTAATTGTATTCATTTTTCCCCTTCTTCCTTTTCCAATTCATCAGGAAAGACGGACACCTGAGATGAGAGGAAACCCTGTGAGACTGACCCACATCTTGCCACTTGGTGAGCTGATGGATCCTAGTTGTGCCTAATCTCCCAGTTGCCTTATTATCTTAGAATATTGAGCAGCTCTGGGGAAGATGAAGGTAAAACACTGAGGTGGCTCTACAATAGAGACTGTGGGCAGACCTTTAGCTAATTAATAAAAGGCAGCTTCTTCAAAGCTTGATGTTAACTTTGAGGACCCAGCTTTAGAAGGGAAACTGCCGTCTGGTTCATTTTGTATTTTCACTTCAGAGGTGGCTCCTCTGTGCAATTAACACTTAGGAAATGGAGAGGAAATTGTTTTTCTAGAGAAAATGCTCAGGAGACCTTCCAGGAGTTTAGATCATAGCAAAGGAAATGTCTTTAGAGTGACAAAAGCTTAAATGAAGCATGGATAAAACGAATCACTTTCAAGATGTGCATTTGAGAGATTGAGAGTAATGGGTAACTTTGAGTAGGGAAAAACAGATAATTTTACTATTTGTCCATCTCATTAGATAGCTATTTGGGCAGGGGAGGGGGGAGAACTTCTGAGATTTTAGTTAGTTTTTTTTTTTAACATGTTATATAAGTTCTTACTGTTTGGTTTTTATATTTTGAAAGTAATTCATTCATGCTCTAAGAAGTTGTAAATGGTAGGAAAGAATATTGCAATGTTTAGGGCAGGGTGGGCTATTCTTCCCGGGGCTGATCAGCCACAAAGATGCCCCTCGGTCATCCACCTGCTGCTATGCATACCCTTGTGCTTTGCCTTTCCCCTGGAGTGTGGGCTGTGTCAGGTGACTTGCTTCTGATAAACAGAATAAGACAGAAATGATGAGATGTCACCGCTGAGATTAAGTTATAAAAAGGCTGTGGCTTCCATCTTGTTCTCACCCCTCTCTCTTTCTTTCTGGGGAAGCCAGCTGTGCTGTCTTGAGCTACCCTATGGAGAGGGCTTGGATGTCTCTGGCCAAAAGCCACCAAGGAGATGAGACCAATGCCACATGAGTGCACTTAAAAACAGATTCTCCAGCCCCAGTAGAGCCTTGAGATGTCTATGGCTTTGGTCAACAATTTGATTGCAGCTTCATGATCCTGAGCTAGAATCCCCTCTGAGTTTCAGACCTGTGAACTGCTTAGCTTGGGGCATAATTTATTATGTTCCAATAGAGAACTCATACACAGCATTAATTAACTCTCATATCTCAGTGGCTTTACAAAATAATGCCCCCCCTTGACCACATATGAACTTGTGGTACACGTTTAGTTCAGGTTAGGCACTCCCATGTGAAGTTGTCTTCTGTGAGTAACCTACACTCCAGGCTGCTTTCATTTTGTGTAGGGGAAATGTTTGGAGGACTGACAACTTTAAGTCTCCCAGATGCAAAGTGAAATATGTTACTTCTGCTTATATGTCATGGAACCAGTCACAAGACCCCACCTGACTTCATGTAAAAGAGAAAATTAGTGGAATGTATAGATAGTCAAGGAGAATTAAATGTCTCTGCCATGTGTATGATACAAAAAGCAAAAATCTTCTCTTCCCCATGAAACATTTCATGTTTAACTCTTTGAATTGTGCCCTTTCAAATACATATACTTACACATAGGCACACAGAGGTGTAAAATAAATATACAATTTATATATCATATATTTTATACATCTGTGTGCTTATATGATTATATGTAATATATTTGATATATAATTTTAAAATGTATCTGATTATGGGTGGTGCCTATGGCTCAAAGGAGTAGGGTGCTGGCCCCATATGCCAGAGGTGGCGGGTTCAAATCCAGCCCCAGCCAAAAACTGCAAAAAAAAAAAAAAAAAATTAAAAATAAATAAATAAATAAAATTGTATTTAAAAATATACATATCTGATTATAATATATATGGATTATATATATCTGCTTGGCATTTCATAGTATGGAATATATAATTCATTAGTTGTTTCCCTATTTATGAAGCCTAATTTAATCATTTCTACTACTACAAAAACATCATAATAGCATGGTTTCACCTGCTACTTCTCTAACTTGTCCATACAACATCATGTGTGTGTATTGGAACCAGTCCACAGAGAGAACAAATTCCATCTCTACTAGCCCTTGCCTTACCCTTCCTTGTTGGCTGCTTAAATAGAGGGCGTCATCATGTTTTCTTCTCTTTGCAGGGTCAAAGAGAGATATTAGGTAGCTGTTGAAGAATTCAACTTCACTAGCCACAATTCTGATATGAACACAAGACAGAAGGGAACTGGCATCGATTAAATGCACAGTACTTAGGTGTTTTGCTAGGCATTTATAGATTGATTTAACAAAAACCTCATGGCATCCCTATGAAATATGGAACTGTTATTTAACTCCCACAGGGATATCTTCATGGGCTTTAAGCAACTGCCTGCCTCCACCCCATCACATATACTCACCGTGTAATATGTATGGGTATCTATTTGTGTGTATATACACACACCTGCAAAAAGCACAGTTAACAAGCTGTACTTTGCTGCTTTTCTTAGTGAAGATGCTGTAAAGATCTGTGTGTCCTTTCTCAGAAGATAGATCATACATATTTAAAAAGGGAAAAGAACATGCAATGTTCACAAATTTTCTGGGAAGATCTCTCTGCCTAAAAGTATGTTCGTTTGTTTTCCAATGTTTCTATTAAGGAATAGAATAACAAAAATATATATGTGTATATCTCAAATGAAGGGAGAGAGAGAGATGATTGGTTATTCCCATTGGTCTGTCATTTCCACCTGGGAATTCTCTTAAAGGGTGAGAACATCCTGTGCCTTTGAAGCAGTTGCCAGTGCCCGTGTGTGAGTTCTTAGGGTTGCAGGCAAACTCCACTGGGTCCTTCTTTCTTACCAGGAAAGCTTTTGAAGTTCAGAGTCCCGGGACTGCTAGATGGGAAAGTATTCCACTTTGGCACAGAGGTGAGAGCCAGGAAAGTAACATCTAAATAATATGTGAATTTTTATAGCATTTTCTTGGATGTGAGAGATAGGGAAAGAGAACTCATTTGACTGGTCTGTGATCTCTGGAGTTCTGCAACTTCATCTATCTTTAATTCAAGGAAATAAGATAAGGCTCCATCCAGAGAGGGAGCCATCTTCAATCCTTGAAGGCATTAAGATAGCATTACTATTTCACTTTTGCAAATTAACAAATAGAGAGATTAAAGACTATGATTAAAGACTTGAATAACCATACATGACTCAGCATAGTTGCTTTACCTATTTGGATGGAGGTGATTTCTTGAGGTCTCTTAATATTTAAAATACATTATTCTAAGCAGAGCTGTGGTCAAATTATACACATCTAGAAGAACTCACCTTTCATCCCAACACCTTGAACATTTTTTCTGGGCAACCTAAAAGTAAATTCTTATTCTACAGCCCTTCAGGTGACAGAGAGGTTGGGGGGATAATTGGAGTTCTGCTAAGGAATTTGATCTGTCCAAAGTAAAGAAAAATTTTAGATATAGAATTTTACATTTTACCATATTTCTGCAAATGCACACAGTAGAAGATAAGATTTCTGTTGGACAGGGATTATAATGGGCCTTATTTTCTATGCATCTGCAGTTTCCTGGACAATGTATGGAACCAGGAACTGAAAGCTGCTCTGAAAAACAATGTTACATGGGGTATCCGTGCCAGTGCCCAGATAGGTAAGCTATGCAGACTGAGTTGCATTGATGAGCAGGTTCCTTTTCCTGCTATTGTACATTTCGCAATAGCTAGAAGAGAGATTTTGAAATGTTTCCAACAAATAGAAATGATACTTAACATGATGCATATTCTAAATACCGTGACTTGATCATTACATATTCTATGCATGTAACAAAATATCACATGTTCCCCATAAATACGTACAAATAATCTGTATCAATGAAAATATCAGACCAAAGTTTTGCAATAAAAGCCTTAAAATAGGGAAAAATTATACTTGCCCTGCCAAGAATTATCGATAGTCATTGGGAGATGTCTGTGTGTGTGTGTGTATGTGTCTGTTCTTATAAGCCATTTATTCATTCGATAAGTATTTACCAAGTACCTCCTATGTGCCAAACATTGATGTAGTTGCCAGGAATGAAAACAAAATAAAACAAACCCCCCGATTCTTACCATCATGGAGCTTTTTCATCTAAGTGGGGGAAAAGAGTCAAAGCAATCATTAAATCGCATAAATAGTATGTTAGATGCAAAGGATTACTATGGAGAAGAGCAAAGCAGAGAGGGCAAAAGTGAGGTTCCAATTTTAAATGGCATAGTGAAGAAGAGGCATTTGAGCCTTGAGCTTTACAGACCTTAGGGGAGGAACGTCCTAGGTAGGGTGTTGCAGAAAAAGCAAGGAGGCCATAGGGGCTGGAGAAAAGTGCATTTGGGGAGCAAGGGTGAGATAAGGCCGAGGGACATGAGATACCTTAGAGGACATAAGGACTGTTGCTTTTACTGAGTGGGAGGGGAAACATTGTAGGGATTCCAGCAGAGGAGTGTTAAGATCTGACTTATTTTGCAATAGGATGACTCTGGTAATCTACTGGAAATGAGCTCCAGAGGACATTTGGAATCTACTGCAGTAATCCAAGGGAAAGACGATAGTAGTTTGGATCAAGATAAATTTGGTAGAGGGAGTAAGAAGTGGTTTGATTTGGGGCATGTTTACTTACCAATTGAAAGTGGAATAGGAGAGAAAGGGAGAGTCACTGATGACTCCTACATTTTTTTGGTTGGGGCAATTGGCAGGATAAAGTTATCATTTAGGAGCAATCGAGAGTTCAGTTTCAACAAATTAAGTATGAGCTGCCACGAAGGTTTTTATTTTTTATTTATTTATTTTTTGAGACAGAGCCTCTCGAGCTACCCACCTGGGTAGAGTGCTGTGGCATCACAGCTCACAGCAACTTCCAACTCCTGGGCTCAAGCGAGTCTCCTGCCTCAGCCTCCCAAGTAGCTGGGACCACAGATGCCCATCACAACACCTGGCTATTTTTTGGTTGCAGCTGTCATTGTTGTTTTGGTGGGCCCAGGCTGGTTTTAAACCTGCCACCTTAGGTGTATGTGGCTGGCGCCTAAGCCACTTGAGCCACAGGCACCAAGCCGCCATGAAGGTTTTAAAATGACAAACCATGAGCCTGTGCTTCACAAGGGAGGTCTGGACTGGAGAAGGTTTGGGAATTGTAGCTCAAGTCTTGAGACTGATGAGTTCACCTAAGAATGGGTGTAGACAGAGAGAAGAGAAGATTCAAAGACTGAGCCCTGGGGTTCTACAAAGTCAAGAGTCGAGGGAGGTGAGAAGGAACCAGCAAGTGGAATTGAGAAGAAATCAGTGACATTTAAACAAAGGCAAGAGGTGTAATGTCCCCAAAGCAAAAGTGAAGAAAATGTCCTGATGAACAGAACAAAATGATACTGACATATTAAGTAAAGTCGACTGACACTTAGCCCCTGGCGATCCTCAGTGGTCATAGCAGGGGGAGATTTTGTGAAATGTGGAGTGGAAGCCTAGTTCAAGTGGGCTCAAGAGATAAGGCATGAGGTGAATGACAGAGAGACTTTCAAGGGGTCCAGACTTCAAAGTGTTCCCACCCCAACTTTACAGGGTCACTACCTGCCGGCCCATCCTGCTCTTTGGAGCCTCCTATATGGAGTTTTTCCTAGTTTGAATAACTCAAACTTTGTGATTATTTTAGTGAGAGGAAGGGAATGGATTCTAATGCAAATATAACTCCTGTTTCCAGAGTGTGATAGAAATTTACATTAGAGAGAATTGAAGAACATGTTTGTGCTCGTCAATTTGGGCTGTTACAATACCATAGACTGGGTGGTTTAAATGACGAATATTAATTTCTCATAGTTCTGGAGGCTGGAAGTCTAAGGTCAGGGTGCCAGTGTGGCTGCATTCTCTCTCATGGCAAGGGCTGTCTTTCTAGTTTACAGATTGCTTTGCTGTATCTTCCCGTGGTGGGGCGAGAGAGAGCACCTCTCTCATGTCTCCAATTATAAAGCACTAAGGCCATTTATGAAGGCCATGTTCATGGCTTAATTACCTCCCAGAGTCCTTGCCTCCAATATCATTGCATTGGGCATTAGGTCTTCAACATATGAATTTGGGGAGGGAGGGCACACAGCTGCTCAGTCCATCACAGTATCTGTCTTGGAGGAAATGAACAGTTGGTCCTGAACAGAGGAAAGATTGGGAAATGATATACTGTGAGGCAAAGTATGGCAGGGGAGTGTTCTGCACCAGATTATAGATTTAGTTGGTTTTATTGTAATTCCTACTATTTATTTTCAGTGCCTCAATAAGGTCTCTCATGTACACAAACACACATACAATACACATAAACACATACACTCCTCTGTGTTCATGGTCAGGTTGGGAATATAGGAAAGTGTGGCTTTCCCCTGGAGTCTTCTGGCTGAATCTCGCATGCCAACAGCAGGACATATTGAGGGAAGACTGTGTTAACAGGGGTCCAGGCAGCAGCCCCATAGAGAAGGGTGGAACTGAACAGTGAGGGAAGCACAGAAAGGCAGCCGTCGAGTAGATACAGGGACATAAAAATATTAACCATCTCTTATATATACTAGGTGACAGTGACAGCACAGAATGAATGCTGGTGTCTTGGTACTTAGGACGCCTATGATGGGGAAGAAGAGCAAGTGTGCATGTCTCTTAAACTGTTGGGGAATGTTTTTATACAACTGGATTTGATTGGATTTATCCAATCCTTGATCAGGATGAACAAGTGGAGAGGCTGCTGGAGATTTGTTGGTAGAAAAAAAAATCCTATCACCCGTCAGTCAAATAACATTAATGAACACTGAACCTGAATGTGCTTAGCCCAGGAGCGTTAACCTCAGAGGTGTCATTTGCATCCACAAATGAGGAAGCATTAATTTGGAATTTTATTTTAAGGATCATATATATTTTTAATCCGTCTGATCTTCCCAACAGTCCTCTGATCTGCTCGGCTTGCTTCAGAAAGCCTGGCTTGGCCCTTGGATCTTGTGTGTTTCAGTACATTCTATCAGAATGTTTCCTTTCAGACATTTCAGTCTGCCAAGTCTCTGACATTTCTCTCATGATGCATGCCTCTGCCCATCACTGAATGGTTACGGCTAAGCCGTAGCTTAATTTCTGCGTTGACTAATTCCACTTTATGCACAAAAGCCTGCTGGGGTTGTGCTCAGGGAGAGGGCTCAGGAGTGTGCGCTGGGTGGGTGGGTGGGGGCAGGGCAATAGCTGAAAGGGAGGTTCGCAGACTGTCATCAGTGTTCTCTGATTTAAATTCATAGAGAGAATCTATTCTTAGTTCAGGGTATGTTACAATTTAGTAAAGAATTGCTGCTCACTCTTCTACTTTTGATGGATTGGTAAGGGGTCTCCTGGATGCTGAAAGGCCCAAGATAGCCTTTGGTTGACATCGTTAGACTCTCCTGAAATCTTCTCCCATTTTCCATTTTCTGGCTTTGTTTTGTAATTAGGAAGGTTTTCCTTATAGTCATCATTTAAATGACACAGGATAGTTCTTGGTTGGAGAAATACTTCTATACTATTAGAGAGCTATAGGCTCTGATATGGGTTTAAATATAGCAGTTCCAGAGAATTTTCTCATGAGGGGTCTCATTTGGTCATGTGAGGTTTTCAGTAATAGCCACTGTCCCAGCTATACCTAATGACCTCCCCCCTGTCTGTCTGCCACTCTAAAGGCTGATCAAATTACCTATTTTCCCAGTCTCCCAATTTTTCCTCAGATGGTGCTAGGGGGTAGTGCAGCAGAGTTTAGGTGGTGATGTGAGCTCTGCTTACCTCCTTCCTGCTGTGCACGGGAGGGGTTCCTAAGTTTCCTGTAAGACAGTTTTTCTACAGAGTGGGAGGTGGGAATGGGAGGGGAGTGGGGGAGGTGGAGCTTTGCAGCCTGGCTCCCAAGAGGCTGCAGACTGGAACTGGGCAGGAGAGGGGTGAGGGTGGGGGTGGAGAACATAAGAACATTTATTGTTTGGTTTTTTTTTTTTTTTCTTTTTAATGGTAGCTATTTCCAGTGGTGGTTCTGTAACCTGCAGCTAAAAGTAATGCAATAGTAACCAAAGCTCAATCACCAAAGTTCACACACTCATTAACAGAGCTAATGCTAAAGCCTCAGGCCGTTGACCTCTAGCAGAACCCTGTTCCTTTGTGCCTTCTCTAACTGAGTATGTGTAGTTTCTAAAGCTAAAGAGTTACTCACAAAGGACTTCTATAACTGAACAATAAGATTGCAGGACAGGAAGAGATATGATTTCAAATTACGTTGAGTTCATAAGAATTTTTGAAATTAACCAAATCCAGCGCACAAAACAGTAAAAGCAAGCCTGAGTAACCCTAAGATGAAAATAGCTATAGAATATTTAAGTCAGGATTAAGGCAAAACAATGGGGAAGCTCTGAAACTCCATACTCTGTGATTTAAACGACTTAACAGTTTAACTCTGGAGTCTCCTTTAGAGCCTTCTCTATCTGGAAGTCAAGCTGTTCATGAGTACTGTAGGAATCCTTCTCTTGTTATCTTCAAAAGAAACAACATAAACAGTGGAGCAGTGCCAGAGCCAAGTTCATCTCCTTCCCTTTGGTTTTCTACATCAAGGCCAGCAGTATTTAAAATAAAGCTTCTCTGGAACATTCCGAGCCTTCTTGAAGAGAAGGCCTTTGCACTTACATTAAGGCCAAATATGAAGTTGGTAAAAGGCTCAGGTACGAACGTAACTTTAAGATAAAGAACTTTATAGGATTTGGAAATCAACATTACATTTGGACTGACAGCTTGTGTGCAGTAAGATTCATCTCAATGTAATTTTAAAGAGCTGGGATCCTAAGCTGCCTGAATCAGTCTTTGAAAGAAAAAAAATGAGCTCAGTATGGCATGGCTGTGCTACTTGAACAACTACGAGATGTTTAAATATGCTAACTCTGAGCAGGGTAATGCACTGTGACATGTTCAGAGGAAGAATTGAATTCCACAAGACAAGAAAGCCAGTGATACAGGCTTTTATGCAAGTTGATTAATAAACTTCTCAAAGGATTACACCAAAATCAACTGCTTTCTCTGGAATAATGTACAACAATACATGAGCAAGTTATTGACTAACAGCTGGAAGCAGAATTCATTGCAGAAGGGGAGGTTGGTCCGGTAGGCAGAGTGCTGCAGAATGTCTCTGGGGGAAGAGGGTGAGAACCTGGGGCTTGGATGCAGACAGGTTCTGCAGAGGTCTGAAAGGAAAGGGCAGACTGCTCATACAACAAGAGGCATGGTTTCTGCCCTGCTGAAGGAGGGTGTGAGAGGAGAGGTGGATGTGGGGGAGAGGTATAAAGACATAATATTGGATGGGGGCACTGCAAGTGGAAGCCTGGGAAGGGTCTGGGTGGAGGAGGGGCTGAGGAATTCAGAAGGTCTTATTCAATTGGAAGTTCTTTGCCATGGAAACTCTTCTTCAGTCTCCCTCCAAATCTCCAGTGTGATCTGATAAACACAAACTTTGCCTTTTGTGAGTGGATTTTTTGGGTGGAATTTAAGAAAGAGGATGCATCTTCCATCTGGACCTATGCACTACAGACCAGAGATAGCACCAGTGAGGTGGCAAGGTGATGTGCAGACCAGGGAAATGATGGGAGCCAAAGACCAGAGGAAGAGCTTAAAAGCACCCTTCATCCTCAGCCCCTTTTGTAGAAATGTTTGGAAATCAAAGGCAGAGTCTGAGGATTTGAGTAATACCACCTTGTTACTTGCAGTAAGGCTTGTGCATTCCATATCGGGCAAGGAGTTGGGCGTATTTGTCTGGGCCTTCCGTGTGTCCACAGCTGGGCTGGGTGCTCCTTTGGAAGCTCCAGGTACACCCTCCACCCTTATCCCTCCTCTGTGGACCAGGTGTCTTGTTGGCTTTGGCTTATGGGGGAGCCCAATGTACAGGTTAGGCAGGAGTTTAAGAGGAAGGAGGGTGAGGTCAGGGTATCTATGCTTCTAACTTCCTCCCTGTGTTGTCTCTTTGGTTAAATGTGGCCTTGTCTTGAAACCACTGCTTCCTTTCAAGGGAACTGTCCTTCCTTTCAGGTTTTCATAACTTTTCCCTTCCTTCCTACCTTAGTTCCTGATAGGATAATTGACTGTCTTGGTTTGCTGAAACTGCAGGTATTCCCAGGACATGAGACTTGGAGTTTTTTAAAATTGAAATGTTCCAGGCAAAGTGAGACTAGTTGGTCATCCTTGCCCTGGAGTGGTTAACAAGTCCTCTGCTGGTTCTAGCTTCAGGTTATTGAACTACCTTTCCTCATCTTGACCTTTGTAGATAGTCCTTTTGTAAACAAACACACACACACACTCTTCTGGAATTACCTCATTCAAGTATGCTGTTGCTTTCCTATTAGTGGGTATCTGTGAATATCCAAGCCTATTTCCTCTCTGGGATTTGGTACCTTCTGCCAAATGAGAGGGTTACACTAGAACATTCCCTATAGTTTTCCAGCTTCAACATCACATGACTAACATTGGCAATATCTGAAGGATCTTTACTTCTTAACTTTTTATAATTATCTACTTCATTTCCACTGTAGTCTTCTAGGAATTCTGCCCAAAGAATTCTGGGGGGCTTCCTATCTCTAGACCTTGGCTGAACCTGGGGGAAACTGAGGCACAGATAAAGTTGTTCTGGGTCTGGAAAGGGTCATGTCTGGTTTAGGAGGAGAAAAGGAGGGAGAGGCCAGACTGTTATCAGATTATTGTAGCACAACATGGTATGTGTTGAGCGAGATTCATAGAGTACCCTGGAACCTAAGGGAGGCATTGGAACCAATGCAGGAGGATCACAGAGGTCTTCTGGGGGAAGGGACACCTGAACTGAGTTTTCTGGGGAAGGAGGGGCAGAGGACATAAAAAGTGGAGGCAGACAAGCCGAGGCTGCAGCCTCTGTGCTTGCATACACAGAGATTTCAGGGTGGGATAATGTTGGGTGTTCAGTTTCTGTGGAGCCTAAGATGTGAAGTAGGAGAAGAATCTGGAAGAGTGGGCAAGACCAGGTTACAGAGGGCCTGGCAGGCTGCTTGAGGAGGTGGCCCTGCATTGGGTAGGTAACAGAAGGCTACTAAGTGATGGGCTGTTTTGTCATTGAGAAGGGCAATAGTACGCAAATATCTAGTTTCTTTCTGAAAATAAAATCTAAAGAACAGCGCTGAACCAAGAATAGTACAAATCAGTACTGTGTTCAGCAACCTTTCAGAAATGATGCTCAAACAATGGAACTTTAAATCTGCAGTTTTAGCTATTGAAATGTTAAATTAATGCTTTTGTTAGGAAAACTCAGCAAACTCCACTCTAGAACTTTCTCTGAAGGAAAAATAACAGATACCCGGACTGGATAGATTTACCTTTACTACACTCACTCATTTACCCCAATGTTCATTTTGGTTCACCCCAAATTGGAAGATTCGAGGGCAAAAGTATGGGTTATTTATATTAGCATTGCCAGTAATTAAGACACTGGTACAGGACATGGCTCAATAAATGTCTATTTCATGACAAAAACCTCAGAGTGGCACTGAGGTGTAAGTGTAGGCTGCACTAAGGCTGAGAAGTAGAATAGCAGAACACAAAGTTTCTGTCCCCAGTATAGGAAAAGCTGTGAGCTGCTCTGGGGTTAAACAAACCAACTGTGAAAAGACTTTTTGGTTTTTTAAGAGAAATTTGAATGCAAAGTCTGTATTAGACATAAATATTTTAAATAAATTCAGAGGAATGATTATTAATAGGTTGGTACCAAAACAAAACAAAACAGAACAAACAAAAACCCCCAGAAGATAGGTATAATAGTTGTTAGGTAAAATAATGGCATGGTGACTGGGTGAGAAAATATCTTTTTAAAAAAAATTGGTAAAATTTGAAGTATTTAGTGGTGAATAATATGATGTTATGGATGCCCATTAAAATATTGTCCCTCTCATATGCCTCAAAAAGTTTATTTGAAAGAAAACAATGAAAAATTATGACAGAAGAAAACAAAGAATGAAGGGATGAAGGAGGGAACGTGGGGGAGGATTAGTGAGCCAGCTCCTATCTAGGAGAAGCTTCTAGACTTGAAAGCACGTTTGCAATGTCGCATGTGTTAGGGAGTCAGTTTTCTTTGTGATGAGGGTGTGGAGTAAAAACAATCATGACACAGGTAGAGACCAAGCAGAATGAATTCTAGAAGAGGTAAATTTGCAGGATTATAGTAAGAGCCCATCTCAGACTAAAGCCTTCTTTTCTTTTCTATTCTTTATATTAGATGAAGAAAAATGTTTCTTGTTTCTTGCATTTAAAAGAAAGATAAATCATTTTATGTCAACCCAATGTGTGAAAAATGATCTGGATGGTTACCTATGCTCAGGTGAGGTCAGTTGTGTGGCCCTGGTTATTGGTAATACTAACATCATAAAACTCATGATACTGGTAATAATAACATTTTTTTCTTTCACCAGTTCATTAAAATCTTTCCAAGTGTCTGCTATGTCTTGAGCAATGCATTAAGCACAGAAGCAGAAAACCATGACAAAGTTCTTGCCTTCATTATGTATATTAGTTTGCTAAGGCTGCCATCACAAACTACCACAACAGGAATTTATTTTCTCTAGTTCTGAAGGCTTAAAATCTAAGACCAGGATGCCAAAAATTCCGTTTCTGGTGAAGTTTCTCTTCTGGCTTGTGGATGGCTATCTTCTCTTTGGTGCTCATGGAGAGAGAGTTTTTTTGTGTCTCTTCATCTCCCTATAAGGGCACTAGTCCTATTGAATTAGGGCCCCCTCCTTATAACCTCATTTAACCTTTATTATCTTCTTATAGACTCTATTTCTAAATACCATCATATTGGGGGTTAGAACTTTAAACATATCAATTTTGGGGAAACACAATTCAGTATATAACATGATGCTTATGTGCTGGTGGGCATTTGGGGAATATGGTCAAAATGCACAAACAGCTTTTGAGTATTTTTTCTTGGCTTCCATCTTGGCAACAACCTAGTGACTTCAGCCATGCTTTGAAATGACCCTCCTTTAAACCAGAGACTCAGGTTGTTCCATAACTTCCCTGTAGTTATGTCACTGATAAATATAAGGAGTATCTTTTCACTTGGAGTCCACCACACCACCATCTGTTCTTTTTTATACTGCTTCTGTTAACAAAAAGAAAATGCAGGTGTGATAGGAGCACTGTATGTGAGGATGAACACCTGGGATGAGGTGAGCCATGCCAGCTCTTCTGGTCCTAGGCAGATGTTCATCTTGTAGCTAATCTGTGGTGCAGACCGGAAGGGTGGCTCTGTTAGGTACAAGCACCTTCTGACACTTCAGGGAAGATTTTTTGTTACCAGTTAATTATCATTTTAATTTGTCAGGAAAGGAAAAAGGACCTCAGTCAAGTTTGAGAATGCTTTGCTGCTCTTCCACCTCTCTGGGGATCCCCAAAGTGAGGCCTGAAATATGGCAGAACAGAGCTGACCGAGAGCCCCTGAGAAGCTCCCAAAGTGGGTGACAATTTGGGAATGGTGATTGCACACTCAGTACTTTGCAAATACTGTGAGGGCCTGAGAAGGAAAGAGAGAGGATGGAAAAGGAAGATAGATTTCAAAGAAATTAATCGAAGGTTGTTTGTACCCAGAAGGGTTGCTAATGCCAAGTGAATGAAACCAGATGCAGAAGACCACAGATCATATGATTCCATTTGTATGAAATACTCAGAATAGGACAATCTGCAAGACAGAACACAGTTTAGTGGTTGCCAGGAGATGGAGGGCAAAGTAGGAGGATGGGGAGTCCCTGCTTAATGGGTACAGCTTTCCTTTTAGGGTGATAAAACATTCTGGAAGTGGATAATGGTGATGATCCACAACATTGTGAACATACTAAATGCCACGTGGTCATTTTTGTTACAAGTATTTTACCACTAAGAAACACACAAGTTAAAAAAGATCATCTTCTAAGTTGATTAATTAAAACTTCAGTTTCTGAGGTACTTCTGTGACATTTCCTAACTTAGTAGCTGTCCAGATTATACCTAAATATTTTCACCTAGAACAAAATTGCCATTCTCAAAAGTAATTTTTCTTTAATTTTTAGGAAGCCCTAATTGTTAGAAACTCATTATCAAAGCACGTTTATATACAGAGAGATAAGGATTGCCTTATCTCTCAGGATGAAAGGGTAGCAGGTGTCTTATATTCCCTGCATTGATGTTTTTGCCTCAAGAAAGGGTGCAGTTCTGGGCAAGGGGCAGCAGTCCTACAAGGATAGCTGTGTGTCAGGCTGAGCCGTAATCTAAAGCAGGCTTACTAAATTTTCTTGAGTAGATTAAACAAAAGGTCTTATGTGGGGTAGAGAAGGTATGTCTTGGATTATTCCAGAATTTGGCTGTAGACTATTTATAAATCTGGCCTTAATGAGCACTGCGATAGGTAGGACAAGAATCTAGGAACATTTTTTAGAATTTTCTATTTGACAAAAATGTATCATTAGTAATACCGTGTCCTTTTTAAAATGAGGAAATATGTTCCTATTTGAAAACAACATGAGCAAAACATACTTACCAGGAACATTGTGTATTTTGTAAGCAGGTATACAGGAAAAGCCTTTAAATAGCCAAGTCCTCAGGGGGCTTGATTTGATTTCTACAATGCAATTCATCCACATTTTCAAACACATGTCTGTTGTGCAAACCTGAGTACTCGTGTGCATTCCCCCTCCTTTATAACGCTGTAACCCAAATAGTATTTGGGTTAACTATTATATATAGTTTCATATTAGGAAAGATGACTAGTTCAGAAGTTATTTTACTTTCTGATTTAATTAACAATGAAAATCTCAATAGAAAGATCTAACTGGCCCCCTATTTGCAGGCAGGGCTCAGGGGGTTTGGGTGAGAGTCAGGCTTCTCCTGACTTCTGATTCACCCAGGCCACATTCCTGGCCCCTCATCATTATGCACCGCGTGTATGCTCCTCACAGCTCCTCTGGAGTGTCATGAGTAATTAGGGCTCCCTTCTACTGGGGTGTTGAAGAGCTTTGTGGTGGTACAAAGAAAGATGTGAATTTGTCCCCGGGAACTGGCAGTGTTTTGTATTTTCAAAGCCCTGCTTTTAGACGGTTCCCAGCATTGGAACATTTGAACAATGTCTTATCTTTTATCATCATTGTAGCGGAAAAATACTAGCCTGAGGATGTGGGCTGTGAAAAGCTGTCAGAGCCTGCCTACCTTTAGTGTTGGGTGATGACGTTGGGAGCTTTCTGCAACCCCTGCTCAGATCTGACTCAATGTGGGGGGAAGCCAGAAATACCAGGGCATCTCAGGAAAAACAGAAGAGCAGCAAGGGAGAAGCCAAGAGCAAAGGAAGCTTTGTTTCAGACCTGAGGAGAAGGAGACACAACCTGGTTAAGACACAAAGGATGGGGAGAAAACACACATGGTTCCCAGAGAGGGATGAACACTGGGGAAAGAGGAGCCCACACAAAGCTCTTATTCACTGAAGCTTTGAGACCTGTGATTTTCTCTAGCTGTGGGAGGGGCAGGTAGCTGGAGATGAAGGCGATGCTGAGAACACAGCGTGACAGTGAAACTTTCCCTCTCCCTCCCTTGCTTGCTGTGGATTTATTAGGCAGGCAGGCAAATCGGTGTGTGAACAATAGGTTTGCTGGAATAAATGGCAAATTATACAATTTTGCAGGCACACGCAGATCCGCAGTTGCCCAGAAATGAAATTATATGAGGTGACGGGCTCCCCAGTGCCAGCTCCAGGGCTGAGTACTCGCCTTGTCGCTCTGTGCTGGCCAAGGGTCTCACTGGGAGTTTATCTTGCAGCCTGCAGTTCTGAGCCACACCATTCCCTAGCACTGAGGTGGTGTTTACTCATCCGTGTGAGGAGGATGTTTTAACTCTCCGTCTGCACCTCCAGCGTGCAGTATTGATCCTCCGCAGTAAGGAGACAGAAAGACCTTTCTTCAAAGTACCTTTGGAGGCGGAGTTGGCTGCGGACCTGGCTTTGTGAGCAAGGGCCTGCATTCAGAGGACGCAGAATCACTCAGCCCCGCGAATGGTGTTTGTGCAATTTACTAGTCATAACAAGTTCATGTTTTAATGTTAGTTGTTCAAGAAAAATTTAACACATTGAAGCTGTTTCATCACTTGATTAGTCTAAACAAGTCTGGATAATTAGCCTGGCTAATTAATACCTCAGTCTATTGTGCAGTTTGAGCTGACATATTTTAAAGGTGGTGCCAGTTCAAAACTGTAGAAATAATTACTCTATAAAACTGGGCATGAGGCATATTTCCATGGGATTTCACCTTGAATATGCAAATGCTTTCTCTTTTGAAATGTGATTTGCCAAAATGAAGAATATTTTCTGATCTGAAACTGTTTTGTTTTGTTTTTAATAAGAGTTTATGAAAACCCTGATCCTGCCTTGTAGGCATAGAAGGCTTACCAGAAGCTATCTCTTGCTCTAAAAAAAAAATCTGTGTATATAATGTGCTGAATTTGTAGCATTGATAAAACAGAGAATTAGGTTTTTATTACTTTGAAATTAAGTACTCCGGTTCAATGCTCCCTATTGTTTACCAGATTAAATACGGATTCCTTTGCCCACCTCCCAGAAGGCCTTGGGTACATCTGCCCAACTCTACAGGTCTGATGTGAGATTGAAATGTACTTCTAATAGAGGTAAATACCACAAAATATTCAGAGAAATTCCTGAGGCCCAAAGTGAGAGGAAGAGACAGGATACTCGGCCAAATGGGAACTGGTTTATTGATTCATTGATTTATTTGAGATCTATTGCCTGAGAAGTCACCGAGGGAGAAGGATGATGAATAGTACTTAAAAAAATTTTAAAACTAGAACAGCTGCCTTTTATAAGTTCTGAGTAGCTTCTAAAACTAAAATGAAAACCTTAATATGCTTTGGAACTCACCTTTGTTTTAGAAAGAACCAACTATGTTGATGCCTTTATGCAGACGGAGGGCAAATTTGGATGGAGACCAAGAAGCATTCTTGAAGGAAGGGAGCTGATATTTATGCGTTTGAGACTCAATGTTCTATAATATATTTGATGGATTGAAGTGACCTTGATTGAAGACAGCTATTTATAAATAAAAGCCTTGGCTTGGTTTGGTGGCTCACACTGTGATCCTAGCACTCAGGGAGACCAGGGCAGGAGGATCACTTGAGGTCAAGAGTTTGAGACCAATCTGAGCAAAAGCAAGACCCCTTCTCTACCACAAATAGAAAAATCAACCAGGCATGGTGGCATGTGCCTGTAATCCCAGCTACTCAGGAGGCTGAGGCAGGAGGCTCTCTAGAGTCCAGGAGTTTGAGGTTGCAGTGAGCTATGATGATGCCACTGCACTGTAGATGGGGAGACACACCCTGTTCAGAAATACATAAGTAAATAAATAAATAAATAAATGAAAGCCTTAAGAGGAAGCTCATTTTAAGGAGGAGGGTGGTCTAGCCTGGTGGCCAGGGCCAGCATCACTGTTAGAAGGAGACTCAGGGTGTGACTGGCACCAGAAGGGAGTGATTATGGCTTTGGAAGCCAGGCTGATTGGGGTGAGCTGTGAGCACTGCTGCTGTAAGGCTGGGGAGAGATGCTGCTCCAGGCCTTCCCTGCACCGTGGGAGGTACTGCCATAGCAGCAAGTTCCTCATCACCAGAGCAAGACCAGGAGAGAACAGGGACTGCTCAGTATCACCAGAGTATCTGCTTAAAGGTCTGTTTTGGAAGAAAGTCTATGATGCAGAGAATGGAGCCTTTCAGGAGACAGGCATAGTATTCCATCCTTTTCAAATTCATGACTTACCTGTGGCTGAAGATGTTAGGTAGGGGATGGGGTGCGGGGGGGGGCAAGTCTTAGTATTGAGGAAGGAATAGGGATTTGAAGTGGTTAATTTTAAAACAAGATTAAATTTGACCTACTCATGTGTCCCAAGAAATAGAACCAATGCATACACACATAGAGCAGAGAGAGAAGAGATTTATTTTAAGAAACTGGCTCACAGGACTATAGAGGCTGGCAGGTCCACAGTCTGTAGGGCAGGCCAGCTGACTGGAAACTCAGGCAGGATTTCTATGTTACAATTTGGAGGCAAAATTCCTTTTTTCCTGCGAAATTTTGGTTTTTGCTCTTAAGGCCTTTAATTGATTGGCTGAGGCCTACCCCACATTATGAAGGGTAATTTGCTTTAATTAATGTCAACTGATTGTAAATGTCAATTACATCTACCTTCATAGTAACATCTAAATTAGTATTTGACTGAACATCTGGGCACCCATAGTCTAGACAAGTTGACTTATAAAATTAACCATCACATTGAGGAAGTAGGGAAACAGAACAGTCTAATGCAAAGACTTTCAACTTGGTAATGGAATAATATGTTTATTACAAAAATGTAAGTTACAAAATGTATGTGTCATCAAAGGGATTCAAACAGGAGATACAGGGATTCTGAGGAGAGGGAGTCCACATACACCTGGGTGACCGAGATAAGGACCGATAGAAGCAAAAGCCTCAACAGTTTCAGAGGGCAGTCTCAGGGAAAGCATTGACTGGGAATCACACAGCATAAGACTGACTGAGAAGTGGGAGAGGACTGGGCCCAGACTGGACATTGCAAATTGAACTGTGGTGGGGGAGTCACTGATGCCTCTGGAATTGAATGGAAGTGGGGGAGTCACTGATGCCTCTGAGTACAAAAGTGACATGAATACACTGGAGTTGCTGATTTTGGATGGGAGGGACTGCTGTGTAAGACTTCTAGAAGTGGCAGCGAGGAGCGAAACCAACTTGGTTGATTGGCCGGAGGTGAAGAACTTTTATGAATCTGTCCAGAGTCACCTGCCCTTCCTGTTACCCATCTCCTTTTCAATGACTCTGTAACCCCTGAAAAATAAAACATAAGGAAGACATGTAGAGGGATATGTGTGTGTGTGACAGTGTGTGTGTGTGTGAGAGAGAGTGTGTGAGTGTGATTGAGTGTGTGATTCAGTGTGTGGGTGTGAATGACCTAGACAGGGTGGACTTGTATTTTTTAAAGACTTCCCTGGCCTTGGGGTGAGGTATGGATGGGAGGGAACAAGGCCAAGGAGAAGAGGAGTTCAGAACAGACGTCAAAGACGCCAAGTGTTATGGGAGCTCCTGCTAGGGTGGCAGCATTCACACGGGGAGCTGGGGGAAGGAGGCAGAGCAAGCTTCCTTTGATGTGGGCCTTGAAGGATGATAGAAACTTCACAAAGCAGATGAGGGGGTGAGAGTTTTTGAAGAAAGGCATGGGGATAAAATATAAATACAATGTAGTTTGGCCAAAGCATAGGGTTTGTGGAAGGGACCAGTAGGCGAAAAGGCCTGGAGGGTGTCTTGGAGATAAGTGGCAGGTAAGGAACTTTTAGGTAATTTGCGAGCAGTTGTGGGGGGTGACGGGCGGCATTTGAGGTATTGACTATAAGGTGGCAAGGTAATTAGAATTGTGCTCCAGGAAGACTAGTAGCATCAAGGTTTTCTGGGTAGCTTTGAGAGGGAGTGATGCAGGATAAACATTAAGTAGGTTTGTAGCTGTTATCAGTGAAGGATAGAAACCAGGGTGGAAGCTGTGGCAATTACACAGTGGGATCATGTTTTAAAGATACTACAAAGTCAAATCGACAGGATGTTACAATGAATTTGAGGTAGAGTGAAGAGAAATATGATAGGTAAGTGATGATATTAAATATTTCCAGATGGTGTGAGTGAAAAAGCATGGGTGATATTGACAGGACAGCATTCAAGATGAGAATGGGTTCAATTTCATTTTTAGACATTTTGGATGGAATGTGCTGGTGAAACAATCTGGTGAATTTCTTTAGAAGTCAGTTGGAAACATGGTCTGGCACTTAGGAAGGACGTTAGGATTGGAGATATACAGCTGTGTATTGTTTCATGATGGGATACGTCCTGAGAAATACATCAGTAGGCATTTTTATCATCGTGTGAACAGCAGAGTGTACCTTACACAGACCGAAATGGTGCAGCCTCCTTCACATCTAGGCCACACACCTGTACAGCCGGTTACTGTACTGAATAGGTAACAGTGACACAATGGAACGTATTCGTGTATCTAAACATATCTAAACATGCAGTAAAAATAGGGTATGAAAGATAAAAACTGGTACACCTATCCAGGGCATTGACCATGAATGGAGCTTGCAGGCCTGGACATTATTCTGAGTGAGTGATGAGTCAATGGGAAGGTCTGGGACATTATTGTATACTGCTATAGACTTTAGGAATTGTATGCCTGGGCTACACTAAATTTATGAAAAACGTTCTTTCTTTAATAAGAAATTAATCCTTTTGTGGGCAGGACACAGTTACCAGAGGGTCCTTACCTAACAAAAGCAGTCAATGTAACCTGGTTCTGTATACCCTCAATGAATCCCCAACAAATAATAAGAAATTAATCTTATCTTACTGTAACTTTTTTACTTTATAAACTTTTAACATTTTTTATTTTCTTGTAATAACACTTAGCTTAAAATACAAGCACATTGTCCAACTATACAAAAATATTTTCTTATATTCTTATTCTGTATGCTTTTTTCTATTTTTAACATTTTTCATTTTTATTTTATTTTTTTGTTAAAAAGCAAGACAAATACACACATTAGCCTAGGCCTACACAGGGTCAGGATCATCAAGACACCCCCAGGTGTTAGAATTTTCAGTTCTATTATTGTCTTACAGGATCTCGGTTGTACACACAGTTCGTCACTGATGGAAGTGTTACGCAGTGCATGAGTGTATGAGTGTATTTACTTCTAAAGGCTGTTTTCCTGAGGTGTCTCGGGGATAAATTCATTCCTAGAAGCATCAGTCTTGCAGGAAAATGTCACCTCACACTTGCAGGGATGATATAGTATAGTGGCTATACTTTCGCTTTGGCTTTAGCTGGGTCCAGTCTGGCTATTTATAGACTCTGTAAACAATAGGATATTACTTAAACTCTCTGTGCTTTGGTTCCTTTATCTGTAAGTTGGAATAATATCAGGGTTATTTTATTAACCAAGTTCATATGCAAATACCTGGCTGGGCTGCTAGCATTGTACCTGGTGGGACCCGCTAAGGGAAATTAATTTTCTCTTCTGGCTAGATCTTAAGGCCATGGGTAGAAGAACAATCTTCCTGTCTTGCCCATCCAAAAATCTCACTAAAAACTCCCTTTCCTCTGCCCAGCATTGGTGAATCCACTTGGAGTGGTAAAAAAGTATAGTTTTTTTTTTTTTTTTTAGAGGCAGAGTCTCACACTTGGTAAAGTATGGTGGCATCACAGCTCACAGCAACCTCCAGCTCTTGGGCTTAGGTAATTCTCTTGCCTCAGCCTCCTGAGTAGCTGGGACCACAGGCACCTACCACAAAGCTTGGTTATTTTTTGTTGCAGTTTGGCCAGGGCTGGGTTTGAACCCACCACCCTCAGTATATGGGGCTGATGCCCTACCCACGGAGGCACAGGTGCCACCCAAGAAAGCGCAGTCTTAACTCTGCTCCTGGTGGCTCTTCTTTCTTCCCTCTGTGTCTTGGGAGAATGGGAGGTGATCTGAAGTCTGGATTGTACCTTTTCACTGGTTTAGGTCTACTCACCTGGACAGAAATAAAGTTATTTACATCTTTTCTTCTGGAAAAAGAAAAATCAGTCCTTAATAGACTAGTTCATTTGCACGAAGGTGATGGCTGAACTGCAGAAGTAGAGTAGGTAAAGAGAGAAGGGTACCTGGAGCAGAGCCTTGGACAATGTTGTCATTTATGAGTCTTGGAGAAAAAAAATGTGCTCTTGTTATCACAACAAGACAATACCACAGTTAATAACAGGAACCTTATTTCTTTTGTTCACCACAGCGTTCATTCATTCAACAAATATTTATTGGTATCAACTGAATATAAACCACTATAATTGGCACTAGAGCATAGCTGTGAACGAGTTAGGCAAAGATATCCTGCTTTCACAGCACACCCCCGAGTAACTGGGGTAGTGGAAAGAACAGCCTTTGGAATGAGGCACGTTTGATTTTGAATTCGAGTTCACCCACACCATCTATGTCATCTAGGGCAAGTTTTTTTACTCTCTCTAAGCCTTTGTTTCCCATCGGGAAAGTGAGGATAACAGTACCTATCTTACCAGTTACGGAAATGCCTACCACATAGGAGATACTTGTGGATACCGTGGATCTGGATGTCTTTCAGGTTCCGTCAATGGCATGCACTCGGTGAAGACCTGAATATGGACGAGTTAAGGAGAGGAGCTGTTGGCAGAGAGGAAAGCGCCTGATGTGTAGACACGGACTGCGCAGAGGCAATGTGACTCCACCACCACAGCTTCCTGCAGCCCTGGTTATTTCCTTGTTGTGGCAAAGGCGGTATGATGCTGGGGGACCAGAGTTATTCCTAGAAGCTTAGTCACCAGCTTGCTCCTCTAGCCCTTCTAGAAATTTTGTAATTCATCTTAGACCTGGGATGAACCTCTTTAGGCTTAAACTGATGATACTAGTTTCTATCTAAACCTGTAACTGAAATAAAACTGATTAAGTGACAGCAAGTCTGCCTCCACATTATGCCTACGTGTGTTAACATTGTAGGAGCTTCTAGAAAAGGCAGCAAGGCAGAGGACACAGTCCCCACCCCCGGGAGGCCTATTGTTTTGTGGAGAAACACAATTGTAATGGATATATTTTTAAATGACTTAAGCACCACATGCTATCATCAACGTGCTTTGAGAATCAGAGGATGGAGGAGATAACAACAGCTTTCTGTGCCGCAGGAAAAGAATTCAGAGACATAACATTTAACAGAATCAAGAAGATAGAGTAGGAGATCATTAGATGGGAAAAAAGGAGGGGGGAATAAGAGAAGGGCATTTATAATTAAGGGCTGTGCATTTGCAAAGGGGCAGAGATGTGGAAATGCCCCCATGTTTGGAGCAGTGGGAGAGGCTGGGCGTGTCTGGGATGTGGCATCCGAAGCGGGATAGGGGAGAAGGTGGGTTTGGAGAGTCAGCTTCTGACCAGATTGTATAGAACTGTATGTGCCTAATTAGGGACTTTGACTTTTATCATCCAGTCATCGTGAGGCAGCAGGGATTTTGAAGCAAGGGAATTAAAATAAACAATTTTTTGGATCATGAGGAATATTCAGGCATTAGTGTGGAGAATAAATTGAAGGTTGAAGATGTTTAAGGCAAACAATAAGCTGTTTAAAGAAAAGGTGAGTGAGAAGGAGGGTTGTGGTACAGACAGAGACAAGGGGCAGAATTTAGAATATATTTTTAAGGTAAAAATGTACAGTATTGGAGACTAATTGTATTAGAAAGAGAGAATAAGAAAATGAGGTACTTGGCAGAAAATAGGTTTCACTGGAGTAGAAACTTTGCTTGTTTTGGGCTTTATCTTCAATACTGACAGTAGTTCCTAGCACATAGTAGGTGGTCAATAAACATTTTATTAAGTAAATAGGGGATGGTGAAACTATGAGCTATGTAGTCTTGGATAATAAAATTATTTGCGGATGTCTGCAGTTAATCTTGGATATCCAAGTGGAATTTTTACTGTGTAAATCGGATGTTGAGGAGAAAGAACTAGATTTAAGGTATACACTGAGAAGTTGTTGGCATAGAGGAAGAAGTTGAAGCATAGATAAGATGGTCCAGGGAGAATGTCAACTGAGGAGTGAATTAATGATGAATTTCTGGGACCTACCAGGCCTTAAAAGTTGGCAGAGTGGAAGGAGCTTGTAAAGAAGATTGAGATGTAATGGCCAGCCAGGACTCTGGCCTGGAGAGAGGGGCATGTTCAAAGGGAATGTCAGGAGAAACTTGTTGCTACACAGTATCAACTTTGTTGCAAGAGCATATAGGATAAAGACCTAAAATAGGCTACTGGACATCTAAATTAGGAGATCTGGAATCTCTTGTTAGTTGCATTGTAACAGAGTGATAGAGATAGGAACCAGATTGCAGTGGCTTCACCCTGAATAGAAGTTTAGTATATAAACAGGTTGGGTGGCGTTACTGGCTTACTTAATGACAGTATGTGTGGGGCAGGGATGGAGCTGGCCTTAGGAATGGCAGAGCAATCTCTTGGTTCTCTTAGTTCACCTTCTTCTCTGTATTCCAGTTTTATTCTCTTAGCAGATTTCTCTGGGAAGAACAGGCTATTGATAACTTCAGCTGCCCACTTCTATAGTTTTATAATTGAAGAGAAAGTGAGTGTCCTTCCAGCTCCAGTTTGAAACTTCCAGGGGAAATTTTTAATTGGTCTTATTCAGGTCATATGCTCATCCATTGGACCAATGGCTGTGGCCAGGTCCTTTATCGCTGGCTAATCGCTGTGACAAGTAGATGAGCTCCTATAAGAAGCCTGTAGCTCTAGGAATACTTTTTGGAGCAAAGAAGGGTTGAGGAGTGTCGAGAAAGAAGCAGGATATCTCACACATGGCCACAGGGTGGATTACTGAGAGCGGCACACCCACTCCAAATCTTTGCTGGAAGAAATAGATATCAGGGTAGTCGGCTGAGTGGGAGCAGGGGAGGGCAAAGCTAAGACAGTAAATATCGATTTCTCTTTCAAAATGATGGAGGGTCATTTATCTGGAGAGTGGACTGTGTGGGGTGATTTACTTCTCCCTTAGAGTCTGAAATTCCAAATGGGCCATCCAAACAAACATACAAAATAAGTAAAAAATATTATGATTGCTGTGCAAATTTCAAGTAGGAGACAAGTTTTCTAGTTTCTGCACTTGCTGGTGAAGGGGAGAATCTCACAGAGAGGATAGGATTAAGGATACAGGAGCGGGGAGGAAGGGCTTGCTGATGGAGCAAGTCCGAGAAGGTGGCCTAGTGCGTGGATCGGGTCTTGGAGCCATTTTGCTTTTAAGACAGAGGAAAAGGAGATGAAGTAGCAACGTGAAGATACTGGTGTAGATTGCTAAGGGGTTACAAGTATGTTCTGAGTGGAAGGAAGAGAGGAGAAAACACTTCCCCGGCCTTTATGTGTGCACAGCAAAGGGCACAGACTGGCTTAAACAAAATGTGTTGTGGGGATGGAGTCAGGAATTTAAAAAGACTAGTGGACATGGGGGGCTGCCCCAATGGAGGGCTGAGACAGAACATCCCAGGGAGAAATAAAGGATTTTTGAGCAGCATTGTGAACCTCTGATATTAAACCTAAATCACTTAGGAGAAATGAGATGTTAACTGAATCATGAAAGCTGACGTTTGTGACTCTTCCTATATGGTGAGCTCCATGCTAAACACTTCTCTTGTACCGTCTCTTCCCATCAATTCAGCCACCTATGGAACGGGCAGTATCATCCTTCTTTATAGGTGAGGAAACTAAGACAAAGAAAGAGACCTGCTCAAGTTCATGCACTTAGGAAGTGGCAGAGTCGGGATTTGGCTTTAGGCCTGTCTGACCCGAGAGTCAGAGCTCTTCCCTCCACAGACCATTCTTCCTTTGGTGTCTACTCAGACGTGTTTGGGTCTTGCCCGTAGTACGGTGATGCTCCCAGCACATTTGGCAGTGAGTAATTTCCTTTTTTCAGGTCTTCAGGCTGTTCCCACCTCCTAGGCCTGTTGTTTACCACCGGCCCCACTGGGCTAGCCACAGGGGATATAGAAATCCCAGGACCCCAAATGATAGCTCTCACAGCTCCTCCCGGGCAAGGTTGTGCAAAGAGCATTTGTATCCCAGGACTGACCTTGCCAGCCTTGTGACCTGGGGCATAGCACTCAGCTTTTAGAGAAACAATCGTGAGCAGCAGAAATGAACCAACCAAACAGAGCCAGATGGTATAGTCAAAGGTAAATGAGATTTAGAGTAGAGAACGCAGATTAGAAATGGATCGCCTATTCGCAGCTAGCTTGGGGAAAGTTATTTACATTCTGTATGCATCCTTTTTTTTTCCCCTCCAGTTTTTCATATGGGGGTGAAATATGCTCTTGGCAGGAATACGGTAAAGGTAAGAGATACTTCAAGTAAAGCAGCAGAGCCAGGCCTGGCTAGGTAGGTGCTCAAATCTTGGTTCTTATGTTATTAGTTTATCATTACCAGATGGGTGGGGGAAAGTCATTTGTCCTTGCTAAGACAACCCAGTTTGTCCTTTCATACCTTCTTTCCAAGTCATATAGGCCAGTGTTCCCAAAAGGGGGAGAGTCGTGCTTCCCAGGGGTGATTTGGTAAGATCTAGAGACAACAGATCTGGCTGTCAGTAGCTGGAGGGGTAGTGCTGGAATCTTGTGTACTGAGGATAGGAATGGTGCCAAACATCCTTTCATGCTCAGGGCTGCCCCCCGCAGCACTAATTTTAAGATTATTTGGCACAGTACTAATTTCAAGAAATCGTGCTAAGGAGAGAACACTGCTGAAAGGAAGCCAATAGGAAGAAATAGGGGGTCAGATGGAGAGGACATTTCCCCCTTTGAATGTGTAGCCCAGGTCCATCCAGCGAGCTTTGAAAAGGCGCTGCTAGTGGCATGCAAACAGACGGAGGGCAGCAGCAGAGCGAATGGCCTCGACTCTTACCGCCGGCTTTCTTCCTCTCCCATTTGATAAGGGAGAGTGGTGCGTGCCTGGCAGCCTGCTGCCGTTCATCCTCTTTGTTAGGGGACATCGCCTGAGGACCGTTTGTGTCAACATTGCCCCCGGTATAATCACGACTGCCACCGCTTTTTTTTCCCAACTAAAAATTGAGGATGAGTCAAATATTAAGGGTGTTCATAGGGACGAGGGCGAGGACCTTTGAAACTGGGACATGTCTGTAGTTTCCAGAGACTATGTCATCGGAAGAGAGAAGACAGAAGGAGCGTGGAGATGCGACGATGGGATCCAGGTGCAAATCTCAGCTCCCTCGTCACTGACTGCCTGCCTGAAGCTAAGACTCCCCTGAGCCTCAGTTTCTTCATTTGCAAAATTAGATTAATTATACTTACCTAAAGTGACTGATGTAAAGTTTACCAACATGATACATTTGAAAGTGCTTTGTAAATTGGTAAGTCCAATCAGCTCAGTACTTAGGGGGTTTTAATAAATGACAATAGCGACCTATACAGGTGTGAGTGCCAAATAAAAAGACTGTATTTTCTATTTTAAAAATACACAGACATGCCCCTCGAATTTAGGTACTCAACTGGACATAGGCATCTTGAGAGTAGGATCTTGGCTGTTTTGTTCACTTCCTGACATGTACACCAAAGAAAAACCACACAGACAATGTTGGAGTTCTCAGTGAAGATTTTTGTTCTTTCCATTTTTAATTTGCTTATTTTGCAAATGTAAAACATATTCAAAGGAACCAGCTTTCAGATTAGCTGCCTCTCAGAATATAGAGAAAGAGTGAAATGCGTCGTTAAAATTATTATGTGGTTGTTGACAATTCTGATTAGATACACTTTGGGTCACTTATGATAAAAAGTTCTATCTTTCATTGAAATACAACCTGAAAAACAGCCCCTACTCCCAATAGAATGTTTGTTTCCCTCTTTTCTTGGTTGTGTGTGTGTGTGTGTATGTGTGTTTGTGTGTGTGTCTTACAAAATTGGGAGGAAGATTAAGATTATTTGGTAATTCATTCATGGTTTATCTCTTGCAGTGTAAATTTCTTCTGGGTCTTGACTCCTTGTTGGGTTAAATTGTACAATTTTTACATAGTAGACCGTCAAATATTTGTTGAAGGAATGGAAGAGAAGGAGAATGTGTAATAACCTATGATAATGGGTATAAAGTAATCATCAGAGTACCTGGCTCCTAGTATTTGCTCAATAAAAGAACTGCATGGATTTGTAAGTGATAAGGTCCTGTAAGTGAGAATATTTAAAAAAATGTGAAGTGTTCTGTGGATTCTGAAGATACTTGAGAGGATTCCTGTGAATGTCTTTGCTTTCTTGGTAAAAAAGGACAGACATTGACAGCACTGCTTCTACTCTCCTAATTTAAATGTTGAAAACAGAAATGATGCCTGAAATTGTGGAATAAAATGACAGAGATGGGGCCAAGAGACACAGGTCAAGGGTGGCTGAGTTGAAAGCTCTCAGGAGCTGTTTTTGGCAGCATAATGGGCCCCTCTCCCTGCCCTTCACTGTTTACCTATTGACTTGGAGTTACGTGAGAAAATAAATAACCCCCTCTTTGGACAAGCCACTAGATGTTGGGTGTGTCATGCTGTCCATCAGGCCTGCTGCAGGAGGCACAGTCCACATTAGACTCAAGGCCACACTCAGCTCAGCTCAGACCCAGTGGTATCTTGAATGGAAGAGCAAAGGGTGGTTCTAGGTCTCCTTTATATTTGTCTTCAGTTTCGTTTTTTAGCAAGTCTCAAGTTACATTTTTATGGACATTACACTGAAGGATTACCATCTCTTAAACTGTTTTATCTGTCATCTCACATCCACCACTGCCCATTCATTGGTATAACATACTCAAGCAGAGGGTGAAGTCCACACTCAGGTTTCAGGTGCCTCTCAGCTCAGGTCCTTATCAGTCTCTGAGGGGAACATAAATTCACAGCCAGAACTGCCCCCTGCATCAGTGACTTTCAACAGGTGTGCCAAGGTACACTGGTGTGCCGCGAGAGGATCTTAGGGCATGCCAGGAAAATTTATAAACATCATTATTAAATTATTTTTTAAAAGAAGTTCAAAGCACAGTAAGTACACACACACACATATTATTTTTTTATCAGCATAATTTAAATGTGCCACAGAAGTTTAATTATAAGTTCTCGTGTGCTGTGAGATAAAAAATAAAAACCATTGCTCTAGGCACTGAGGAAGTAGGCAGAGAAGGGCAGCTCTATCTGCAAGTGCAGAGATGACTTAGTCCAAGGGTCCCTTGGAAGTGCATCAAAAACTTCTTGAGGGTGGATTAGTGGGGGTGCCAGAAAGGTCAGGATCTCTCCTCTCTTCCCTCTCTCCTTTCAACTAGGATTTCCCTATTTTTTTCTGTGTTGCATAATGTACATTACAAAAAAGGATTTGATGGCTAGAAAACCCTGATTTCTAGATCAGTTATACAAGAACCATAGGGGTTAATCTAACAAATACTTATTGAGAAACTGGTCTATACACAACCTTACTGCAGGCATTTCTGCACACTGCCCAAACCCAGGGTGCCATCTCCACATATTACAATGAGAACGCCCCCCTGGAACTGCCCAGTGAGGCAGCTGGAAGCACGGGTGTCACATAGAGGAGTAAGACAGTGTGTGTAAGGAGAGATAGTGGAAGATAACGGACACACTGCGGTGATTGTGTAAGGCAGGGCGAGATCACTAGAGATGTCAACTCGATATTACGGAAGTTCAAAGGGATGGTAGGTATACAGGGCAGACCTATCAGACATGGCTGCATATAGGATGTAGTACTTAATATCAACCTTGAAAGAAAACCAGAACCGTGTGTGGATTAACATGGATTGGTAAAACTGAAACAAACCTTTACCGAGCATAGATGGTAAGTGAATACAAAGGTCCTAACTGAAAGAAATAGCTTGGAGAATTTGTCCAGGGCTAATTCTTACAGCTAACAACAGGGGTGGAGGGAGGTCACTTAGGATTCAAACCAAGTCTAGTTGCTTCCCACATATGCCTTTTCCAGATTGGCGCTGAAATAACTTTAAGCAGAGGAAAAGGAAATTATTTACTATGTGAGAAGGAAACTGTGAATATCTACTCTATAATTTGGTTTGAAGACATACTCATCCAACCTCATGGCCACCCCAGAAAATCAGTGCTGCTATCCTTGGTTTACAGAGACGCCTGTGCCAAGTTACACAGATGTTGGTAACCGTGCAGCTTCCGATTCTGTTACATTCATTGATTTCAGCCTAGGTGTCCCTGATTTCAGGGTCATTCACTTAACCTCTCAGGCATGTGGGCATATGAATCAGGGAATAAGTGTGGGAAACTCTGTATGTATGTGTGTGTGGGTGGGGGGGGGGAGAATGTAGACTCTGCCACAGGAATGGTGGCAGCTGACTGTGGCACTGAATGTCAAGGTCAGGGTCTGTGTCAGAAGCTGAAAACTTGAGCGACTCTCCTTCTCCCCGACTCATTTTGTCAACCACAGACTTTATGATAGGTGTGATCTTCTCCTTGGAAAGCAGGCCCCAGGCAAACAGCTTGTGTTCTGGTATTTATTTTGGGAAGTGACCCCATAATGCAGGACTGGGGGAGGGAAGAGTGAAAAGGGAGAAGCGGGAGCCGCCACTTGGGAAGGTGGCTTGACTGGGTTACCTCTGGGGGACCCTGGGGCTCACCTTCCCTGAAAATTTTTAAGGAGCCATGTGAACTACACCTCAGGACTGTTTGACCAAAGACAGAGGAAAGGAGCATGGCCTGTTCCAGGTGACACCCCACAATCGTGTCAGAGAAGTTCCCAGGGCAGCTGACGTGTGATGCTGAGTGCAGCAGCCAGGGCTGGAGTAAAGCTGTTCCAGAGTGGCCGTTAAGAGAGGTCAGAACAGGAGACTTGGGCCACAGGCACCTCCATTTTTAAGCAAGATTCAACGTTACAGGCTTGATGTCATTTCGTGCGTGGTCATTACAATCTGTATGACACTTCGTATAAACGCAGTCCTACACTATGTGGTCTTCGTGTCTGGCCTCCTTCACTTAGCAGTGTTTTCAAGGTTGGAAAACAAATTTTGAAGTCTTCTTTCGATGGTCCTGTTTAGAGCTGGAAGACGCGCTGATCCCCACAGGTGCCACTGCTTGCAGAATAGCGGCCCCTGGTGGACTCGAGGTGAACTCCAGCCCAACTGTACAATCATGTGCCAAGCAAGCCACCCTCTCTGTGTTAAGTGAGGTCATGAAGGTAAGAGGGTTCTTTTAAAAAGCCAGAGGAATTTAAAAAAAAAAAAAAATCAAACTTAGCTTGTTCCTGCTACTGAGGCTTGACTAAAGGAGGATTGAAGGGGGAAAAACATGTCAGGCAGGTGTGAGCAATTATTGGTCATCGTGCTCTGTATTAAAGAAATCTATAAGGTTGAGATAAGTACATGGGGCCATTTGCCTTGCTTGAGATTACTCCAGTGGGATTTGATGTTCTTAGCCTCCATGAAATAGCAAGTGTGTTTGGAGGAGTCCATACTTAAAGTTATGTTAAATACCCATAAATTAAATCTAAACACAGTTGTGCTATTAATTTGGCTATTAGTAGCAATCAAATGTTTAAGCCCCGAAAATTGCCCCATCAAAATTCAAGTCTATGGCAAACAAGATAATGAAGAAGGAAATTCTTATGCTAATAAGGCTATCCTGGACCTTGCCCTCTCCCAGTGAGAAACATTAATTAGCTCTTTGGCCCAATATGTGTTCCCCAGTTTTGGTTCCTTCACCACACTTTCAATACTTCCTAGGCACCTTTTCTTCTTCTGAAATAAAATAGAATCCACCTCAAAAGATTTTTTGTGGAAAGCAGGTAGGAAGCTAATATCTACTAACCCAAACAAGATCCTTCTAGGAGGACACCTCCATGACTTACTGAACTTCTTTTCAGCAGCTCATGCCTCGGGGATTACTTCCTCCATGAGGGTAAGTATATCCAGCCTGTTAGTAGAGCTAAATATAAAAGTACACAGCATTCCCAGAGCCTATAAGAGTGCCTAGCACATAGTAGGTTCTCAGTAATATTTTTGGATTGAGTGTCTAGATGAGAGGTGTTCTAAAGACATAATTTCTAGTTCCAAATCTGTGGCTTGTGTTTTGGCTTAGTTTACAAAGTTTTCCTGGAAGCCAGATGAGATAATGTGCTTTTGGGTAGTCCTTTAAAATAGTAAAAAATTTCATAATTTCACTTGTGAGAACTGATGATAGTAATTGGCCTTCTGCAGTTTTTGGTTTGGTTCAATTTAATTGGCTGAGTGCCTAGTGCAAGCAAGGTGTGGGTGCAGACATTGCTCAGGGGGTCCAGAAAAGTTAGGCATAGCCTGTGTTCTCAAAAGAGTATAAGTTTCTATAAAAGGAAAGGGTAATAAGACAAGTATAAAAATAAGCATATCAGGTGAGCCATTCAACGTAATCATTGGTATGACATAAGCAATTAACTGTGAGAATGGAAGTCTGCTAGTAGAACCGAACATCAATCCCAGGTAGAGGTAACAAGGACTTTATAGTAATGTTTTCCTCAGTCCAAAAGAGAATAATAAACAACAGAACCACTCAAGTTTTTCCACTAAAGTGCATGTACCAGCAGATAAGAGTTAAAAAAAAAATTAGCAATCTGGGCCTGTGTGACCCCAACTAGCTTGCTAGGATTTTGAAATTATTTTGAAGTCCTGGGATTTATCCCAAACATCATTTACATTTTTCATTCTATACCATAACTTTGCATTATAATATAAAAATACCACCCTCCACAGTCAAAATCTTAACATAACCGATGTTCTAGAAAGGCCCATTGAATTTCTTTAGATATACTTAGTCCTGTTTTGTTGCATTGCAGAGGATGTACCCCAGCTGAGAAGCTGGGGACCCCAGTGGGAGAAGCATAGAGTCAGAGCTTTCAATCTGAGGTAGATGTTTGTTCCAAAGGATCTACTTTTTTGGATGTCCACGTGTGAAGGACAGCACATCCTGTTCCTTTTCTTTTATTTGTTTCAATCCTAGGTTTGGAATTCTGTTATTCACTGTGGAATACACCTCTCATTTTCTCTGTTCCTAGTTCTCAAGCTTCCTGGATGACTTCTCAGAGGTCTGTAAAGTTAAGCAGGCTCTGAGTTTTTTTTTTTTTTTTATTAAATCATAGCTGTGTACATTAATGCAATCACAGGGTACAGTGTGGTGTTTTCATATACAATTTGAAATACTCTCACCAAATTGGTTAACGTAGCCTTCATGTCATTTTCTTAGTTATTAAGACATTCATACTCTGCTTTTAGAAAGATTCACTTGTACCCTTGTAAGATAAACCATAGAGGTGACCCCACCAATCACCCTCCCTCCACCCACCCACCCTCTCCCCTCCCCACATTCTAAGGCTATAATTAGGTTATATCTTTCCTATGAAAGCTATAAATTACTTTCAAATTAGGGCTGTGTACATTGGATACTTTTCCTTTCATTCTTGAGGCTCAGAGTTTTGATTCACACTCTAGCCCCCCCTTCTCTCACCTCCCCACTGTTCTCTGAGGTCTCTGGTGATGTTCTGATGACAAAATTCAATTATAGTTTCCCAAAGTCATCTCTGTTGACCTCTTTGCAGCATTTGGCCATGGGAGACTATGTCACCCAACCGACAGAACACATTTCTGGAATTTCGTAAGAAGGCACGTTCACTTTCCTCTAGTTTCTGCTTTCACTATTGCTGAGTGTTCCCCTTGCTATTGCTTGTTCAATGTCGGTGACCTTCCAGTTTTGAATTTTGACTTTCTGTGTCTCCCTCTTTCCCATTTATCTTTAGGTGAATAAATCCTGTCTTACTTTTAGTGACGGCTAACATAACATATTGCGTCACCTGAGGAATCCCTAAGTTAATAAATTTGGAGGGGAGAGCTTTATTTCTTGTAGAAGGCTGCATCCTGAGGGCTGACCGTCCCCCAGGCTGGGAAGTGTGGCTTCTGGCAGAATCTGGAAGCAGGCACTTCTAGGGAGTAAGGGAATTGATGTTGAATGGACGGGCCAAGTGTATATATTTAACAAGTTTTAGGAGGAGTTGTGAGTACTCAGAAAGGGGACGGCATGTGCATGCAAAATAAACAAGCATGTGTGTGATATACGCCCTGTGTCCAATCTGGATTGGACATATAACATTTAAATGCATTAAAATTAGCCTCTAGGCATCAAGGTGAAACAGAGGACACCGAGGCCTTGTGTGTACAGCCTCTGTAAACTGACCAGAACCAGGGCGTGGCGGCCTCTCATCAGGAGGAAATGCCAGTCAGTTGTTGCATAACTCAGCCATGGAGTAAGTCTTTCCCAAGGGCTGCTTTCTGTTCAAGTCTATCACATTTGTAAAACTCAAGTCACATTTGACTTGTGACCTGTGTTCATCTTTGTTATCATCGTACACTGAATATTACAATTTCAATAAAATTTTTCCTTTCTTAAAATGTGTATACATTTTTTTCAGCACTGTCTGTATACTGAAAGAAAAAGAAGGCTGTGAGAGACCATTAAGAAGCTGATTGCTTTCCGGCTATGGCTTTAGGAGCCCATTGGTCAGGGTCATCTCAAGGAAAGAAAGAAAACCTGGAGTTCTACAAAGGCACGTAATCAAGGAGCCCTGTGGAAAGGTGGAGAGCCCGGAAGTTCACCCGAGTCATGGGGGACGTCTGCCACGGCATGCTGGTGCCCTGTGGTTTGCCATTTCTTGGAGCACAGTAGGGTAAGGGGGCATTTTTGTTTTTTTACCTGTAGCTGCTTTCTGGGAACACAGGGCTCAGCTGAAGTTTGGTGTTGTCAGGGGAGAACTGCAAAGCAGATGCCTGTGCTGCTCCTTCCTACCTCTGGGGCTGAAGGCTGCTTTTCACGTGGCTGGCCTCCTAGCTTGTTCCCAGCTAGTTGTCAACTAACTCTTAATGAAGTGTGGAAACCCTAAGGTTCTGATCTGCATAAAAATGGTTTTCATGAGGTTATGTTCCGACTATGTTATGATGTTTAAAAGAAAAGTAGGCCCCGTTTTTACAGTAATCTTTAAAAGCTAAGCTTCTGACAGATAGCTGTTCACCTAGACTATTACAGGGAAATCTTTTCTGTCACAAACAGAAAAAAGCTTGCATTTTCTTTACATATCCAGGTCTACTTTGTCTGAACTCCTAGATTGTTTCTAAGCGGGAGTTTTTCACCCTGTTGCTGTTCAGGGCTTGTTGGGGGTGGGTGGGGGCTGTCCTGTGCCCTGCTATTTGTTTAGCAAATCCCTGGCTTCTACCTTCTACATGCCAGTTGCATCCCCACCCCTGTCCCCACCATTGTGACAATTGGAAATGTCTCCAGATGTTGTTATGGGTCCTCTGGAGGATAAAACCATCTCTAGTTGATTACCAGTAATATCAGCATGTGTGTGTTAGATTTAGAAAACTCCAAGATTTGAGTAGGAACAGAGGATATGTACATTTATTTATGCAGGGCTTAGAGACAGAGTTTAACAAGATAATGAGGTTGCTAGGGAGCAGCATGAAACTACATCGGAGGCCAAGGAAATGGATGGAACGGCTCAGCGGAACTAGTACCAAGTGTTCAAGGTCCAAGTAAGGGGGAGGGGAAGGCTAGCGCCTAGTGAGGAAGGACTTGGGAGTTTCCAGATGAACAAATTTAAGAGTAAGTTGGGCCCAGAGGACGAAAAAAGTCCACTCAAAAATAAAAAAAAAGGGTGATGAATTCTTATTCTATTATTTTTATGTTTAATTATTTCATATTGAGATATGTTTTGTTTCTTTATTCAACTTACACTAATATTGTAAAATCAAGTGGCATTTTATATTTTAAGGGAGACATTTTCACCATGTTCTGTTTTCTTTTTTTTTTTTTAATGTTTGTCCCATCTAGTATTACAAACCTCAAATCACAGGTGAAAATATACTGAGAGATTTCTTTAGGGGCCAGAACAAGCAGTTTCATTCTTTTCAGAGAGAATAACAGTTAACATGTGACTCTTCTCAGTGGTATTTGTGTCTTAACAGCAATTTGAGTCTCTTGAGGCAGGGATTGTATTTTGTTTGCCTTTGTATCTTTAGCACAGCCCTTGTCACACAGTCGATGCTTCATAACTATCTGTCAAATAAATGGATAAATAGGTCTAGTTTGAGACTCAAGGAAGCAGGTGTCCCATGTAGAATTTCATGTGCAGACAGGCATGTTGCTGTGGGCCATGGTAGGACAAGGGACGAAACATCATAGCATGTAAATGGTTTCTATGCCAACTTTGGGATGCCATCATTGTAGAACAGTCCAACATTTCAACATGGCCTGTCACGTTTGTGAAGAATATTTGTTAATCGGGGTTATTTGCGCATTCCAACGCACCCTCACCTCTGTGCCACAGCTATCTTCCTCTAGCTGCAGCTCTATCAAGAGGACTCTACCTTCATTCTACAACCCCAAACTCAGGCTTCAAAGTTGCATTGGTGCATAACTGTAGCTTCCCACAGAGAGTTTAGGTCTCCTTAGACCTTGCTTGCCCTGGCTTTGCATGTCTTGTTTAAAGATTCTTATGAAATGATGATGTAGACATATGCATTCTACACATCCTCTGTATTTCACAGTATGGTTGAGTGTCATGAGATTTAATCTAGATGCAATGCCTAGATTTATAAAATCTCATGAAGTTTTGCCAGAATGGAAGACATTCCTCTGCTGTTAAGTGTTTATTTATGAATAAATACAGATTTATTTACAATGTTTCCATTCTTTTTCACCTGTTCTTTATATAAATATGTACCTATTGAGCACTTATTCTGAGTAGAGAATTGCGCTAGGAACATTTAAAGCAGGGATCCTCAAACTTTTTAAACAGGGAACCAGTTCACTGTCCCTCACACCATTGGAGGGCCAGACTGTGGGCCCTGGGATGAGTCGGCTGCTAAGCAGGACAGGCAGTGGCAGCAAAAACGCCCGGCAGGCTGGATAAGTGTCCTTGGTGGGCTGCATGTGGCCTGTGAGGCGTAGTTTGAGGACGCCTACCTTAAAGGAAAAAAATAGGGGGGAGGGCTAAAAATGAGGAAGGCAGAGTCTCTTTCCTCTAGGAGTTTAATCCAGTTGGGGTAAGTTGGAGGAAATAAGGCCCACTCTCTTCCTATTAGAAAAAAGGTAGAAGGAGAATGTGGGAATTCAGTAAAAATGTGACTGGTACAACTTTGTAAGTGCCTGACTACATCCTCTGATTATAGTTCTACTTTGAACGTGCTTATTTGGTGTAATGAAGTGAGAAGTTGAGTAGAGTAAATCCTCATTTTCATCCTGTTTTTCATCTTTTGTTCATTTTGGGGAATAAATGAATGCTAATGAGTGTTCCTTTAAATGCACTAGCTAAGTGCCATTATGCTCTTATTAACTATCAGTTTAATAAGGAAGGAAAGTGGAAGAGAAACGTGCTTTTGTCTTCTAAAGGGGGTTTTGGCTGTGGTGCCAGTTAACAAACACATACCATCAGAAGCACCCTCCGGGGTGGGGGAGGAGACAGGGAGAGGATGAGAAGAGAGAGGACGGACACACACTCAGTGAATCAGTGAATTGGATTTTGAAAGAAAACTGACAGAGCCCATGAGGAGAATCTACTTCTATATTAGTGTTAAAGTACTTGGCAGTATATCCAATAACCCAAGTGATGTACCAGTCCTTTGAAATGGGAGGGCAGGTGTTGGTATTTCCCTTTTATAGAGGTAGACACTAAAATTTCGCAATAATAATCGACTTGTTCGAAGTATAAAAGTGGTAAGTACAGAAGCCAAGATTTAGAACTTGGATGTTCCAATTCCAGATTTGGTATTTTCCACCTGCAGTTGAGATAGCGGAGAAGAGAGGAAAACATTGGTCATTGTTCGTTGTTCACCATCCTGATAACTGTTGACCATTCCATTCCTTATCCATTCTTTCAGTAAGTACTTACTGTGTGTCTGGTACTTACAGGCCATCCAGCAAACATAAAACCCCCTTTGGGGATGAAGGTGAGGCAAGGGGCAGTGAAAGTTGTCCCTGTTTTTTATTAAAAATAACCCAGATTATTCTTTTGGAGCTATCCAACACCTAATTCTCCATTACATGAAGGATACCATCCTTCTAAACTTTTGGTCTAAGTAAAGACATCTTTGTTTCTTCTTTTATACCTGCTCCAAAGAGGTCCTTGGACCCTTCTCCGTGTTTCTCTAATTTTCCAGTTTGTGTAGTGCAGGTCTGGAAGGCCACATGCTTTAATTTCTTAGCAGTCTCTTGAGCAACTGCTTCTGACCCAGTATCTTGGCCTGAAGCTCCTGGAGTCATATTTTATGAATGTATTTTACCATCTTCCATTCCCCTAAGAATACATTATGCCTGCTCTTCCATATCCCATCTTATCCTACCTCTAGCCAAGCATGAAAAACTACCTTGTCCAAGCACTTCTCCTTTCTAAGGTCGTCCTACGTATCCCCTGATATAATTCCTCCACTTGCCTTCAGCTATGTGCGTGCACTCACATATTCTCTTCTCCTCCTGCTAGGAATTCTTCCTCAGAATAAAAAGTGGAATTAATAACACCAATTGCAAAATATTGTTACATGTTTTAAATAATATAACACATAATATATGCTCTGCCTGGGACAGAATCAGCCTTAGTGAGTACATGAACTATTTGTGTATATTCACGCCCCCAAACTCAGTCCACAGTACCACTCTTTCACTTTGGGAAATGTCCTCAGAACTTCTGCATTGGAGGAGTCCAGAACAAGACGTGATGGCTTAAAAATAATTTTGAGCTGGAGACATTTGGATTCCTAAAATCCCTAATCTGCCTATAAGCGAAGCCTCCCCAAAGAACTCAATTGTCTGTCATAAATCCCCTCCCTGGGAACAATTCTTTTTGGATAGGGAAGTTGGCCTCACATCCAAATAAACATTGGCATGACATTGTATCATACTTCCTGTATATTCTCCTACAGGCCCATTTATCTTTCCAAAAAATCTGACCTTAAGTGCCTTCTCCCTTTCTAAGAAGTCGTTTGTTCTCCTGGAAGCGCCCTCTGCCCCTGCCCATCCCCTATCACAGCAGTGTATGAGCCCCCAAATCTAACTGCCTCATTGAGTCACATTTCTTTGTGAACTCTCATGTACATTTGTAATTAAATGTTTTGTTTTCCTTTTCCAAATCTGTCTTTTGTCAGTTTAGTTTTCAGGACCCCAATAACTAAATTTAAGAGGGTGGAGGAAAAGCTTTTCCTTCCTTGCAATATAATTTATAGGATATTATTTTGTACTTGCCACATGAGTTAGGCTTTCTCACTTGGTTACTGTAGCTGTACCTGCTCTCCGCAGTTAGATGTAAGTTGGTCCAGACCGTACTGTGTGTGTGTGACTGTGTGTGTGCGTGTGTCTGCACATGTGTACTTTATGGTATTCATAGTGGTGTGGATACTATAAAATTAGGTATCTCTTATGATTTGGCCTATAGGAGAAACTATTTTAAGTCTGGTCACCTGATCTTTACTAGTGTAAAGCTACCTGTGAGGGTCTCTTTGTAGGCATTTGGCCCTTTCCAGCTTCTGTTCTTTGCTACCTCATCTTCAGCTCCTACTCCCAGGCAATCATTATGCTTTGTCAGCTCCCTTAAGCTCATCACTCTTGAATCTACATTTCTATTGTTCCAGGCTATTTTCTTTCTCTTGTACAGATTCATACTCTGTAGGGTAGCCTAGATAGAGCTTTGTAAACTACAATGATGATCATACCATTTTCTTGCTTAAGATTCTTTATTAGTTCCCAACTGCCCTTGGGGTAAGGTCTAAATTGCTCCAAATGGGTTCTCCACAGGGCACAGTCTGAGACATGGACTGGGGTGGAGGTAGTTTGAGAGGTGAGCCCACGGGTTAGAGTGAGGGAATCAGGACAGTGAATGTGAGAAAACAGAAAAGTCAGTACAGGATTTGTTACTGAGCTGGTGACGGCTGAGGATCTATGTGAAATACTTCTCAGAATTGTCCCTCAGGGATGAGATTTGGACACATATCTAATAATTCTATTTCCATTGGTTGATGAACTGTACCTGAAGCTGGACTGCTTGTTTCCTCCCAAACTTCTGAAAGCTTCTGTGCATAGGCTGAGCATTCTGTAGCCTCAGAGTAAGACAGAATACTTACTTAGGCAGGGCCGCAACCCACACCCACGCCATACTGATGTACCTGGACTCCCCCAGTGGACGCTAGATTCCTTTGCCTGGAATGTTTTTTTTCCTTAATAAATTCTGTTTTCTTTAAGTTTTAGGAGAGATATTCCATCCTCCAGGAAATCTTCCCTGAGTGATATCCCCAACCCTCACCATAAGAAGGATTTAGTTTTCTCTTCTTTTGTGTTTCCATAACATCCCCTTTCAAATTCTACTTAGCACTCTGCATTGTCATTATCATCTACTTAAAGACTAAAAGTTACACAACGAGGTCAGGGGCTGCGTCTTTCCTACCATACATCTGTGGATCCTAACACAGTAGCTAGAACATAGTAGATGCTCAGTAAATATTTGTGGATAAAGAACAGATGAGTCAGTTTACAGTCATGTCCTCAATGTTCTCTAATGTATGGCACTCTAGTTTACATGCAAGGCAAAGCCCAAGCCAAACTGCCTCTGGCCAAGAAGAGAATTCAGTAGCTTACTTAACTGAAAAGTTCAAGGGCAGTTCTAGCTGTAGATGCAGCTTGTGGGGACTGAAACATTGTCCTTGGGATATGGCCCTTCTTTGGGAGGGGTAAAATAAAGTGGATGGGGTAAAGCAGTAGTAACTCAAGTTGGGTTCCCTTGAAACAGAACAACATCAAGGATTCTTGTACAAGTGACTTATGAGGGTGGGGATGCTTTCAGAAAGGGAATGACAGAAATAGGCTAGAGCAGGGAAAAGACTAGGCAAGGATGTGATCTCAGCAGGAGACCAGATGTAGTGTGATTCCAACAGGGAGCTTCAGAGAGTGAATCGCACCAGGATGTTGTTTTTACCTTCAGGCAGGGAGAATGGTCTTTTGTACCCTGGAGTGAATAAGTCATTGTCTGTGGGCTGCCTCTGGAGGTGTGGGGTGTGTGTTTATGTGTGTGAACTTGTGTTCAAGTGACTCCTGTTTGGTCAAGGACATCTCTCATAAGAAAAGCTCAGAACTATTAGCAGCTAGGGGATAGGGATGTTCGCTTGGTAAAAGGGGTATAAGCAACAGTGCCCAGTAAAGGGAAGGTGAAGATTGAGTTCCTTGGGATTATATGGTCTGGGACTCCTGGAAGGCAAATCTACAAAGGAAAATCTGGGTGCCAGTACCCAAAGAAAGGAAGTCGATGCTGGATGGCAAAAATGCCATGTACATCTTGGGAGTGGCAGTTATCTCTGTTTGTCAGCATTGTCCTGAAAGAAGACATTGATGGGGCTGGACAGGTTGGCTCATACCTGTAATCCTAGCACTCTGGGAGGCCGAGGTGGGTGGATTGCCTGACCTCACAAGTTCAAGACCAGTCTGAGCAAGAGTGGGACCCCATCTCTAAAAATTACCATGGGTTGTGGCAGGCGCCTGTAGTCCCAGCTACTCAGGAGTCTAAAGGGAAGAGAATCACTTGAACCCAAGAGTTTGAGGTTGGTGTGAGCTGTGATGCCATGGCACTCTACCGAGGGTGACAAGTAAAACTCTGTCTCAAATAAATAAATAAATAAATAAATATTTTTGTTATAGTGTGACTTTTGGTCTCCTGGATATATACCTAGGAGAGGAATTGTAGGATTGAATGGCAGGTCTATTTTTAGTTCTCTAAGTGTTGTCCAAACATCTTTCCAAAAGGAGCGTATTAGTTTGCATTTCCACCAGCAGTGTAGAAGTGTTCCCTTTTGTACACACCAGAATGTTTATTGCAGCCCAATTCACAATTGCTAAGTCATGGAAGAAGCTCAAGTACTCATTGACCCACGAATGGATCAATGAATTATGGTATATGTACACCATGGAATATTATGCAGCCTTAAAGAAAGATGGAGACTTTACCTCTTTCATGTTTATATGGATGGAGCTGGAACATATTCTTCTTAGCAAAGTATCTCAAGAATGGAAGAAAAAGTATCCAATGTACTCAGCTTACTATGAAACTAATTTCATATGAAAGCTATAACCCAATTATCAGCCAAGAATATGGGAAAAGGGGAAAGGGAGGGGAGGGGGGAGGATGAGTGGAGGGGAGGATAATTGGTGGGACCACACCTATGGTGCATCTTACATGTGAAACTTACTAAATGTAGAATATAAATGTCTTAACACAATAACTAAGAAAATGCCACGAAAGCTATGTTAACCAGTTTGATGAAAATATTTCATATTGTATATAAAACGAGCACATTGTACCCCATGACTGCATTAATGTACACAGCTATGATTTAATAAAAATGGAACCAGCAAAATAAATCAATAAAAAATACATTGATGGTTTTTAACCTGTGGCATGCTGAGTAATGAAAGATTTGGAATCTATTGCTGGGTTCTGATCTTCCCTTGTATTGTCATTTTATTTGGTTAAGCTTGAACCAAACTTGAATGGTTGAACATTTAATTAGAGTAGATAGAAAAAATTTAATTAGAGTAGGATAGAAAAAAACGGATAGCACTGTGAAAAGACAGTGAGGGAAGAAGGAGACAGGAGCACCGTCTCTGAGAGAGATTTTCCCACTTTTAGCACTTGGACTTTTGGGGTAGGGAGAGAGAAAGAAAAGAAAAATTTACTCCACAATGTTACAGCCAAACAATCTTAGGCCTTGTCATGCTTCCCATCATCAGAATTTGGGAAGAAATCTTTTAAAAAACCATCAGAACACTTTCAGCTGAGAAATGTGAAGTTTCTATTTTATCCCGGAGCCATAAGAAATGTACATTTGACCTACCTGAAACAGCAGGAAAGCATGCCACATACCCTTTTTCTTTTTCATTCTGAAATTTCCTTTAATTAGCTCTAGGTAGTAGACCTTAACCTGTCTGGCAGATGGAACATTCACACATCGGCTGAATCATTTTCCTTCACAGTTTTCACCTCCTTCAAGCATTGCAGTAGGTTTAAACAGTCATGCATTTTGGGGGTGGCTTCTCTATTCCAATTTCAGTTTGAACGTATGTTTGTTATAGTTTATGAACTTGAGTTAATGTCGTAAGGGGACAACTATGAGAAAATTTCTTAATTGGGGTTCTGTTTGAGTTTGATTATTAAGGATAATGAGTATAACTGTTTATTAGTCTAAGTCAGTCCCTCTGCCATGGAAACATCCATCATGTGAAAGAATAAGGCCAGGCATTTTGCTGGCAAGTATGATATTCAGTTCCCCTCCAGTGAGGAGATTTAATCTTACCCACCGTCACATAACATTAATCCTCACTGGATCTGCAACCTGATGGGATCTATTAAATCGTTCTGATCTGTCCTTTTGGCGGTAGGCTCCTCCACCCCACCCTCACATTTTATCACTCTTTAGTAATCTAAAGCCCATTCTCATGCTGTTGGTGCAATTGACCGGCTCCTGGGATCAGGCCCAGTGGGTGGTATTATGAGTGTGCAAGTGAACAAGGTACCAAGTACACACACTTCTGGTCCCTGAGGCAGCTGTGTGTGGCATGATATAATACTGGTTTTCTCAAAGTTCGGTTATTAGCTGTCTTTATATTTTTGTCACATCGGTGTATTTACCTGCACAGTTTTAAATTTAAACTTTCCCCCTAAATTAACCCACATTTAAAAAGTTCACATTCTGCTCTAGCCTCATCTTAGGTAGTAATATCAGCGTGTCAGAGACTTGGTGGGCCATTTGAACACCTTATTTCCTTAGACTGATGATGCATGGTTTTCCACATCATTAACATCTCTGAAGTCATGATGCATCTTACAATGGATGCTAATCCCCACCCTCCTACTTCTGTTGACCAGGCAGCAATCAGGACGTAGTTGTCATTGCCTGACACCTTCTGGAGAGAAGAAGAAGCACCAGATAAAAACATAACAAGTGGATGTCAGTAGCCTGCATGACAATCCTGAAGACAGTGAGTGGGTGAATATTCGTGAAATGCAGCTTTATCAGTGCTGTTGATGGCATGGATGACATCGTGTGGGAAAACATGGCTATTGTTGACCTTAATGGTTCCAAACACTGGATACTTTATTGTAGAGAAATTTAAGGAATATTTTAGCCAGTTGAATTTGCATGTGATTACTTTTTATGCCTAAGTGCAATATATTTTAAAATTCTGTGTTTAAACAAGCCTAAAAGAGTTCTTTCAGTAAGAATAAAACAGAAACATTAACTGATAAGAAAACATTGGGTCATAGCAGTGATCTTTTTTTATGTTTTCTTAGCAGTACATAAAATACTGGCATCTATTACAATTGAAAGTGTCTTAAATTCGATGAAATATTGTATGACTTTTCTAATATACATTAAAATGAACACAAAACAGTCCATTCATATACAACCTAAAAGCTTCTCTAGTACCTCCAGTAGTGAGTTTGTTGTGTTTGGGATAATGTTAGTATAGTGACTAAGTGGGACTTGTTGGGGGATGGAATCTGGCCTTAGCCACTAACTTACCAGCAGTGTAATTTGGGCAAGTTACTTACTCATTAGGTCCCAGTTACTTATCTCTTAAATGGATGTCTTGCCTGGATACTCTCAGAAGCAGATCCTGAGACAAAAATTTGAGCCTAAGTGGTATTTGGGATCTCAGGAAGCAAAGTGTCGTAGTTCATTTGAGTTGCTGTGACAAACTACCATAGAGTAGGTAGCTTATAGACAAGAGAAATTTATTTCTCACATAACTGTGAGATCAAGGCCCTGGCAGACTTGGTGTCTGGTGAGGTCCTGGTTTCTGGTTCATAAGTGGTGTCTTCTCACTGTGTCCTCACCTTGCAGAAAGGAACGAGATAGCTCTCTGGGGACTCTTTCATAGGAGCAGGAATCATTTTCTTTTAAATGTCAAATTAATATGAGGGAACAAATTTTTAGGTTACATTGTCCTCAATTCCAAGGTAAAGTTGAAGTTACAGTTGACCCCTTTACCCAGGGGCGTGCCTAACACCCTCCTATTGTGTACATTAGGGGAAATCCCACCAACTGTCCTCCCTCTTCTTTCTAATCACCCTCTGTCCCCTAACCCCTCTCCCTCCTCCTCTTCCTTCCTCCTCACTAGTCTAATTTGTGTTTTATCATTCTTGTAGACAGGCAATTATTTATATATTGGTTTCGTATTAGTATTGAGTACATTGGTTTTTTTTTTTCCATTCTTGAGATACTTTACTAAGAAGAATGTGTTCAACTCTGTCCAGGTAAACATAAAAGATGTAAAGTCTTCAACTTTTCTTGTGTCTGATTAATACTCCATGGTTTATATATATGCCACAGTTTGTTGATCCATTCAAGGGATGATGGGAATTTAGGTTGCTTCCATGACTTAGCAATTATGAATTGAGTTGCAGTAAACATTCTAGTGCAAATATCTGTGGTAAAATTATTTTTGTTCTTCTGAGTATATACTTAGGAATGGAATTGTGGGGTCAAATGGAAGGATGATTTTTAGTTCTTTGAGAATTCTCCATGTTTCTTTCTTAAAAGGTTGTATTAGTTTGCAATCCCACCAGAGTGCAAAAGTGTCTCTTTCTCTCCACATTCACACCAGCATCTGCAGTTTGGGGACTTTGTGATGTAGGCTGTGTTACTGGGGTTAGGTGATATCTCAGAATGGTTTTGATTTCCATTTCTCTGATGATTAACGATGATCAGCATTTTTTCATGTGTTATTTGGCCATACGTCTGTTATCTACAGAGAAGTTTCTGTTTACATCTCTTGCCCACTTATAAACAAAATTGTTTACTGTTTTCTTGTTGATTAATTTGAGTTCTTTGTAGATTCTAGTTATCCGGCCTTTGTCAGATTTGTAACATGCAAAAATCTTCTCCCATTCCAAAGGCTATCTGTTTGCCTTGGTTATGGTACTCTTAGCTGTGCAGAAGTTTTTAGCTTGATCAAATCCCACTTATTTATTTTTGGTGTTGCTGTAGTTGCCAGGAGGGTCTTCCTCATAAAGTTTTTTCTTGGGCCAATATTGTCAATATTTAAATTGGACCAATATTGTCAATATTTAAATCTTTTATCCAACAAGAATCCATTTTTGTAAGTGGCAAGAAGTGAGAGTTTTAGTGTTCTAAATGTAGCTAACCAGTTCTCCCAGAACCATTTATTAAATAGAGATTCTTTTCTCTATTGCATGTTTTTGTTTGTTTTATCAAAGCTAAAATACTGATATGTGGCTGGTTCATCTCTAGATTCTCTATTCTGTTCCATAGTTCTATATCTCTATTTTTGTTCCAGTATCATGCTGTTTTGATCACTATAGACTTGTAATATAACCTGAAGTCTGTTAATGTGATGCCTCCAGATTTGTTTTCATTTCTAAGAATTGTTATCTGCTATTCAGGGCTTTTTCTGCTTCTATATGAAGCAAAATACTATTTTTTCAAGTTCCTCAAAGTATGACATTGGTGCTTTGATGGGGATTGCATTAAATCTGTAGACTGCTTTGAGTAGAATGGACATTTTAATGATGTTGATTCTTCCCAGCCACAAGCATGGTATGTTTTTCCATTTGTTAATACCTTCTGCTATTTCTTTTCTCAGAGTTTCATAGTTCTCTTTACAGAGATCTTTCATGTCCTTTGCTAGATGAATTCTCTGGTATTTCTTCTTTGGAGCTACTGTCAAAGTTATAGGGTTATTGATTTTATTCTCAGCTAGACTGTTACTGAGTCTAGCTGAGAATATATAAAGGCTACTGATTTGGGGGTATTGCTCTTGTATTGCTATATTCCTTGATCACTTATAAGAGCGTTGTAGTAGAGTCCCTCAGGTATTTCAGGTATAAAATCATGTCACCACAAAATGTGAGAATTTGACCTCTTCTAACTCCGTTCAAATACCCTTGATTTCTTTCTCTTGCCTGGTTGCAATGGCTAAGACTTCCAGCACTACATTGAACAGCAGTGGCTATGGTGGGCATCCTGGTCTAGTTTCAGTTTTGAGTGGAAATGCTTTCAGTTTTACTCCATTCGATATTGGCTGTGGGTTTGTTGTAGATGGCCTGTATCAGTTTAAGAACTGTCTACCTTAAACTATTTTTTAAAAAGTGTTCTTAAGAAAAAAGAACACTGGGTATTGTCAAAATCCTTTTCTACATCAATTGAAAGAATCACGTGGTCTTTGTTTTTAATGTTATTTATGTGATGAATTACATTTATGGATTTACATATGTTGAACTAACCTTGTATCCCTTGAATAAAACCAACTTAGTCATGGTGTATAACTTTTTAATGTGTCTCTGTATTCTGCTTGCTAAGATCTTATTGAATATTTTGGTATTTATATTCATTTGTGATAATGGGCCTATAAGTTTCTTTTTTTTGTTGGGCCCTTTCCTGGCTTTGGTATCAGGGAAATATTTGCTTCATAAAATGTGTTGGCAAGGCTAGCTTCCTTCTTTTATTTTGGAATAGCTTACGTAATATAGGAACTAGTTCTTCTTTGAAGTTTGATAGAATTCTGGTGTGAAACCATCTGGTCCAGAGCTTTTCTTTTTGGAATATTTTGTATAGTTGGTGCTATTTTAGTATTTGATGTAGGTCTATTCAAAATTTCTAATTCTTTCTGGTTGAGAGTAGGAAGGTGTCATGACTCCAGGTATTGGTCCATTTCCTCTACATTTTCATATTTTGGGGCATAGACTTTTTTGTAGTAATCATTGAAGATATTTTGTATTTCAACTTCAACTTTTTGTTTCACTCATTTTCTGAATGATTCTTTTGTTTTCAGTTTCATTTAATTCTATTCTAATTTTGGTTATTTCTTTTGTTCTGATGGATTTGGAAGTAGATTGTTCTTCCTTTCCAGCTGCTTGAGATGCTCCATTATTTTTTTGACTTGCTCTATTTCTGTTTTCTTAATGAAGTCATCTAATGGTATTAATTTCCCTTTGGGGAACTTCCTTTACAGTATCCCACAGGTTTTGATAGCTGTAGTTTCTTTATCATTTTGTTTGAGAAATTTAATGATTTCCTTCTCAATCTTGTCTCTGACCCAGCTGTCATTTAGCACGTTATTTAGTTTCCATGACTTTATTTAGGTATGAAGATTTGTGTTATCATTGAGTTCAACTTTTATTCCATGATTTTCAAGAAGATACTAGGAATAATTTTTATTTTTTTGAATTTGTTGAGGTTAGACTTGTGTCCTATGATATGATCAATTTTGGAGGGTGGTCTGTGGGCTGATGAGAAGAATGTGTATTCAGTTTTGTTAGGATTTAAAAGATCTGTATATGTTTGTTAAGTCCATTTGTTCTAGGGTCATGTTTAAGTCCATTATTTCTTTGTTTAGTTTCTGCTTGGAGGATCTGCCCAGTACTGTCAAGGAGGTGTAAAAATCTCCAAGTATTATAGTGCATAAAGATATCATATTGTTAAGATCATTTAGAGTTTGTTTAATGAATCAGGGAGCATTCAAATAAGATGTGTAATTATTGAAATCTCTTCATGTTGTGTGCTTCCCTTGACAAGTATGTAATGTTCATCCTTGTATTTTCTTATTTTTGTTAGTTTAAATCTAATTGTTTCTGCAAGTAAGATTGTAACTTATGTATTTCCATTTGCCCGGATTATTGTTTTCCATCCCTTCACCTTGAATCCTTTTTTATCCTTTGAGATTAGGTATGTTTCTTGCAGACAACAGATTTCAGGCCTGAACTTTTGTATCCAGTTAGCCACCCTGTGTCTCCTTAGAGGAGAATTCAAGCCATTCACATTTATTGAGGTGATAAATATGGTGCAGTTTTGATTCTTTTATTTGTCAGAGGTCTAGAGCTTGTTTTTTTCACTAGCACCATTGTGGAGGCTAGGCTTTGTTCTTTAATTTCTGGGTGTGTTTACTTTTAGTAATGGGCCATTGTGCTGGACATTATGAAGAATGGGTTTGAGTATTCCTGTAGAGCTGGTCTAGTTTTTGCAAATTTTATCAATATTTGCATGTCGGTAAAATTTGATTTTTCCATCACCAATGAAATTCAGTTTAGCAGGATATAGGATCCTGAGCTGAAAGTTGTTTTGTTTAAGGTTAAAGACTGATGACCATCCTTCTGGCTTGAAAAGTTTCTGTGGTCATCTTAATATTTTTCCCTTTGTAGGTAAGACTTTTCTTGTAACTGGCTGCTTGCAGATTTTTTTTTTCTTTCATAATAGCTTTGGCAAAGTTAATTACAATGTGTCTAAAAGATGCTTTGTTTGGATTGAGTCATGCTAGAGTTCTGAAACTACTGTCTGAATTTCTGTGTCTCTCACAATGCTTGGGAAATTCTCCATCTACTATATCACAGTACAGCATCAGTGCCTTTAGGGATCCCTATAATTTGGATGTTTGATCTTTTGAAATGATCCCATAATTCTCTCAGTGAATAATCTGTTTTTGTTCTTTTTCCTGCCTCATTGAATGGTTGGGATCATTCAAAGGTCTTGTCTTTAATTTCTGAGAGTCCCTCTTCTCCATGTTCAACTGTATAATTGAGGATCTCTACTGAGATTTGAAGGTCTTTGCCTCTTTCAATCCTCTAAGCTTTGCTATTTCTTTCAGTACGTCCACACCCTTGGTGACTTGTCTTTAAAGTTACTAATTTCTTGAGATAACTTTTGGACTATTTTTTGAATTTCTATTTCTATCTTCTCCTCTATTCAATCATCTTATTTGCCATCCATATTCTAAAATCTATTTCTGATATTTCAGCAGTTTCTCTATGGATGATATTCTCTGCTCTACCTCCCTTGTAATCTCTTGTGGGAGCTGCTCTGCTCTGATTTTCCATGTTGCCAGAATTCTTCTGCTGGCTCCTCCCCATGAGTAGTATCACCTTTTATTTAATATATTATACTTTTTTACTTGGAATGATAGATTGTCCCTAAATAAATATTGAGAGATAACCTAGTTGGGGACCCTTAGGAAACATTGTACACATGTAATTGGCAATTAGAACTGGGTGGTGAGATCGGCTTGGAAGGCCCTAGGAACTAGAGCTAACTGTCCCTTCCTGAATTACATGGCGCTTATGCTTGTGGCCTTTCCCCCAACAGCCTCACAAAATTCCCTTTCAGGGCTTGAATCAGAGTCTCTGAGTGCCAAGCTGATGAGTCAGTGCATCCTGGTTCTGTCCTGGTGTCAGCTAGCCCTCCACCCAATCCCAAGGTGTTGCAGCATTTAGCTGGAACCTCCACTGAACCAAGATCCTTGCACCTGTGGTCCTGCACCCACCAGTGATAGCTGAAAGAGAATTTGTGAATAACCCATGGAATCTGCCCCTCCATTTTCCAGCCTCCTTCACTGCTGCACAAAGTCAGACAGTAGCAGCAGGAGAGCAAGAATCCATGGCTGACTTTGATTGAGATTTCCAGCCAAGCTCCCCAGGCACCAAGAGCAAGGAAGGGTTGGGGAAGGAACTCCTTTCATGGGAAAGGGAGGCAGCTGAGACCACAACTCCTAGCCAAAGTTATGACTGGGGCATCACTGCTGTTCAGTGACTCACACAATGGATCAATCTCTTAGAATATTCCCCAAACACTCCAGTGTTTGAGGGGGGCAGTCCTGCAGGCAACCAGATATGGGGAAGGGTGGACTGTGGGCCCAGAACTGCAGAGAGAAAGTTTGTTCTCTTTTGCACCAGGAAGGATGGGGCCTGGGCTCAGAGCTAGAATGTCCCAAGTGTAGGAGACCAGGAAACTCCCAACTTTTTCCTGTGGACTGAGGTGAGAGGTCCTTTGTTACTTGCTGGCTCCAAAAGCTACCCCAGGCCTCCTGCTTGGGGGAGGGGTCTTCTTCCACCCCCTTGACAACAAGAGCCTTCCAAGTGAATAATAGCTCAGTACCTGTATTCTGTTAACTTTCTTCTTCTTAGCCTCAAAGTTTGTCTTGATGCAGATGATATGCACCTTGCATTCTTCTCACCTCCCCACCTTTGGCTTCTCCACTTCTCTGCTCAGAAGCTTCCAACTGTAGGGGCAGGAATCATAAAGGCTCTGCCCCAAAGCTGTCTCCTAGTGCCATCAACTTGGGGGCTAGAATTTTCACGTATGAATTTTGAGAGAACGTAGACATTTACACCATGTAACAAAAGTAATGGAAAAGTGAGACAGGGAGAAAAAGGAAGCCAACACAAGTAGGTCTTCTCTGGGGGTATGAGGGGCTCTATCTCACCAGGACCTCTGACCCTGGCATGGGCAGAACATACCTCAGTGTTAATCCATCCAAGTGGGGAGGAAGCTAGAGTATGTTATCTATCAAATACTGTTCTGCATTGATTGAGCATTGCTCTCAGGGATGTTAACTCCATAATATTTCTGGTTGCCCCTTGCACCTGTAGCCAGACAGGTATCTGTAGCCAGACAGGTATCTGCAGCCAGAAAAAGTCCTGAGGCAGAGACTAGCTGGTGATTGCAGGAGGAAGCTGTTCATTTGCAGAGGAGTGTGAGTGCTCTGAGCCTGCAGCAGGGACTCAGCATGTTTCCTCCAGGGGGAATAAGAATACTGCCTCAAATCACTGCCTACTAAATGCAACCAGACATACAAACACTTGTATTTAGTACATTTTAACAAATAATCAACTAACTTATTATTAGATACCATCCTCGCCTTGGGCTGTTAACTGTCTCACCAGTCTGCGAGGCTGAGATTTGATATTCTGTAGCAATTGCACACTATGTGAGGTTTTCCTTTTTTATGTCCTTACTCTATTCCTTCTCTTCTTCTTGGTTAGTGTGTCTTCACTGCACCTGGCCACTTGCCAACACTTTAAGAAGTATGATCTCATCTCTGTATTTGAATGTGATCCTGCTGCCTCACCATAGTGTGACATTTAGAGGAGTTTTCCTTTTTTTTTATTATTTGTTCTCACTTGGTTCCAGTCCTGGAAGATGCTATGTATTCAAATTATTTCAAAAGTAGCCTTACAGTTTTACCAATTATGTTAGAAAGAAGGAGAGAAGGGGAGGGTGAGGGGAGGGGGGATGGGTGGAGGGAGGGTAATCGGCGGGACCTCACCTACTGTGCATATTGCAAGCATACATGTCAAATATATTAATAGTACAGTATAAACGTCTAAACACAACAATTTAGTATGTGAGGTGAATGATTTGTTAACCAGTTTGATGTAAGAATTCCAAATTGTATATAAAACCAGCATGTTGTACCCCATAAATGCAGTAATGTACACAGTTATGATCTAATAAAAAAATAAGAATTACATGCTTCTGTAAGGATCAAATAGTTACTTCTAGTGCTACCACGGGGAGAAGCACTGCTAACTTTTTGGTCTTTGATACATTTTTTTCATGCCTTCATATACTTTAGTAGGTATTCATCTGTCTCCTGCTCATTGCTGGCACCTACCTTTCCTCCTCCTAACTGCACCAGATTTTGAGGGTATGAATGCCCTCCCACAACTATATATAGTAGCTTTATGGGTTGTGTCATTGCCCAAATATTTGTGTCCACTCAAAATTTATACGTTGAAGCCTAGTGTCCAATGTGATAGGGTGGAGCCCTTGGAAGGTGACTAGGTCATGAGGACTCTGCTCTCATGAATGGGATGAGTAACTTAAAGAGACCTCAGAGAGTGACCTACCATGTTTCCCTGAAAATAAGTCCTACCCCCAAAATAAGCCCTAGCAGGATTTCTATGCATTTTTAAAATATAAGCCCTACCCTCATTATAAAACCTAGTGATGAGGTGGCTATGCATTTCAGCATGGAGAGGATGACATCCCCTGAAAATAAGCCCTAGTGTGTCTTCTTGAGAAAAAAATAAATATAAGACAGTCTCCTATTTTTGGGGAAACATGGTAGACCTTCCACAATGGGGGGATAGAGTGACGGAACATTATAAATCAGAAAGCAGAAAGGCCTCACCAGAAGACACTAAATCTCCTGGCACCTTGATCTTGGACTTTCTACCCAAGAAATAAATTTGTGTTTTTATATGCCACACAGTTTATGATATTTTTCTTAGGCCCAAATTGGCCAAAACAGCCCAACTCCAAAAATGAGTGTTACATGGCCCAGCTCACCTCCAAGAATGAGTTTTACATGGCCTATGTCTTTCAGAAAAATCCCATATCCTTAACAGAATATTTGGTTTAGTGATAGATATTGACCCAGGCCTAAGCCAATTAATATATAACATGTGTATTTTTCTGGTTCAGAAGTAGTCACAGCCTCTACAATGGCCCAGACAGAGTTAAGGAAAAGGTTTTTGTCTGTTGACTAGAAGAGAGACACCATCCCTCTTCTGGTGAACCAGATGCGAAAGGTGATAGCTTTGATGGCTGACAGCTATCCATTCTATCCATTTGTGCAGCCTGAGCCTCAGCTACTATTGCATATGTGAGAGTGGAGAGAAATCAAGACAGAGAGTGTTGGAACAGCTCTTGAGACCCCTGAGGGGGCCGGTTTAATTCAGGTAACTCCTGAATGTTTTCTTCCATAACCAGAGAGGTGCCAAGGATGTTTCCTTGTAGAAACAAGGAAAGATCAGTATTCATAGAGGTCGATAATACACATAATCATTTTTTCATAGATTGGAAGGTCAATAGTGATTGTCAACCCCTTTGGGAAGGCATATGTTCCTAGCAAATACCCCTACACCTTCCATCTTGTCTATAACAAGAGTGTATCACGATGGCTGCATTTCTTGGGAGACAAGGAAGTGAGGGAAGAGTCTTGATATTTTCTTATGAGAGATTCTTAAAGTTTTCTCCATGCCAGCACTGTGTTTTAAGCCAAGGCACATTTTTGTGGGCGTGACAATATTTAATGGTCATAGGTTCAAATGTGAAGAAATGAGAGATTGTTGGGATCAATGATCCTGAATCCTCACACAGCACTTCACGAAACATTCTTAAGGGAGCTCAGAGGAGGGGAGACTTAAGAAACCTTTGATACTGGATTCTTGGTTCTGGTGAGCTTGGCCGAGCTCCATGGAGATTCTATGGGTCAGATTGTCTGAATCGGTTTGAATCCAGACTCTATAATTCCCTGCCTTTGTAATCTCAGGTGAATCACACAAACCCACTCACTGAGCTTTAGTTTCTTTGTCTATAAAAAAAAGGCACACAGTAATAGCACTCACCTGATAGGGAAGTGGTGAGGGTTAAATGAGAAAATATTTATAAAACACTTATCACAGCACCTGGCCCAGAGTAGCTGCTCATTAAATATGAACTACTACTATTGTTACCATAGCCACCACCCCTGCTGCTGCTGTTCTTATTTTCCTAATGAGGCTTAAATGGATTGGCACAAAACTGTCATCCCTAGATCCAGCCCCTCAACTTGTGTTTGTGCCCTGTCCCTCCCACAGTTGAGAAGACCTGAAGAGAAAGTAGACGCTATGACTCCTCTCCCCTCATCTTAAGAGCTTTTGGCCTGGAGCAGAGCTGATTTACCCTACTTTGGCCTTCCTAGGTGGGGGCCTCTCTGGAGAGGGAGAAGCTTCCTCGAGTCCTTCATATCTCACTAGGTCCATGGAGGACACATTTCCCAAAGGGTCAAACCCAAGAGACCTCTTCACACGGGAGCCAGGGCTTTAGTCTCTTTGCTCAGCTTCAGGAAAGCCCTGCTGTGTTCCCCAGGACTGCTGCCCACCAGTGTGCTTGGCTGTGATCCCCCTCCATTTCTTCTGGGTGGTAGGTAGCAGGAAGGAGTGAAGATATGGGAGGAAGAAGAGCCATTCCTGGAGTCAGAGATACTAAGGAAGCTTTATTCTGCACATGTGGACGTGACTTCCAGATTACAAAGTGTTTTCATTAATATTTTCAGTGAATCCTACAGAATATTAAAAAGCATAACAGTTCCTATAAAAGATGTAAAACACACATGATCCACCACATACAAATTTATGCATATAATTCATGCATATTCATGAATGCATTTCTAGTAACCCAAGAAATATTAGCAGTACATTAAATTGGGTAGGGATGAGGCATGTTATGAGTTAGTCTGAGGGCTGGGGCTAAAAACAGGAAAGGGAGGAAGGGAATATTTGTTAAGCTCTGGTTGCTTTACACACATCTGCGTTCTGTAGTATCACTTGGAAGTATCTGTGTATAAAAGTGCTATTCTCGCCACGTTGATGAGTAAACTGACTCTAACATCGGAGACAGTAAGTCACAAAGTGTCTAGATTCAAACCCGGAGCTGTCTTGTATTTGAAGTCTGTGTTCTATTCATTAGCACACGCTCTACTTTCCTTTAAACAATACGAAACAGCCACGAGATTAAGCTGAAGGGCAGATTTATGTCAGTTAAGTTGCACTCAGTTAACACAGTCTGCTCTCTTGTCATGCAGCTTTAGCTTCTTTCAATACTCTGCACGTCTGGCCCCAGCTCACCTATCCGATTTTTTTTCCCACTAGCTCTGGACTCTAACACATTTTTGCTCTTATGCTGTTTTTCATATCTGAGATGGTCCTCTTCCTACAAATTAAACCATAAATGTTTCCTCCTTCCTTTTTCCTGCTATTTCCTTCCATCTTAGCCCCCAATTTTGGCACCTGGGCCTGTGGCTTTCTCTTCTAGGTCAGATGGTGGTCACGTGGGTTTCGTTTCAAAAGCCCTGAGAAGAAACAAGCTCCTGAGGCAACAGCATGGGGAATAGGTTGCAGAACTGAACACAGACAAGGTTTCTCGGGACTGGTGAGGCAGAAAGCAGAATCATAGAGGCAAAGGTTTAATGTTGGTGAGCCCCTTCAAGAGGCTGAATTCTGGGGATGAGCGTGTGAATGAGCCCCCATTAGTTTAGGAAATTAGAGCAATGAGGTGGCCTGTGCCCCAGAACTCAGGGTAGAGCCTTCAGAACTGGCATATCTTCTGAGTTCTCTGTGATTTAACTTGATATGGGGCAAGATAACAATGCCCTGTGCCCCAGTGGGGCCATAAAGCAGTCTGTGGAGCTCTGAGTGGGGGGTTGGGTAGGAGATCCTTTCAGAACATCCTGGAGAGGAGCCACTGCATTCCAGGGCATTGCAGTTGGGAACACGGAGGGCACAGCTTTGAACTATGTAGACTGACAGCCAGAGTCCAGATGGGGAGCAAAACATCTCAGCAGGTGCAAGTGTAGGTGGGGGAGGACAATGAGACCCAATGCACCAGAATACTATGCCAGGCCCTCTGACATCTTCATATAGACCTGGTAGGCTGGGAGTGGATGAAAACGAAGGTCAGAAGAACAGAAACATCTGAATCTGTGAAGTGATATTTGGAGTAAATTGACTCAGGCTGTGGAGGTCAAGGGTGGCCACTCCATGTCCCATGTTGGTCCAGCTCCTCTTTTATTCCTCTTCAGGCTGGAAATCACTTCTCCAGTAGAACAAACCTTCTGTTCTCTAGCTTCACAAAACTTTAGCCAACTTCAATCACAGGAAGGGCATGGGAAAGTCACTTCTCTATGTACGGGGACTGGTGGAGAAGAGATGAGGTCTGGGGGAAGTGGCATTGCTGAGGATACCAAATAGGGCCTGGAGACTTTGCAGGCAACTTCATCAGCTTTGCGATCAAGTGGAAATTTGCATGGAGACATTGCATCAGCATCGGGGAGAAAGTCAGAAACGCAGTTTACTAGGATAAAGAAAGTAGAGGAGTTAGTTGGTGGTAGATGCTGCAAATCAAACACATTTGCAAATCATCAAACAAAATAACTGTTTTATGATGATTGACAAAGATAAGAATAACACCCCCAGTTTTGGTGAGAAAATCTGAGAGGGCAGTTTGGTGCCGTAGATCACACTGTAAACTGTTGCCCTTGAGTTAAAAATTTTAGAAATATATACAAAGGGATATGGAACAAGCATGGTAACATATGAGCAAGCAAGTTGATCCTAGCTGTGTTCACAGTGGTCAAAAGCTGGATACCACGAACATTAATAAAGAGAAAGCACATAAGTCACGGAACAGCCATATGTCAATCAGCAATCTGTATGCAAATGAACCCAGAGGTATTATGTGGACATTGTAATAATCATGCATATTTATATTTATTAGGATAAGTAATAAAACCAGCTAGGAAATGGAGTATTTGGTATTAATGAATTAAAAATACATATAGCTAAAAGCTTGGAGGTCCTTACACAAAAATGCTGTTTTGGGGGCAATGATGACAATTAAAGCTGGAATTTACTTTCTTTTTTAAACTTCACTGATTTATCTAAAATCTCTTTAAGAGTGAACATGAATTATACTATATATTAAAGCACTGAGGTGTGCTGGATCACACGAGTTTTACCCGCTTCCTCGCTGTGCTGGCTCTGAACACCTGGGGGCAGTTTACTCCTGATATTTGACCAAGGGCCGAGTTCAACAAAGCTTTTTTGTTAAAGATACTGTTGCTGATAAATCTATCTTATGTTGTTTTCCAGCAGCGTCGTGGATTTAACTAGATTCTAAATGATTTGAGGTTAGGAACCAGCATGACGATGAACATTGTTTGATGTGACACCACTTGTACACACTTTTGAGTATCCAGGAGGCAATAAATAACCCTTTGTTGACTGATCTGGGTGTAGACAGGCTGTGTGTGGGGGGAAAGCCTTCTTGGATTTAGATGACATTTCTTAACTGGAGATTTGGAGCAGCTATGGGGTCAATTCCAAGGACCTGATGCTCATCAGAACTGTGGAGCGACCATGGTGAGATAAATGAGGAATGTGCCCACTAGGGCTCTGTCCTGGGATCCTTCTCTTCCCTCCTTCCTAATAGTAAGCAGAGAAGCTGTTTTGGTAGCACCCAGGGGAAACTGTTCCTATGGAATGTTGAACATTTGTCTGGTGCTGCTGGTATGGTACAGACCTTCTTTTCTTAGGCTGGAGGGACAGCTGGGTATGAACCATCCATGAGCATGAGTCAGGGGTAAGATCTGAAGAGCAGTGGTCTGCGTGACATATGCTTCCCTAACTCTTCATAAGTAAACCAACAGGATGACTTTGGTTAGTATGTTATGGAGAAAGAGAGAAAAAGAAAGAGGGTAAAAATGCAAATATAACAGAAAATAAATGAAGGAAGGAAAAAAGGAAGGAACGAAGGAATGAAAATAGCCCAGAAGTAAGAAAAAGAATTCAGAAGAGAAATGACCCAGGAACTTTTGCAGATACTACCTCGGGAAATAGTTGCAAAAGATTTGTGGAGGCCTTGGGCTGTGTTTTCATGGCAGTGCTGTAGGGAGCTTTGGAGGAACTTGAAATGTGAAACACTTGATGTCAGAAATGCTGGGTAGAGGTCTAGCTCTGTTATTAGCCAGTCATGTGACTCTGGACTGGACACAATCTGAGCCTCCTAGGAAGCGTGAGATGAGCTAAGAAATTGCAAAGTATCCTTTCAACTCCAACATTTCATGTTTCCTAAAAGCAGACATTCTGAAGAGGGACAGGGCAGGATTTGTTTGTGACAGCTATGTCACAACCTCACCTGCCTGTTATGTTTTCCACTTTGTTTTTGTTTCTACCCTTTGTTCAAAACAGTGTTGGCCTGAAGATGTTCATACAGCTCCTCCTAGAATAATGGTCCCTGACCCTGTGAAACAATGATGGGTATAGTTCCCTTTGTTCCCTTGAAACATGGTCCACGGGGCTTCTGTAAGACTTTTAAATTATAGAAATGACAAGACCTCCTATCAAGACTTACTGATATTTCAGGTCGATAGAGATTCAATTTCTTATCAAATTCCTGAGGATCCAAAAGAAATCTGCATGGAATGTGGCTCTCACTAGGCTACAGAAAGGTTATCCTGTGGCTCTTACTCCACAGGATCAGGGTAAAAAAAAAAGTCACAGAAACGTCTCCTTAAAAAAAAACTTATTACTGAGATATATCACGCATACAGTAAAGGTTGACCTCACTAATGTAGATTTTTATCTACAGCTGCAAATCTCTGCCATAAAAGACAGATTTTCGAAGCTATTCCTGTGGTTTGTGGCCCCGCTAAATAGCCATACTGAAATAAGCCAAAGAGGGATGTTTTGGGTGAAATATTCTGTTTTCTGTCACCAGTTTCTTGATAACCTATATAGACAGATTCCAGACAGAAAGCACACGCTGTCTGCCTGCTAAATATACGGTTCCCTGCAACAGGTACTGGAAAATTTTTGCTCAGGTGACTTAAACGCAAGCGTTTCAAACCTCCTTAATCAGGTGCCACAAGAGTTAGGGAAGAAATAGTGAATCCAGGGAAATAGATCCTGCCAAAAACATGTACCAGGCTTGGAGGCGAATCAACATAATTGTATAAGGGAGGGTAAATTGTTTTCTAGAATACTTTTTTAAAGGGCATAATAACAGGAGACATGTCACTTCTGAACAATGAACCAAGTAAATGCCTAATCCCTTGGATTTACAGATCAACCCAGAAATGTAAACAAGCCACCTGCTATGCAGAAGATCGTCACTAGATGGGGATCTTGAGCCAATCATCGCTCTCTGGCGGCCTTTATCTCGTGGTTTCTTTATTCCAATCTGTTTCACCAGGGTCTGAATACACATATAATGCAAGTTTACAATTTTGGCATTTCACATTTTTTGCTGAACTTTTTGGGGAAGGCAATGTGGAGTAAAATGGATTTCGTTTTAAATGTATTAGCTTAATTAATTTCTCATCTGGGGTCCAGGGAGACGGAAATGCCCCGAAGTGCAGGCGGCATGCTATTAATCCCGTGTTTATTTCTGGCACAAGTTACCAGTGTTTATTCACATTGGCCCCACAGGGTGTGGCTGGTTGTGGAGACTGTCATTATACCTTATAACTGATTAAAAGAGGAAATCCTCACTAGAATTGCTCTGTGATGGCCAAGAAGTGAACCCAACTGTTTTATTTGCATCGAATAAGCAGTTTCAATCTCCGTGTGTCTAAAGCGGTGGCTGCCAACGTTAATGCTTTTTGCTCCTTCGTTATGAATGAAATTCCAAAATGATTTTTTACATTTAATCGCAAGGAGACTTTATAGAGATATCTAGACCTACGAGGTTAAAAACCTTCCCCTTTCTCTTTTATTTGTCAAGACAGTCTTGCCATTCAGGAAAAAACCCCGCAGTTTGCTGAAAACAATGACTGAAGCCGCTTGTCTTCTGTAAGTTTTCAAGCGAACTGCGGAGCTGGACGATTTTCCCTGCAACATGCGGACCTTTCTACCTGGGGACACTGCTGTCATTTGGTTTCGGCTCCGATCTGTGATAAGTTTGAGTGTCTCAGCTCATTTCGTAAGAAACACAAATAAAGCCCACGTAATAAAACGTGCGATTTGGGATCATGGCCAGTCTCTGTCCAGAAGTCCATCTCTGAAAACTAAATTCCTGTGCCACGTAGACAGAGGCACCTACGTCCAGATGGGTCCAGTGGAGGGGGAGGAAGGAAGAGAGACAAGCAAAGGAAATTGTAAACGGCGAGGCCTGGTGCTGGGGGGGAAGCGACCTGGCGACCCGGAGTGAACGCCCTGCAGTCCCGGGACGCGACATTCAGACAGGGGGCACATGTGAACCTGCGTTTGTGCTTTCCCATTTCATGCTCTGCTCTCCAGCATCTCCCAGGCTGCGTGACAAACAATGGCTTGGACTTGGGTCCTTACAGCCTGTAGCTGTCCCTGCCGCAGTTCCATGCAGGGGGCGACCGGGCGGCCCCTCCCGACAGGCCTGCGCCAAGTGTGCCCTGTCACCCTGTCTGCGTTGTTTGCCTTCCCTCAACTTGTCCAGCTGGAGAAACAGGATCCGGGACTTGGCAGAAACTGAAGAAGGGGCTTTGTCATTTGGGTTAGCTCAGAAGCAATTTTCACAAGTCTGGGACGTTCTCTGAGAATTATCTCAAATTTCAGACTCTGAATGATCACTTTCCTCAAGAGAAGACATTTTCATCTGTTTGTTTTTCTTTACATTTCTTTATCTGAAGCAAAGATAAACCAAGTTTATTAGAGAGAAAAATATAAGTCTTTTTCAAGTGAAGAAGGAAAAAAGCAACCCTAAAAAACGACTGTGATCCTACCACCTACATATCAATTCTCTGAATGCCTTTCTGTATATCCTCTAATAAAAGGTCTGTGGGCGTGTGTGTGTAAACATACTGCTTTATGACTTTTTGCTACATCATATCTTTCTCTATTAACAAGCATTTATATATAACCTCACGTTTAATGACTCCCTTGTATGTGAATATAAACAATCCCTTATTACTGAACAGGAGTCCTCTCATCTAATTTTATTGATGATATAAACAGACCTATAATTAACATTCAAGGGAGATTTTTTACGGTATTTTCTAATTTTGAAATATATACAATTTGAAAGTACTTGACGACTGAGATACTATATGCCTCTTACAGAAACTTACAGGAATCTAAGTCAACATTTATAAAGAATACAAAAGGTTTCTCCCCTCACCCCACATTAAAAAAAAACCCTCACAAATATTTACCTGAGGTGTGTACTCACTCCCAGGAGATACACCATTTTACCGTAATGGAAAATTGTTGCTTTAATCCTCAGAGTCTATTCTTACGTGTGGGTAAATGGAAAAAAAAATATGCTGGGAATACAAGATGCATGAAAAATGTTTGAAGGTTTTTATTGGGCTTGAAATGATGAGAGTTTACATAATTAATCATAAGGGGATGTTTTTAGTCACAGAAATGATCATTAGTACTGCACTAGAGTTAAGTAATCTTTATAGCAATATAAAAATGCCATTTCACCCTTAGATCTTACCGAGATTTTGTCTCTCTTTTATGCTCTTTGGCATTACAACACTCAGTAATTGAATGCTCCTTAGTAATGAGGGTGGGTAATGAAACCATCTAAGCTAATGTGTCCGTGGAAATTTCTGAAGCACAAATCCCAAATATCACCACACTGCATTGTGTTAGCCCAAAGCTAGGAGAAAGAGAGATTAAGTAGCAATCGTTGTAGTGTTTAAAAATTTGCCCCCACTTTAAAACTTATTAGCCTTTGTTCTTTTTCAGCTTTTCTTCTTTTTTGAGGGATGTTTTAAGATACAAATTCTGTATTCCTGGCCCATATGCTCATCAGTTGCTTTGGTGGGCGGTCATAAATTTTAACTAGCCTTAATAAGTTATAAGGAAGTTTGTGGTAAGTTTTTTGATAAACAGATGGTTCATATTTGATTTATTTTGACAAGAAGGCAATATAATAAGAACTTCAGACTGTGCTATTACCCTTGACCCATCTTAGGGGTAAAAGTACAGTCTCTGGGAGCAGAGGGACGTCCCTGGTATCCAGGTGCTGCCGTTGGCCCCCCGAGTGATCTCGGGGGAATGATCTGCTACCCACTAACTAAAGGGCATTTTGCCTAAAAATGAGATTAAAAAATGTGGTGAAAATTAAATGAGGAAATGCAAAGTGCTAGACACAGTAAAGTTCAATAAATTTTTAATTCTTAAAAAAGTTGGCTCATCTCAGTTGAATTAAATGATAGAGTGAAATTATATCTTATTTTGTCTCTAAAATAAATTGCCTATGGGTGAGGATAGTTGTAGGATTTTTCACCTACTGGGTGAGAATTAATTGTGTCATCATCTAACTAAAAATCCTCCAAGAATTTAGTTCAGAGGCATTTACGTTCACAGAAACAAAAGCATACAACTTTGGTCTGGATGTGTTAACACTTCTCTCATCTGTTCAATGAAGAGACCCTCAATTGAGATATGTCTTCTTATCACAAATGTCTTCTCATTATGGCTTTTAGCAAATGTAGCTTATTGAAAATAGGAAAAGCTGCCTAAGGTATCATTTAATGAAGCACCTTTAAATTTAAAAAAGCAAGAATATCTCTTGTGCCTTCGAAATGTAACTTAATTGGTTCCAAACATGAGCAGTTGGATTTTGATCTCAGTCTATATAAAAAAAAAATCTTTGATTTTGACTATAAGACCTGGTTTAAAAATTTAACTGAAAGTAATTGATTTGTAAAATTTCAAAAGCAACTCTTTAATCTTTTAACTAAACTATTAATAAGCTAATAACCTTATTCCATTGAATTTGTTCTTTTATTATATAAGTCCAGATCCTTGAGTAAGTCTTTGTTCGTTCAAAAATAGGTTCTTATTTTTTGAAATGTCCATTTTGCTGTGTAAGAAAAATGAACTTGTAGCATCTTTTCTTAGTTGTCGTTTTCCACTAAAATTTTCTTTAATTGTTCTTGATAATAGATACAATTGGATACATCACCATATCTTTTTGTCTATACCCTTTGAAAACAGTATTCTTTTAGTGACTATCACATAGAAAAAAGTATAAATCAGTCTATATTAATCCTATAGTAAGTAGACATCTCTAATTTTGTTTGAGAAACAATTCATGCCAACTTTTTCTGTTTATAAATCAAAAATTTCCTTACCAAAATATTGACACCATCTATTTTAAGTTGGAATGACTGTCTCTCAATGATCCTTTTGAGAAAAGTGAGTCTTATAGAAGTTATGTCTGCCCACTACCTCTCCGTTGTTAAAAGACTGATAAATTTACTCCAGGGTTGCCAAAAATGTAAATAAGGTGTCTTCCATCTGAGATCAGTAAGTTAACTGATTGAATGTAAAAGCAAAACAGATGTAGCCTTAGTAATATGCTAAATTCTATGAAAGATGGCAACTATATGCATCTGCAAAAATGAATGGGAAAAGCTATGTTTGGTGATTCAGGAAAGCTGGCTCTTTGGTCAGCTTTTAAAAGCTAGACATAGGTAACACTGGCCTCACTGCTCTATTAGAGAGGTGGCTAGCGAAGATCCCTAAGCACATGTTTAAAAGTTGATTCTAGATCTTCCTAAATTTTTCTTTTTATTATTATATTCAGCCTTTGGATCTCAGACCTTCTCATGATTTGTGTAGTGACTTGGGGTCCAGGGGCAGTGGAGAGGATGGATGGGATATACATTTCCTTGTTTGTTTGTGTATGATCTGTCTCCACTAGAATGTAAAGCAGATGGCAGCAGATCTGTTTTATTTATCGTTGTATCCTGAGGGCCTAGAAGTGAATTTGGCACATAGTGGGGCCTCAATAAATATTTGTGAAATGATGACTTCAATTGAGAAAAAGAAAAGAAAGAACGTGTTTAGAGAGAAAGGCGGTATAGAAATAGAGAAGCAACATTCATTTTCAGTCATAGCCATCAAGGAAATCTCAATTTCCCGGGCCCTGACAGCCCGGAGGTGGGCATGAATGATAGCACCCAGTAGGAACCAGGCAGGGCGTGTCCCTTTGTTGTCTAATTCCCTGTCAAGACGCCTGGGCCTGGAGTGTCTGGCTGCTCCTGAGTTTCTGTGCTTCGCATTTCCTTTGGGACTTTGTCCCTCTCCCGGTGGCCTTCTCCCTGTGTCATTGTGAAGCCTGGGCTCTCCAGGTAATGAGCAGAACAGTGATGTAGTTGAGAATGTGGGTGTGGGCTTCAAACAATCTGGGCATCTGTCTGGGACCTGCCATCTTGATGTACCTGATTCTGAGCAAGTCTGGCTCAGCCTCCTTTTCTTCATTTCTGTATTTGGATTGATGATAATTGTTTTTATCTTGTTGGGTAGCTAAAGCCTTAATAGAAAGATGCCTGATATGAGCACCAAATGATCACGACAAGTAGGTGGCTCATTGCTGTCAGTAAATAGAACTTCATGGAGGAATTAGGCTTGTTAAGCGGTTAGCATAGGGCTGGCTCATGGGAAGCTCCTGGGAGTCTGCCAGTTTCTTTTTCCTGGTGTGTTTTTTCATTGTTCCCAGCTCAGATAAACAGAACGCCAGTAGAGAGCAAAGGAAAGACTGACCTTCCCAATGCACGTGCAGTAACAAGTGCTTCTGCGTTTAGCAGCTCCTGCAGGCCTGTGGGCCCCAGGATTCTGATAGTTGTGTAACTATCTATACACCTTCTCCAATCTGGGCATTAAAATTCTTTTGGTATAATACATAGGCACTATTTTAGGTGTAGTATTTCAGAAGACAATTCTTAACAGATTTCTTTTTTTTTTCTCCCTCCAAGTTGATTTTAAAAGGTCTAAATAGCACTTGCCATCCTGGGCTTGCGCCTGTTAGGCCAGGGCTTAATAAGCTGCAGATGTTGTCTATCTTATGAAAATTCCCTGCTGTGGCAGGACCTGTGATGCTTCATTCGTGGTCTGCTGGTTCAAGTGGCCAGTGCCGCCATGCATGTGGTTAATTGGTTAATCTTGTAAGAGAAAGAGACGATTTGACATACTCTCCCCACTTAACTATCACTGGTGTGTTTGACAAAAACTAGAACTCTATTAAAATAACTAAATCTAAACACAGGTCAAGGCTACAAATTTTCCTGTATAGAACATGCAATTAGAGCAAGATAATAAAGAAAATAAGCACCTAATGACAATTTGATGCCTTTATCCTTAACCTTCAACTGTTATGAATGTTAATTTTATCCCTTGCTTTCCTTGGTGAGTTTACGCTGAGATAGGAACAAGCAGTCCCTTCTCCTACATCTTCCTGGACACCCCCACCTCTTCCTAGGTACCGACTCCTTAACTTTTGGGGATAACATCTTCACATCTTTCTGATAAGCTGACGTTCTCTCCTGCTTCTTTGCTGTCCCTCTTCTTCATATATTGTCCCCCCCCAATCAGGAAAACTCTTCCTAAGGAAGAGCTCTCTGCCCAGCAAGACTCTGATTTCTTCAGGGGCCAGGTCTTGGGGTGGGATTTATCTTTATTATTCTTATTCTTATTTCTTTTTGCAGGAGGTGATATGATGGTTTTATTGAGATATAATTCACATGCCATACAACTCATCCATTAAAAATGTGCAGGTCAGTGGTTTTTAGCATAGTCACAGGGTTATGCAAACATTATCACAGTGAATTTTAGAATATTTTCATCACCCCCCAAAGAAACTGGTACCTATTAGCCATCACTATTTCTCTCTCATCTCCTTTTCATCCCTAGGCATTCACTCATCACTTTGTCTTTAAAAATATGCCTATTCTAGACATTTTACATAAACACCATTTGCTCTTAAACTATACTGCACAAAACTATTAATGGAAGCGAAGGGAGTTCATTAAACGCCTGATGGAGGAATGCACCCCTAGATATTTTACCTTACCGCAGAAGCAAAGTCCACTGGACTAAGCATTGCATTATTTCAATTATGGCATCATGCAAATGCCAGGACATCACACATTACACTCAACAAGAACACTTTACCTGGTGTTTTAGTGAAGCACTGTCAGCAACCCCGTACCAGGAGGCAAAGTTACTTGGCTCCCCTCATGTATTTTAGGAACATAGTTCCATTCAATTCACATAAAATACTGGAAGAAAAAAAGCTGCCTGCTGGTATTATGTGCAAGCCACTTGGCTTCTCTTGTCAGAACTGAATGCTGACATAAATCTTTTTTTAATAAAATGAACTATTACAATTATTTCTTTCCTGAATGATGGTGGAAACAGATGTATTTTAATCTACAGGGCATAGAAAATGAAATTTACATGTCACCGAGGTCTTTCTGGTTAATAAATGTTTTAAAGAGCAAGAAAGCACTAAGCTAAATAAATAGGAAACTAGGCTGCTTTGCAGAGGATGAGAAATGCCAAATTGGAGGTCTTTCCCCCAAAGAATTGATTTCTAAGGCAAAGGTATTTTGTATTATCAAATATCAGTCTTTTAGAATATCATGAAAATACTGTCTTGGTGTTCCTAAAACAATGTCTGCAACATGTAGTTTAGAACCTTGTCTCTGCATTTCTAAGTTGGCTGGTGTGCCCGATGTCACTGCTGCCACCAGGGATTCATCTCATGCACTAATTCACTAACACGGTAATGTTTGTCTGCTTTTGTGTGCTGGTGAACTAAAATCACTGAGGTCCATTCACAGCTTCATTCTAAAATTTTACAAAATACATATATATTTTTAAATTATGAGATCATAAGGTCTAACTAAATTTTGTTTATTACTGTCAGAAAATGTCCATCATAAAAAAAAAAAATGAGACAATTAGAAATGCCCTTGAGAAACCTTGGCAGACAATTTCTTTTCCTTTTTGTAAAATACTTTTCCTGGATGCTTTGAGTGATGTCAAAGTGAGTTTTCCTATCGCATGGGAAACCTTCAAATAACTTTCATGGACGGGCAGTCTCACCACACAGTGCCACAAATCCATCTCCTCCAACCTATTCAGCCCCCCCCCCGTGAGATGAATCCCTGGTGGAGAAATAAAATGGCAGCCCTGATGACCTGAATTGTACCCCAAACCCACAATACCTGGAAAGTTACTCTTTTCATTCTACTCAATGAGCTGAAAATACAGGAATTCTATCCCAAATTCACCTCTTTACAGTTAAAAATTGTGGTAAAAAATCATTTAAAAAAAGGGTTTATAAGAAGAGCTCAGGTGTTATCCTGGCCTGATTAAAACTGGTTGAGTTCTCCCCTCCCCCCTTTAAATTGCGAACAAGACAGACTGATATGATGCACAGATTTTTTTTTTTTTCCCAACAACAAACTGAGTTTTAGAATTATAATTTAGAGTGTATTGGATGTATCACCAAAGGACAGGGTGGTTGTGCAATTGTAAGGCAGTATTGTATTGTTGCTAGTCTGGGTAAATCTAAATCTTTTCAAGCTTTGGTTGAGTGGGTTAATTCCAGGACCTGAATTACAAGTGCAATTTGAATTACATTGCAAATGCTGAACTTACTTCACTTTAGCAAAGTGCTTTCTTTTCCCCTTCTCAGACTTACGAATTCCAGCCATTTTGATGTTTTTCAAATGTTGAAATATTTCAGTTAGCTGTAAAAAATAGCAGTTCCAACTAGAAATGGAAGAAAAGATTTTTTCCTTTTTGTTTCTTTGTTTATTAATTCCTCTCTCTCTATATATATCTATATATATATATTTGGTTTGCTTCTGAAATCTTCCCGTTTAATATTGATTTAAGCTTTTAAAATTGTAGCAACCCTTGAACCATTTAAAGCAGTATTAACCCTTTAATTCTAAGAAAAATATTTTGTCAAAGTACTCCCGTGATATTTAAAGCAGCCCAGGCTTCAAGTTGAGGGGAAAATAAACAGGTAAGAAATTAATAGATGACATAAATTGGAATTTCTGATTTAGGGATTTCTGAAGCGCAAACAAAAATTGGTAAATACAGTCTCTCAGAAACTCTGTGACATAAATCCATGAAATGACACTGATTTCATGGACAAAGAAGAAAGGGACCACGTGTATTGTTCAGAGCTTATTCCCAACCCCTGCCCAGTTCTAATCACAGGCCCTCTGTGGTGAGGATGGAAAAGGCCCGTAAGGAGAAAACAACAGGAATGGGGTGGGACGTTCCCGCTGCAGTGCTAGAGATAAAGGCAGGCATTTCAACAGTCCGGAGAGGTGGTCGCCAAACTGCTTGGTAATTATTTAAGAACCGACCATTTGTTTGTAGCATAAAGTCTGAGATCAGATGCTTCAATCATGACACTCTAGTTTTCAGACTGCAAAGGTATTTATCTTGAGGTCTTCACAAAAGAAGTCTGATCGAATAATTGTCAGAAGACAAGACAGTACAGGTTAATACTGAGAGTTCAAATGCTTGACACCTGTTTAAAGAGAACCTGCTAAGTGGGCCGCAAACACTGCTCAAAACTGTCCGTAATCAAGAGCTTTCAGCAGAGAGCTGGAAATGAGTCATCAGTCTAGAACATTGTCCGCTGTGTTTGCTGTCTGTGTTTGGGGCTTTGTTCATCCCGCCCTGCTCTTCCTTTCCAGTTTTATGGCCTCAATTCGTTAGAAGACTTCTCCTTCATGAGGTGGGGTAATGTGTCTCCTTTATTGAGTAACAAAGAAAATACCAAGAGAGCCTGCACCAGACGCAGGACTCCTGTCTGTCCTCAGAGATATTCCTTCCAAATGACACTACTGCCCATTTTTCTGGCTCGCCCATTTATTGCTCCTCTTTCAGTCCTCCTCTACCCGGTTTCTGCAACGTCATCATTTAATTAAGACAGATTTATCCTGTCCAATCTTATACAATTCACAAAGCATTTTGTTGTACCATTGAATAGTTATAGAAAAAAAATGCTAGCTACATTTGAAAAGACAAAGCAAAATATATTTTCAACTTTCAGAAGTGTTTAAACAAAACACTATGCTTTTCTTGAAAGGTGGAAGAGTGACTGGCCCTGAGAAAAAGTATACTAGAGATGTCTTTGTTTCCAGGTCAAGGAAAAAAATCGTAGAATTTTATATGTTTAATTATTTGATGTACATGTATTTATTTCCCTTCTAAGTTTATATTTTATAAACATTCTCCCTTTACGAATGGAATTTTTGTTCTTCCCATAATTTACATATCATTCGCAAATAACAGCAAATACAGCCTTCCACGTATTCATGATACATGTTTACAAATCTGTAACCTGGACTATCTCAAAGTACCATTCCCTTATTCCAAGCAAAGCAGAAATTTTTCAACCAGCAAAACTTCAGCAAGTCCCCCACATATTTTGATCTCACTCATTAACCAAAATATGGTATGAATTTAAAATAGTATATTGATGGGACATAGAATGACGTTTCTTCCTCTTCTGTTTTCTTTCTATTTTAAGAAAATAGCATTCTAAGGATAGGGATAATGCAATATTCGGGCAGTAACTTTTAAAACAAAGTCAGAGGTTGTAAAATTTAACGTTCTCCTAACAGCATTAACTTACCCGCGTTGCATACACAGTACATTAAGGGATCACATTTTGCTGTCTTCCGTGTAATTGGAAATATTCTATATGTACAATTTGAGTGAGTTAATGTTTCTGGGAGAACCTTAACTTTTGCATTTCTTGACTTTTTTATGTTTGAATTTGTAGCCTTAACATTTGCATTACCATAGTTATTTGCATTTCATTACAGCTGAAGTTCGCCTATTCAAGGGCTGAAGTTGGCAGTGAATGTTTACTTAGAGGTCTGTTGAAATGAACATTTTCAACATTTTTAGTTTACATATTTATGGGTCGAAGATCTGTTAGTTTAGGACTTTGATTTTTTTTTGCTAACTTAAGTCTATCCATTTTTGTGTTTAGTAAGTGCCCCCAAATTAGGCAATCCCTGAATAGGTGAGTAAACAATGTCTTCAAAAGTTTATCAGCAATATAGAAATAGGAAAACCTGGCAATGGGATCAGCGGACGCTTTGGATTAAAAAGCAGCTCCTAGGAAACTTGTCCCAGACAGGGAAGAATGTCTCTGCTTTTTATAATATCTTGCTTTCCTTTTCTTTTTATTATTATGTTATCGTTTTCAATGTTTCTTAACTGAAAGGAGGAATAATAATTTTCCAATTCTAAATACAAAGGAAACAAGTTCCTGTGAGATTATGTGATTATCTCAAAAAAAAAAAATAAAATAAAAGAGGAAGGGTATGATACACTGAAAAAATTTTCCGAATCTTGTTGTGCCTTGACTTTAGGGAACTTACTTGAAGATATGGGTGTAACAGATGCAAAACATCAGGAATAAGGAAAAAAAATTACTATTTTATTAATGAAGAAAAAATTAATGAAGAAATCCCATCCACAGACTATATGTAGATCCCAAAAGGGCAATGTATTTTTTTTTTTTTTTTGACAGAATAGGGTGCCAGGGCATCTGCCTAGCTCACAGCAACCTCAAACTCCTGGGCTCAAGTGATCCTCCTGCCTCAGCCTCCCACATAGTGGGGCTACAGGAACCCACCAACAATGCCCCGCTAATTTTTCTATTTTTTTATAGAGATGGGGTCTTTCCTCTTGCTCAGGCTGGTCTTGAACTTCTGAGCTCAAGGGATCCTTCTGCCTTAGCCTGCCAGAGTACTAGGATTACAGATGTCAGTCACTGTCTACGGCCACAAGTTATCTTGTTTTTGTATCCTCATTTTTTTTTTTGTTTTTGAGACAGAGCCTCAAGCTATCCCCCTGGGTAGAGTGCTGTGGCATCACAGCTCACAGCAACCTCCAATTCCTGGGCTCAAGAGAGTCTCCTGCCTCAGCCTCCCAAGTAGCTGGGACCACAGGTGCCTGCCACAATGGCCAACTGTTTTTTGGTTGCAACTGTCATTGTTTGGCTGCCAGGTTGGTTTTGAAACCGCCACCTTAGGTGTAGGTGGCTGGAGCCTGAGCCACTTGAGCCACAGGTGCTGAACCTGTATCCTGATTTTTAATCCATGCTAGGTACATACAGTTAATAGAAAAATGTCGGCAATAATTATATTACTGTATTTCAGATTCTATTCACCAAAAGTAATATTTTTAAGAGTACAACTACTTAAGGTGAAACCAAATACTCGGGCCTTGGATTATGCAAATGTTTTTAGGCATTTGTGAAAATTATATGCCAAAAATGTTTTAAAATTGTATAAATATCTTTAATAAGATTTTTTTGGGGGGGGGGATAGGAAGGTAGTTTGTAATAAAACCCCAGAAGGTACAAAATCTTTAACAAAAGGATTGAGCTTAATAAACCCATGCTGAAGATAAATATGGGCACCATGAAGGTTTAGGTTTTGTGGGGAAAGCAGACCAAAAGAGGGAGTGTGGAGAAAATCCAAGAGAATAAAACAGTCCCTGCTTTTACGGGATTTACCATCTAGTGGGTAAGACAGTAAGAAAAGAAAAGAAACACATAACTTAAGATTATTTTGAACAACGAACTGCTATAAATAAAACAGAACAAGGTAGAAGGGAGTATTTTACGTTGCATATGGAGTGGGGGGTGATTTGATGATCAGGAAAGACTTCTCTGAGGAGGAGACACCTGAGGTCCAACCTGAAAGTCAGAAGAAGCAGCAACTATGCGACATCTAGAATTTTTCTTTCTTTTCTTATTTTAAGGACAGGGCCTTTTCCTGTTTCCCAGCCTGGAGGGCAGTGTTGTCATCATAGCTCACTGCAGCCTCGAACTCCTGGGCTCCAGCAATCCTCCTGCCTCAGCTGACTTGGAGGGAGGTTAGAGGATGAAGTAAAAGCTTGAGTAAAAAGGCAGTGAGGGAGAGAAGGAAACAGACGACGAGTGGCCCATCTGAGCGGCCGAAAGAGGGTCAGGATGCCAGGAACCTGGCTCTCAGTGGGAGATGGGGTTGAGGGAGGCAGGAGCTCTCTGGGTTCACACTTTCATCTCAGGAGCAGTGGGGAGGCTCTGGAGGCGTCCAGGCGGAAGGGTGGCATGGTCAGATGGGCAGGCCAGTGGGCTGGTAGGCAGGGGAGAAGGCCAGTGGGGAGACTATTCCAGTAATTCTAGCACCAGTTACCTACTGGCTCAAACATGGATGGTGAGAATGGAAATAGAGAAACGAAAACAAATGGGAGAGATGTTTTGAAAGTGAAATTGACTTTAAGCATGAGAAGTGAGGGAACAGGAGATCTCCTGGGATTCCAGGTAGAAAAAGCAAGATGGGCTGAGACTGAGCACTAGGCAAGGTCTAGAATTGGTTGTGAAATAAATTAGTCAGGTTTTCCCACATTATGCAGAATCTAGACACTAAGAGGAAAATCCTTGTTCAAATTGTGAAGCGGAAAACTACCACCTGGGGATGGTACTTCGTAGGAAACCTGTCAATACAATTAAACAAGGAATTATTTTTTGTGCAGGGGGACTCCGTAGCTGAGCAAAAGTTAGATTCATATAAATTTCAGTGGAGCTTAGATTTGTGTCTAGAATCAGCAAGATTTGTAAGAATGTCACATTTTCCATAGTTTTTAAAAATAGGCTACAGCTTATAACAGCATAAAAATAACATTTAGGTAATGCATAATATGTACCTAGAACCATGTTAAGTGATTTATTATTTTCAAGAATTATTTCCCGTAATTAAAAACTCCTTATTTAATACCCTTATCACCCCCAGCGCCATTCTGCTAAATGCCTAACACCTGGCTCTCCACGGGGGCGAGGGCCACCCTCTATTTGCAGCTTTTGCCAGTTTCCCGTGGTGTAAATTTTCTCATTATGGCAGATTTCAAGCTATCAGGGTAATGCGAACACGAAGTTGGGAGGAGATGTATACAATCCTCTCCTGAGTCTCTTCAGCCGGCACGCCACGGAGTCTCCCTTTTCTGAATGAGGAACTTGGCCTTGAAAGGGTAAGTAACTCATGCAACTTCACAGAGAGTAAACGGCAGAGTGAGAATTTAAACTCTGGCAGAGGCCCCGAAGCCTGTTGGTTTAATTGCTATGCTGTGTACACCAATGGTTGAATCGTAATGTTAAGTGGTTGTTGTGAAAGTGAAGATCATTTAAGTCCCACATCTTTTAATAGAGGAGGAAACTGAGCCCCCAAAGCTTCTACTGATTTGCTGAAAGTTCAAAGTCTATGAATTGAAAATTCTCTGTTCACTGCCCTACACTGTGCTATAGCTACTTGTTTCTTTTTTGTTTTTTTAAAATTTCTTTCACAAATTGTTTAAAGATTTTATCCTTTTATAGAAAGAAACAATCATGGGGGTTTCTTTTCCCTTTTACGTATTTGGAGTAAAAATCTCATCACCTGAGAATGCAATTTAAGAGAATCATTTCCCTTGACAGTGGTTGATGTGTACAATAGTCCTAATAATAAACAGTCATAACAGCCATCATGTGCTTGGAACATGTTAGTACATTTTATACAAAAGTACTATCTCTCTGGCGATAACGCGTATGTCTCTATTCTTAGGTACTTTTACAGTGACTTGACAATATAACTATAAAGCAACACAGCTCTAATTACATCACTAAGAATGTGGCCGTGTTTGGTTGACTCCCAGAGCCCACCCATGAAAAGGTGGTCCTATGCAACGCCAGCTCACTTGAGGGCCAAATAAATGACACTATTTACTTGAATCCCAAACTTAGCAGTTTAAAAAGAGTAGAGGCTGACACTGAATTCTGGATTGCACAAATCATACTTTCAGAACTTCTAGGGGGATCTCAAAATCCACTTGACCAAATTACCAGCCTTCTCTGAATCATAAGAAATAGTCCCCCATTTCCTGGAACTGTTGTTAGGAAAAACTAATTAATGATGGTAACGCGTTTGCCCCAGGTCTGCTTAGAGAAATCCTGAGTAAACTCCAATTCTTAAAACCATTGAAGATCGATGATTTTGTTATTTATAAGAAGATCTGCCATGTGGAAGACATTTATTTACATGAATTCTTAACACAAAAGTGTTAAAAATGAAGGAAAACTATGCTCCATGTGGAGAAATGATGTCACATGTGGAGAAACCAGGCTTCATGTGGAGAAACATTTTCTTTCCTTGGTAATTAATGAGGAAAGACTTGCTATTTATGGCTTGTTAAAGATTTTATTTCATGTTGCTCTTTAAATCAAAAACTATTGAGGACAAAAATAAGAAATAACCCTAAGAGTTCTATGCAGAAATTACTAAGGAAAAGTGACTTTCATTTCCGGGGAATGGTTCATTACACTTCTCAGGTTTAAATGTGGCCTATCAGTGTTTCTATAGCACAGCGGGTAGACCTGTGGTCTGAGAAAGGAAAGGAGAGCTGAATTCTTCTCTGTTTTTAGAATGTGCTAAGTGTATATTGGGCCTATGGAAAGAGGATATCCAAATTACCGTTAGATTGACGAAAAGTGCGAGATAAAATGAAGATCTTAAGTATATGCTTGAATGTTGTAGAGGTTCCCAGGGAGAGTCGCTGACCTTTTTTAGAGCTGGCACTTTAAGCCTGGGGACAAAATAGTTGCATTTTTGACAGTCATGTGAAGATTGCACTGGGGACTGCAGATGTGAGACCCTTTCTCTGTCAGAACTTAGAATTAAACCCACATCAAAAGCATTGCGAGAAGTGGAAGATCAGTGGGACGTAGTAAAAAACTCTTAATGAGCAGATAGACTGCTGTATAGCCTCTGTGATGGGTGTCAACTCCGTCTTGACACAACCAATTCTCAATTCTCTGTGCAAGATAGAATGAGGGTAACAAGGATAATTGAAACCTCAGATAATCCGCAGGTTCCATTTTAACCCTCAGTTGTAACTGCCTGCTTTGTGAGTCTTTTTGGAGACCCAGGCAAGAGTTGCATCTCCTCTTCATGGTGTTGACTCGTCAGTGTATCCTGAACATGTTGACAGACCATGAAAGAAACAGAAGAGGCCATGTCATTCGGAGGCCTGGCAGGAACCAAACGGGATTCTCAGGTGGTGATTAAAAAGAGATTAATGAAGGTACCATCTTCATAAGTGTGGCTGAAGTCAAGGAAAGCCAGATGGATGATGAACAATCCGGGGTTAGCAGCCACCTAAAGCTTCTCCCACCCATAGGGATGAAGGAGTCAGCGGAGAGGGCTGTGAGTAGAGCCAGGCAAGACCTGATCATGGGACAGGGTGGCTTGGCAGAAGCTGTGTGGTTTTCCTTCTAGGACAGCAGCCACTGGCAGCCACAGCTCCACAGAGCAGGAGCCAGGCCAGGCAACACCCAAGTGCCCTCCTATGATTTCCTGCCGGAGCCTCCCACTGGCCACCCCTGAAGCCAGGGAGAAAGGGAGGCCTGCTAACATGGTGCATAGATGTCAGGGTTCTGGGGTGCAGAGCAGGGCAGAGAGAGCCCCTAGAGGGACAAACAGATATCTAGCCCAGACGGAATGGGGTAAGCGATGGGTCACCTCCCCACCAGGACCTGCCCCTGCATTGGCACGCAAGGCGTATCTTTTGGAAGGGACACTTTTAGAAAGCCAACTGAAATAGAAAGTAAACAGAAACAACATTCTCTAGGAAACAGTCATTTGCATCACATACCATGGAGATATTGGGAATACGGTCTTTTGTCCAAGAGAGGAGGAAGGAGATAATACGAGGAAATTTAGTGCTCGTCTGGCTGTTTAAATTTAGGGAATGAAAAACCTTAGCTGTGATTGGATATCTTTTCCTAACAGGGAATCTGGAGGAAGATGTTGATGAAATCTGAATGGAGGATTCACCCAAGAATTTGAAGGCCAATTGTGAAATTCATATTCACTCTTATTTTTCAATGGCTTAATGGGGGGGGATGGGATGTTACGTAGTACTGGTGTCGTTATTTATTAGAGGGTTATTAAAGTGAGCTTTCCTTAGAGGTCCAGTTACTGCCACAAACTGAATTGTAGTACCTACAAAATACAGCTTACCTATTTTACTATATTTATATGCTATGAATTCAATAATATAGGAGAATATATGTTAACACAGCCCTCTCTATCTCTCTGCATGTCTCTATTTTTGTGGCAAGATGTTATTCTGGAGGATTCCTGGGTCTCTTGTCACCAAGCAGGAGAACATGAGGCCTGTGTTCCTCCTACTTTGCATGACAAGCTTAGCCCTGTCCTGTTCCCATGCTCAATCCTACCAGCATCAGAAGTATTGAACATTTTTGATCCAATGTCTAATGGTCCAGTTACTGGAGGCTAGAATAAGCTTCACTGCCATTATCTCTAAATCCAAAGAGCTGGGGTAGCCCCTAGTGCCCAGAGCTTTCACTGACCCCACACTTCAGGTGACAAATCAAGTCTAGAACTGATAGTGTGATGCTAACTGGAATCTCAACTTGTTTGACTAAGAAATTGGCACTTTTCTCTAGCCATAGCCAGACCTTCCCCCCCCCGGGCCCTGGCCCCACTCTCTTTCTCACCGGTCTTCTGGGCATCTGCTTTGCCACCTACTGGGCCTCATACAAGGAACTCATCCACTTTTCTCTACCTCCCTACTCCTGCCCCAAATCCTGCCATGTTGTCTGAGCAGATGTGACTGGGTTTCTGTCTCCAAGCTGAGAAGTGAGGTCCCCAGTGGGCCTGATGTGAAAGGAGAGATTGAGCAGAAATGTAAAAAATCACATATCCATTGTGAGCTGCTTCCAGCCCCTTTGATTTGTTCCCCACGTGCTGGATGAGGTCTCTTATACTGTCACCTGCCTCCACAAAGTGTAGTGTAGTGTGAGTTTATAACCCCCGCTAACACTGCAGAATCAGTCCCGCACCAGGACACAGGATCGGTTATGGTAGCTTCTCATCCTCCCTAGTTCCAGGGCCCCACTCTTCTTTATAATCCCAAATTGCTCAAATTCTCACTGAACTTAGTGGCTGCCCCACCTGATCAATGACAGATTGCTTCAGATTCCCTATTTCCCAATCACATTTTTATATTCAGTAAGATACAAAATGTTATTCTCTCAATTTAGAGACACACTGGAGAGCTTGGACTATTATTGGCTCTGAAAAATATCATACACGTTTAGGAAACTTCAAACTTCTCTTTGGTTATTTCATTAGGAAAAACTAATCTCATTTAACTGGCACTTTTACATCTACATTCATGCTTTTAAAACAGTGAAGTGAGTGTTCTACAGCTATGTAAAGAAACACATTATCAAAGCATTAGGAAATGATTAAACTGACATTTTCTTAAGAAAACGAAAGGAGCAGGAAAAAGCCATTCTAAAAGGACTGAGTGCTACATACTCCAGATATTATCTTCAGTGCTTACTCAGGGATCTTTAAAGAAGCTTATTACCAAGTACCCTAAGAAGACAAGTGTGGATGTGTACAGATCAGAGGGATGCAAGTTAATGCACCTGCCAGATTTTACTATCGTACAAAGTATGTCAATCAGCACTCCGACTTTGCATTTAAAAATGTGTTCTTTCAGGATTCCTCTGTACTGTATCATTCATAACTCAATCCCCCAAGTCAGTAACCATTCCACCCTGCCAGTGGTCCTAAGTGGCATGTACACGCACACACACACACACACACACGGCTGTTGAGGTTATTAATAGTCTTTTCTGGACACAAGGAAATTGATAGAAATAAGAAAAAGTTCGAATCTTGACTTTTCCAGCTCTGACAGCTTCTCATCCAGCTGGCCTTTGAAAAACATTTTCTGTGTGCTGGGAGCCTTTTTGTGTGTTCCATGCTTGAACTCAGGTGATCAGCATGCAAACTCCAAGATTAAGATTCAAATTGGTGGGTATTGATAGTCTTCTATAAAAGAATAAAGATATATATGACGAATTGCCTTTATTAGGAGAAAATTGCTAGTGCGGAGCCCAGCCCTAAAAGTAAGAAACACGACTGGGAGACGACAGTGGTCTTGAGTGGTCTAGCCTCTTTTCTCAGTTCCTTGCCAAAGACTCAGGAAACCTGTGGCAGATACTTACTTTTTCAGCGTAGGTGAGAGGAGAGGGCTCACCATAGGTAGGTGTTCATCCTACATTGATAAGAACACTTTTCAGATTTGTCGAACTGCTTAACAGAACTTGACCCCATTCTTCAAACACTGTCTCCCCGCACCATACCCTATAGTCCCACCTCCAACTGTTTTTTTTTTTCAAGATCTGTGACAATTTCCTCTTTTTCTTCCCTTTCATCAAATGCTGTTGTTCTTTGTACCCACAGAGTTGTGCCCGATATTCCTCACATTCTCTCTGGGAGATCTTCTCTACTTGACCTCTATGACACTGAAAATCTTCCCAAACTTTGGACCTATCCAGCCTACATTTGTGTTATACTATCTTCTTGGCTTAGACTCTCCACATTCAACACATTCAAGACCAAGTTCCTCCACCCCTTTCAGGTAAGGCACTTTGGGTATTCACTATCTAAGGAAAAAGCACCACCATCTGTCCATGGCCCCAGGCACTGTGGGCATCATTTTAGATTTATTTTCCTCCCCAACCTGCCCATTATCTAATCTAGTATCTGTCCACACATACAGTTGTAGGCCAATATACAATGCCTTTCATATCAATCCCCCACCATCCTCACTACAGTTACCTACAACTGTGGTGTATTTTACAAAAAAAACTCTGTAAAGAAAATGGGCTAGAAAATGAGAAATTAGCAAACTGAAGAAAGCACTGGACTGAGAATTTTGAGACCTAGATTCTTTTTGTGCTTATTTGACATGGGGTCCAGCTATGTTGCTCAGGGTGGAATCAAACTCTAGGATTCAAGGGTTCCTCTCACCTCAGCTTCCTTAGTAGCTGAGATCACAGGCATGTGCCACTGCACTCAGTCGAGACCTAGATTCTTACCTCCATGGTGTTAACATCGGGCCAGAAGGAATAGAATTGTTTTTTATAGAGTATTAGTTTTTTGAGGGTAGGAGCCATGTTTTATTCATATCTTTTTTTTTTTTTTTTTTTTTTTTGGTAGACTCCAGTATTAGCATAAATGTTCCATTGATGCCTGTTGAATGAAAGACCAGGACTGGAGATATTTCATTTAACATCAACATTTGAATAAAATCTAGAGATTTTTCTGCTTCTGGAAATAAAAGCATTTTCGGTAAAGGCAGGGCAAAAATAAGCAGAAAAAGTAGTATATTAAAACATGGTATATTGAGGCAAATCTCTCCCAAGATCTTGAAAAATATTGCATGATAAGTGAGGCACATACAGGTTCTGTTCTCTAGCTGTGGACCCTGTTCAGTGTTAGCTGCGATCACATTATCATTCTAAGTGAAGGAAGCGGCACTCGTTTGTTTCTGTTTTGCCTTCTTTCGCTTGTGCTAGGTTGGTGTCTTTGGTCTGGTATCCCCCAAGTGGACCCTGAGAGGAGAACTCACGTGCAAGTGATATGTTAAGAAATTGTTCCTAGGAAAACTGGTAGAGGATGGATGAGCCAGGACAGGGAGGAAGAGGGGGAGACGCCAAACAAAGGTTTGATTTTGGCCACGTCCATTGGAGTGTGGCATCTTTCTGATACCACTGGGAGTGTAGGTTTTACTTTTAAGGTGTCCCAGTGTGATGGAAGAGAGCTGGAGATTTTTACTCTTGCACTGGTCAGTCACTGCCTAAAGGTCCACCGGGTATATGTAAACCCCAGACCCTTCTTCTGTGCTCCAATAGTCCCAGGGTGGTCCCCTGAAGAGGAGCGGCAGGTGTGAGCACTGTAAGCAGAGTCCGTGGGAATGGGAAAAATATGGGATGGAATCTTGAGTGACTTTTCTCCCACCAGCCATCTTCAGATGTTTTTGGCCTTTCAAGACTGATTGTTTTGATTTAAATTGGAATTGTCCCTCATACTGAGTGAAGAAAACATGATTGGGATAGTTGGCAATTTCTGTTGGGATAGACTGCACCTGTTTGTCCTCATCTGTGATGGGCTGTGGTCAGGTTCTTCCTTTTGGCTGGAGTGGCCACCTGACCCTCAGGCAAGGATGAGTGGCCAGTGCTTCCAGAAGGAGGCTCGAGGAGACTGCTGAAACTTTGCTCATTTGGGGGGTAAAATACAGGCATTTCAAGAGCCATCTGCAGATAATATTCCACTTCTGTTGCTTAACCCTGAAGGGATTGCTCTTTGAAGCAAGAGAAGGGGGAGGATTGTGTAGGGCACTAAATGTGTCCAGGATCACACGAGAAGCTCTGCTGGACTTTGCTCTGAGTAGAAAGACTTGGGAGAGTGCATGTGCCCTCAGCATAGGACTCTTGTCCAGTATTGTGCTCCAAGGGAAGCAATAATGAATGTGAAATGGGAAAAAACAAGGGGCTAAATGTCTGGAGATGTGGGTCTGCTCTGGACCTTTTCACCAGAAGCTATGTGGTCTTGGCTTGGGCACAGCTTGAACTTTCTCCTCTGTAAAATGGGGATAATAAGGCCTGCGGGATGGATGGCAGGAGCAAGGGAGATATGTATATCTCCGCTCTTTAAAATTAAGTACTACTGAGATGAAGTCTGAAAGGGAGTGCCATGATTATTTTCCTGTGCCATTAAGGTCAGTGACTAAACCTCTCTCTGCTTTGGTTTTCTTGATTGTACAAAGAGCATATTAAAACTGGATACCTCACAAGGTTATTTGAGGGTTGAATTTAGATGTTATGTGTGATGACTTTAAAGCATTCAATCTCAAGCATAATCACTTTACATTCTATCCTTATTCTATTGAATTTACTTGACCTTATTTTACATCATTTTCTGACACAGTAAAGAATTTTCTATCTTTGACTCACAAGTCGCATCTTTGTCAGTCTCTACCTTTTCAAATCTGTACATCCTAATTCTTTTGGTCACTTCCCCTAAAGTCTTTGGATTCTCTCCAGCTTAATATGAAAAATAAGAATAAGGAAAGAAAATTACAAAATGCCTGAAATATATATATTTTTTCTTTTTCTGAGACAGAGTCTCACTGTGTTGCCCTGGGTAGAGTGCTGTGTTATGATCATAGCTCACAGCAACCTCTTGGGCTCAAGTGATCCCCCTGCCTAAGCCTCCCAAGTAGCTGAGACTACAGGCATGTACCACTGCACCTATTAGTTTCTATGTGGACGTTTAGACAGGGCTATTTCATGTTTGTCTAAGGGTAGGTTTGTTCCCAGTACTATTTTCCCCAGTTCTTAGGAGCAATGCTTTTTCCCCAGTGCTACTTTTATGATGTCCACTTCACAAGGAATAGTCACACTGAGCTCAGGCTGAGAATCAGAAGATGCAGGTGCTATTCTCAACTCTCCCCTCGTCTCCGCATGTATCTTTGGGCAGGTTACTTAATGCTGGATACTCAAGTTTCCTCCGCTGGCACCTTACAGGCTACTGTGAAGATGAAATGAAATCCTCTATGGAAAAGTCTTGGCAAGCAGCTGCCATATCATAGACCCTGTAGAGCAGCACAGTCCTTCCTAAAAAGTTCTGGTTTCTTTTTGCATCCTTCCCTGACTCTTAGCTTCTCCATCTATGGGCTATTGATTTTAATTTTAGCTCTATATCCTGTGGGGTTGTTAGGAGGCAGAGTTGATGAAGCTCATGAAAGCACCCATGCCATCGTATAGGTGTAAAATATTATTATTCACAGCAGTGGTGGCTAGTGATGTACTCCGTTATTCTGGAACATTACTGGGTTATATTACAGGCACTGTGTGAAGTGCTGGGGATATACTTTTGACTCTTACAGACATAGTCCCTACTTTTGAGGAAGTTTTAGAAGGAAAAGGCATGCATAAATAATCTTCCCTGGTGCCTTTTTTTTTTAATAGAGTATTTAAACTCTGTTGATAATTAAACTTGTTATGTTTTAACCCAGCATTTCTCATGGTTACCTGACCGTGAACAATCTTCCCTGTCATTGCTTTTTGTTGGAAAACCCACTGGGATGCCATCGAGCCCAAGTTGGGAGACACCACTGAGGAAAGCAGGATTTCCTCACTCAGGAGGCTCAGCAGCTATTCCTTCCATGTGCTGTATTTGCATAAAGTGTATTATATAGGTGGCTGCCTGCTTTGCCCATGGTCAAGGCCAGCCTTAGATTGGGCCCAACCCTGAAGTGAACAAAACAGGAGTCAGTCCCGGGCAGAGAACGCAAACTTTGTCAGAAAATAAATTACTGGAAACATTTTTATTTAAGAAGAGGAGTAGTTTTGAGGGTGTGATAGCTTCTGTTAAAGCTGATGCAGTTAATCATTCCTTGTTTGAGGTTTGGACTTTCTTCCCTTTGATGTAATTAGCCATTAGGCTTTCTGAAGTACATTTTTCATGTCAAGGAGACAATGGTTTCAAAGGAGATAGAGGGTGGGGCTGAAAGGAAGGCCAAGTTAATGCATAAAGCAGCAAAAGACACAGGAAAATAGCAACACTTTCTGCACGAGCTGTTGACTAACGGTGCATTAGAACACGGTGCTATTTTCACTTGAAATATGGCAGAGTTTTAGACACAGTTGCTGCAGTGTAAGGGTTGTCTGGAGCCTCTGGTACCAAACAGTACCTTGCACATAATATGCCTTCAATAAGTATTTGTGGAATGAATAAACAGTTTGGACAAACTAGTCCTTCTTTGATCATCTTAACTTGGTAATTTGTTCTGATCTAGTAAGGCCAGATTGGGTAGGAATGGGGCAACAGGTGTTTAAGCAACCCTGTATCATTTAATCAAATACTCGATTTCAGATGTTTTAAAACATTTTTAGTAGTTATTATTTTTTCAAATGACATTTTGCTTTGAACCAGAAACAAACATGAGACAGCTCCTCTGTTTAAGCCAGGGGAAGAAATTCTGTAGATCCCCCAAACATACACACGTACACACATACACACGTGTGTGTGCAAGAATTAGAGGAACTTCAAAGCTGACACTGATCTGAATCCTACCTTCAAAGAGCTTGGTCCAGTACAGAAGCAAGGCGTGGATACAGACAACTGTAGTCAAAGTTAGCATGTAATATATGTCATCTCGTAGATGAAGATTGGTTTACATTCAAGGTTAAATAAAATTATCCCTACCCCCAAAGGCGTCCTTGTCTTAGCTCTTTGTTTTAGAAAAATATTTTTTAAAACCCCACAAAGTACACAGGTTCATGACACCCAAAACTGATTATTTAAAAAATTTTTTTTCATATTTGTTGAAGTCAGATAATGTGAGTCTTTTATTAAACGAGAAAAATGAAAACAAAGTTGAAGTTTCCTTTGTGGTTCAGTTCCCTTCCCCTGGGTCAGTATTTCATCTCAGTTGCTCTCATTAGCGTGGTGAGTGTCCTTCCAGCCCGTGCTCTATGTTTCTCCACCCATATGTTTATATCCATATAGATTTTCTTTGTTTTTTCAAACTTACGCACGTAGTACCAAACTTTTAAACTGTTTTCACTTTGCCCACTCAGTACTATATGTAAATGGAGTTAAAACATATTTAACTCATTCGTTTCTTTTCTTGCTGGGTTAGTATGCCACGTTGGGACTGTGCTTTCCATTTATTCCTTTCTGCAGTGATGGTATTTAAGTTCTTTCCAATTTTTTATTATTGCGAACAATTCAGCAATGCACATATTTGTATATGCAACCTTGGGTAAGTATACACGTATAATGAGCTGTTTCTTTGAGTAAGTATTCCTCTCAAGCTTTGTGGTTTAATTAAGACCTATTTTGTTTATTTTTGCTTTTGGGGTCTTTAGTCGTAGATTTTTTTTTTGCCTAGGCCAATATCCAGAGGGCTTTTTTCCTAGGTTTTCTTCTAGGATTTTTATGGTCTTATATTAAAGTCTCTAATCTATTTTGAGTTACTTTTGTATATGGTGAGAGCTAGGGACCCAGTCTGATTCTTCTGCATGTGGCTATCCAATTCCCAGCACCATTTACTGAACAGGATGTCCCTAGTGTATGATTTTGTCTAGTTGGTTGAAGATCAGTTGGTTATAGCTATAGAGCTTTATTTCTGGGTTCTCTATTCTGTTCTATTGAGTCATTTGCCTTTTTTATACCAATGACATGTTGTTTGGGCCTTGTAGGATAAGCCAAAATCAGGTAATACGATGGCTCCAGTTTTGTTCTTTTTGCTTTGGCTCTTCAGGCTCTTATTTGGCTCTTTATGTTTTTTTTCTAATTCTATGAAAAATTATGTTGATATTTTGATAGGAATTGTGTTGAATCTATAGATTGCTGTGGGAAGGATGGTCATTTACAATATTGACTTCTTTAATACATGAACCTGGGCTGTTTTTCCATTTGTTTGTGTCATCTACAATTTCTTTCATCAATGTTTTATATTTTTCCTTATAGAAATATTTTACTTCTCTGGTTAAATATATTAATAGCTATTTTATTTTAGAGACAGACTCTCACTATGTTGCCCTGGGTAGAGTGTTGTGGCATCATAGCTCACAGCAACTTCAAACTCTTGGGCTTAAGCGATTCTCCAGCCTCAGCCTCCCAAGTAGTTGGGACCACAAGTACCTGCCACAATGCTCAGCTATTTTGGTGCTGCAGTTGTCATTGTTGTGAGGCAGGCCCAGGCAGGGTTTAAACCCATCACCTCTGGTGTATGTGGCCAGCACCCCACTCCCTAAGCTCTGGACACTACCCATAGCTATTTTTTTTTTAATTTTATTTTTCGTGAAGCTATTGTGAATGGGACTGAGTTCTTGATTTGGTTCTCACCTTGGTTATTGGTGTACAGGAATGCTGCTGATTTGTGTACATTGACTTTGTAACTTGAGGCTTTACTGAATTTATCAAATCTAAGAGTCTTTTGGAGGAGTCTTTAGGGTTACTTAGTTTTAAGATTGTATCTTTAACAGACAGAGATAACTGGACTCCTCTTTTCCAATTTGGATGCCCTTTATTTTTTTCTTGTACATGATTGCTCTGGCTAGGACTTCCAGTACTACATTGAATAGAAATGGAGATAGTGGGCATTCTTGTCTTGTTCTAGTTCTTGAGATGAATGTTTTCAACTCTTCTCTGTTAGTATGATGCTGGCTGTGAGACTGTTATATGTGGCTTTTATTATTTTGAGGTGTGTTCCTTTTATGCCTAATTTGTTGAGGGTTTTTAATCATGAAGGAATGCTGGATTTTATTGAATGTTTTTTCTCCATTCTATTGAGATTTATGTATCCATTGAGATGATCATATTATTTTTGTTTTTAATTCTGTTTATGTGGTGAACACAGATTGCCCAGTGTATGTCAAACCATCTTTGCACCCCTAGGATAAAACCCACTTGATCAGAGTATATTATCTTTTTCATGGGCTGTTGGAGTCTGTTTTCTACTATGTTCATAAACGATGTTGGTCTGTACTTTTCTTTCTTTGTTGTGCCCTCTCCTGGCTTTCGTATTAGGGTGATTCTGGTTTTGTCAGGGAGGATTGAGTTAGGGAGGATTCCCTCCTTCACAATCTTTTGGAACAGTTTCAGTAGCATTCTTTCAGAAGAATTCTTTGTCTATCTGGTAGAATTCGACTGTGTATCCAAATCTGTCTGATCCTGGGCCTTTTTGTGTTGGGAGATGTTTAAATTACTGATTCAATTTCACTACTCATTATTGGTCTGCTCAGGATTTCTAGTTCTTCCTAATTCAAGTTTGGGAGGTCACATGTTTCTAGGAATTTACCCTGGAATTAATTTATTACTAAATTCTTTAGATTTTCTAGTTTATAGAGTATAGAGATGTTCATAGTAGTCTCAAATTATCTATTGTATAATAGATAATTTGGGGTTCATAGTAGTCTATCAAATTATCTATTTCTGTGGAATCAATTGTAATGTCACCTCTTTTGTTTCTGATTGAGCTTATTTGAATCTTCCCTCTTTTTAAAAGAAGATATAGAAATGGCCAACAAATATATGAAAAAATGCCAACCTCTTTCATCAGAGAGATGCAAATTAAAACCATAATGAGATGCCATTTTACTCTAGTCAAAATGGCCATTACTAAAAAGTCAAAAAACAGAAGTTGCCATGAATGCAATGAAAGGGAACAATTATATACTGTTTTGGGAAAGTAAATTAGCAAGAACTCTATGGAAAACAGCATGGAAATTTCTCCAAGAATTAAAAGCAGGCCTACCATTTGACCCAGCAGTCCCACTACTGAGTATATACCAAAGGAACAGAAATTATTATATAAAAAAAGATACTCGCACTCTTGTGTTTATTGCAGGAAAATTCACAATAGCCAGGATTTGGAATCAACTTATAACCTATCAACCAATGAATAAATACAGAAAATGTAGCATATATATACTATGGAATGTGATTCAGTCATAAAAAAGAATGCAGTAATATCTTTTGTGGCAACTTGTATGAAACCAGATGCCACCATCCTAAGCGAAGTATCTTAGGAATGAAGCATCAAATATCACATGTTCCCACTTACAAGTGAGAGCCAAGCTATGGTTATGCATGGTCATGCAGAGTGGGAAAAAAAATGGGGAAGGGTGGGCAGAGGTTGGGATGAAAATTACCTATCAGGTACAAGGTACACCATTTGGTTGATAGATACACTAAAAGCACAGACTTCAACACTATATGAAATAGCTATGAAACAAACCTCACTTGTACCCTCTAAACCTCTTGAAATTAAAAAGAAAAAGAAAATAAGATATCTTAGGAATAACAGAAACAAGAGGTTTCTGTGTGCATATTTTTACTAACCTTGCCCAATTGGTCTTCAAAGCAGCTCTACCCATTGGTCTTCAAAGCAGCTCTATATGCAAGTTCCTTTTTCTCTACATCCAGGCCAATGCATCATGTTTTGAACTTTTAAATTTTTGGTAATCTGATGGGTATTTTCATTTGCCCTTCTGTAATAACAAGTGAAATTGAGCATTGTTTCAAAGATTTCAGTGACCACTAGAATTTCTTCTATGAGTATTTTGTATTATTTCATCACTTTCCTTTTACGTACTACTTCTTTGCAACATGTTTTGCATATGTCTTTCAGTAGCTTATTGCTTTTCTCCGAAATTTATTTATGGTATCTTTCACCATACATCATGTTTGAAAGTTTCTAATGATTGAAATTTAATTTTTTTAGGTGTGAAATAGGGATCTAATTTAATTTTTTTTTTTTTTTAGGAGATAGAGATCTTGATATGTCACCCAGGCTGGCCTCAAATGGGTGGCCTCAAGTGATCCTCCTGCTTCAGCCTCCTGAGTTGGGATTATGAGAGTGTACTACCATTCCCAATTTAATTTAATATTTTTCTATAAGGATCACTTTATTTATTTATAGAAAAGGTCTCACTTTTTTACCCTCAGTACAGTGCTGTGGTGTCACAGCTCACAGCAACCTCAAATTCTTGGGCTCAAGCAATTCTCTTGCCTCAGCTTCCCAAGTAGCTCGGATTAGAGGTGCCCAATACAATGCCCAGCTATTTTTAGAGAGGAGGTCTCTTGCTTAGTCTGGTCTCCAACTCCTGAGCTCAGGCAATCCATCCACCATAGCCTCCCGGAGTACTAGGATTACAGGCATTAGTCACTGTGCCTGACCTACAAGGATCATTTTAGAGCTCTCCTTAGACCCCATTTAATTTGATCAAAAAGGGTAGCAAAGCATGGTGCTTACAAGTACAAGTTCTGGGGCCAGACTGCCTGGGTTCAAATACCAGATCTTCCAGTCATAAACTTTGTTACCTTATGTGACTAATTTTGTGTGCCTCAGTTTTCACATTTATAAAATGGGGATGATAATAATATTACTTTTTATAGGGTTGGGGGGGTCAGATCTAAATTAGTTGATATAAATAGTCATCTTAAATAGTCCTAGAATATAATAGCATTATTATGTGTTTGCTCTCATATTCTTCAAGAGAATTAATGCTGTAATGATCAAGGGTGTTTAACCTTTTTTTTTTTTCTGCTGTACACTGGAAGGAGAAGAATTGTCTTGGGCCACAGGTTAAATACACAAGCATTAATGAAAACTGATGAGCAAAACAAGAAAGGTCAGTGCATGATTTTTATGATATTCATAATCGCAGATATGGAAAATAATCCTCAAATAATCTGCATGAGGCCCAGATATTAGTTGTTCACTACAGCTAATATTTGTTGAGTGCAGACTCAAATTTATTGGACAGACTCTCAAGCTAGACACTCTAAAGTTTTAAAATACCTTTAAACTCTTTTATTTCAGGTATGATGAATATAATGTGAATGTGGCAAGAGGAATCTGGGGTACTTTGGCATACATATTCAGAAAACTAAAATGACATGTAGTAACTCTTAATTATACTCATTCATAAGTCTCTCCAGGACAAGGAGTGCAAAAATCCTATTTTTCCTTTCTTTTTATTTTTAGTACCTACCTATCACAGTGCTTGGCCCAAGTAAGCTCTCATCAAAGATCTGATAAATGAATGAATGATTTTGTAATATATGGTGTATGTTTAACCACACACCCTACTATTTTCTGTAATTCCTGTCAGTATTTTCTCGGAATGAAATTGCCTTAATATCAGCACAAACAAACTCAAGAGGATCAATCAGCTGCAAAATTATTATGCAAAGCATTCCTGAGCCAAATATAAATGACTTTTGGATTATCTGATGTTGTGTATTTTCTGCATCACTACCCCTCCATCAGTGTGAATATTCAGATAGGTGCGCGAAGCAATCAAGTGCCTGTTTCACCATCAGGGACTCCAAGGAAATAAAACCATTCCAAATTATTTTAGAATAGCCTCCTCTTTATTAATGCTACTCATTCCGTTTGTCTTCTTGAGTTGATTACAGGGTAAGGCAATTTGAGTTTTTAAAATTGAATTTGTTGCGATGAAATTTACTGGCATCTTAATTTGCGAGGGCAAATGTTGTGCCACCGTTCATATATCAAATTACTGCCCATCCATCCACCCACCCCTCTATCGATCTACTCTGCAGATTTTTAGGGAGATACTGCTGTGTGTGTGTGTGTGTGTGTGTGTGTGCGTGTGCGTGCGTGTGCGTGCGTGCGTGTGCATTGGGCAGGACTATGGATTATGCAAAAGATAATGTGAAATGTCTGTCTATTCCAGGAGCCTGTAGGAAATTATGATGCCCATCCAGGAAAAATTTATAGATTCTAGTGTAAGATTCTTTATCTTTAAATTAAGGCTTTAATATTTACTGAGATACTTGGGGGAAATATTTAAACTTTCCTAAGTATTGGTGAGAAAATCCACGTAAATCTTATGGTAAATAGTAAATACTTTCTAAAGTTTAGTCTTTATTCCTGCGACCTTGGCTATCAATGGTTAAAGGGGGGGTGTTCACCTTAAATGCAAGCCGTGATTTCAATATCATGGGAACTCTGACAAAGATACTTGTGAGTATTAACAAGTGCAACTGGGGGTAACCTGACCCCTACTTACCTTCAGCTCTCTGCAAAGGCACAAGCATGCTGTGCACTACAGCTAATATTTGTTGAGTGCTCACTATTGGACAGACTCTCATCTAAGTTCTTTTGTATGTGTTGATTAATTATTTTAATACTTCCAGCATGAAGTGAAGTGTGTATTATTATCCTAAATTTACATATGGAGAAACTAAGAGAGAGAGAAAGGACTATGTTTCCTCAGGTCACGTGGGAACAATTGGCAAAGTCAGATTCACATCTGAAGTCTGGCTTCAGAGCCCATGCTTCAGCTGCCTGCCTTTGCTTAGGATGATGAGTTGAGGACTGTGCTGGACCCACTGGGCAGTTCAAGGCCCTAGAATCTGTTTCTTGGTTCCAAGTAATGTTTCTAGGAAGGATAGGGCTAACTTTATGTTTTCCTCAAGTGAAAGAAGTAGGTGTTGTTCTACTAGAAAAAGTTTTCTTGCCCTCTAAGTGATAAGAGTATGGTCTTCTAGAATTCAAGTTCAAGAAAGATGTTTCTTTTATTCAAGTAACATTTATTGAGCAAATAAACTTGCCAGAAGGGTATTGTTAGGACATAGTTAACAGCAAGAAAAACTGGATCCTGGCCCTGAATAAATATTTTGAATTATATATTATCAGTAGATTATAATTTATTTTACTTTGGGGAATCAAAAGGTTAGTTGGAAGTATTCAATATCTGACATCTGTCATCAGATTCATTACAGTTATTTTATCACTAATTTGTTCCCAATTAATTAGACATGGCAGAAATCAGATCATAGTTCCCCAAACCTTCTGAGCACATCTATGTTCTACTTTCCCAGCCTCTTTTGCACTTCAGGTGTGGCTGTGTGACTGAATACTGGTGAATGGGATGTGGACAAAAGAAAAGTCTACCTGCTAGAGTCCTCTATCAAGGTATTCTGAGCTGACTCTCCACCATCTCTTCCCTGGTCTGCTGGGGAGAAGCTGACACTCACCTTGACATTGGAAACTATGACTGGAAACTTAGCATGAGACCCTGGAGGGCTGCATCAAGCCCAACACCCACCTGTGCTACTACTGCAGCCAATTGGACCCAACGTCACCAACAGGCAAAATTCTGCTATGTAAACCACTGAGGTTTTGGAATGGATCTGGCAGTTGCTTTCTTGTGAGGGCCAGGTTTTGAATATTTTTTGGTGCATTCTAAAGACTTTGAAAGTTCAGTTATCTTTTGCTTCCTGATGAAAAATCAGGGCTCTACTTCCCATTGTTCTTTCTGTTGTAGGTTTTCCCTATAGGCATGCATAAGTCCAGGCTTACAGGCATATCTAAGGGAGATGAGAGAGTATTGAAGAAAGGCCTATACCACCAAATGCGTGCAGAAATAGCTATAGAATATTTAAAGAGGGAGCGATCTGGAGACAAAAGTAGACTGCTGTGTAAGTCAGTTTTTAGCAGGAACGAATACCCCCAGATTCCTCTGTTTCATTTAGCAAGCATGCAATCTTAAATGGCATTAGAGAGACACAGAATCTAGAACCTGCTCCCTGAGGAAAAAAGGTATCTTCCAATCAAAGCAAATGCCTAGGAGACATGTGTTAATCCTTCCCAAGGGTGTAGTCATTCCATTATAATTGAAATGCCACCATTTTTCAGTTTGTTGGGGTCCTGTGATCCAGCCATTTTCATTGTGTTCCCTTTCTTCTGTCAGTTTCTGTTCTACAATGATAAAATATTTGAAATTCTGGTATTGAATTTCATCCCCTCATGAGACTTTCCCATTTAGAGACATGGCTCTTCAGCAGTGCCAAAGTTTTAGCTTCTAAAATTCAGATGCAGAGATTTTAAAACCTTGGCAATCTGGGCAGATGTCAGCGGGTGAGAGGTTTCCACAGCCAGTTCTCATAAAGCGCATCTCCGTACTGCACTGTGGCTTCTAATCCACAAATAAAGCACAGATCCTACCGCGATCATCGGCAGAGACTCATGTCCAAAGGCAGATATTTTATTCACATAATCTCACTCTGCTCTGTGGGAAATACTATTTTCATTATGTTTGCAAACATGTTAGCATTCATTAAAATGTGCACTGCCTTCGAGAAAGATTCATGGCGAGCTATTCCTGTTAAAGGACATATTTGTGAACAGCTTTTGTGAGGCAGAAGTGGATAACATTGATGGTTGGAAGTGTGGAATATTTTACACGGTGACCCTCATTGGAAAGTTTCAGGGTGCAGGACACTGCGGTACATTTCATCCCTCCAGCCATCTGATGGGCCAAGCCTTCGGTGGGCTTTGAAGTTTGTCAGTTTATATTTTTGTAGGTTTCTGTATGTGCCCGACCTGACAACGTGTCACAGGGGCAGTAGAGTTAAACATGGACTCCAGCACAGGCAGAATCCAGAACGGATTTTCACAACTAGAGCCTCGGAATAAGCAGGGCTTACGTGCTTCCTTGTGGAAAATATGTTGGAGTTTGAAGATGATTCACTACGCAAAACACGACACAGTTATAAACTACAGAATTTGCAAATTGGAAGAAGATCAGGGTTCTCTTCTCCTGGGCAGGATTTCATTCTGGTATTGTATTGTCTCTTTTCTATTCCACGGACGGTGTCATACATTCAATATTGTTGAAGGCCTCCCTTTTGTTTCCTTATTCTTGTTCTTACATCATTTTTTGTGGTCTGTTTAGGTTCTCTTCTTGTCTTAACAATTTCATAACCTACTTTGTCTCTTGGGAAGAGGCTTTGTCTTTCTCCTCCACTGTCGGTCGATTTTTAGTGCCTGTTTTGAGTATCATTCTGTTATTCACTGGATGTGATACTGAAATCGTGAAAGAAAAAGGTGTTTATAAATTGAACATAATTGTTAGGCATGCTTAAAATATGTTTTCAAAGATATTTAGTAGCCTGATGAAGTATTATCTAGTTCCAGAGGGGCAGCTAGAATAGAGTCTTTCTTTTTTAGAGGAATGGGCATTTACACAGAGGCAGAGATTCATAGGGTATGAATAAAAATTTAAGTACACTTTAATTTCTAAAATGAATGTAATCCCCAGCTATACATTGCACACACATGCCACACACACCTCCAAATGCCTGTACTTCATGGTCAGCGCCAGGTCAGCTAAGGCCTGAATCTAACCATATCTAAAGTAACTGGTGCTTGGAAGTGGGTTGGGCCACCAAAGCCCTTAAAACTTTGGATGGACAAAGGTTACATATCACGCCACACCTAGGCAAGTAATCTATTTATCCTTAAAAATTATCCTAGGTAACAGCGTATCTTTCATTTTAATGATGTTTTGGATCTACTGTGTTGTCAGATTACCTCAGCCATCTTTGTGTTTAAGGCTCATGGGCTTTATTTTTAAAAACAGTCTGCTGTTCAGCAGAGGAAAAGTGTCATGCTCAGAAGTCTCTGAGAGCATTCTAGTTCCCAGGCAGAAGCTATGTCCCTAGAAGAGAGAAATGTCTCAGAGATTTTCTGCCAGGTTTTGTTGCGATTTTCATTGTGATGGATTGGACAATGACTGAAAAATTATTTGCTTCTCGGTCAATGATTGCTAAGAATAGTGGTCACTGTACTGAGCAAGTGGTTTAAATTTATTTCTTGCTCTATAAAGATGACCACAATTCTGACTTAGTTGGGTTGCTGGGAGAATTAAGAAATGTGATCCTTGTAAAGGTAAGAACCAAACCTGATCCATCATCGAGACTTCTTGTTGGGGGCTCTTCCTGGCCCTACCTTTTGGCATCCACTTCTTGGCTACTATTCCGTTATCCCTATTCCTGTCCTTTTTGTTACCTATTCACATATACTTCTAGGAACTCTAGGGCTAGAGATCATGTTATAGCGCCTTTTTAGAACTTCTAATATTCCCTGGTCACCGAGGGTCTGCTTGTCACAACCATGGCCCCTATGACCTCCACAGTTCTTGTATAGAAGTGTACCTTGTTCTATCTTGGAACAAGAAACATTGATATCTATGCAGATTCAATACAGTCATTCTATTTTGCCCTAATGTTTGAAGCCTTATGTATTTTCTTACTTCTAAACCAACATATAGAGAATCTGGTAATCTAACCAAAGTATTCATTCCAACCCAAGTAAAGGTTAGTGACTTCCGGTGGTTATGGTTCAAGTGTTTTGACCTAATTTCAAGGAGGGTTCCAGTTGCAGAAATTTTCAGAATAAGAAAGTAGGAAAACAGACTGTAATAGATATAATAGAATTATCACTAGAAAAGATCTAAGGTATTCTCTGACTTAATTCTCACTTCTATAGATGAAACCTGAGCCCAAAGAGTGAGGTAAGTTTTCCAAGGTCACTCAGTGAATTAAATTGGAAGCTGAGACTAGAACATGAGTATTCTGATTCCTGCTGTTTTTTTTCCTCTGCACTTGGAAATAGATGCTTTCTTGCTGTTTGGGTATATAGAGCTTCTCAACTTGTAGAATATGTGCAACTCAGTGCTTCTGTCCTCAAATTACTATGACCCTGTCTTTTACCCTGCATATTCTCTTTCTTATTCAGATAGTCAAATGCCTAAAATCTCTATGCCAGCAGTGTTTTGTTTATTGAGAAATACTGTAAGAGTGTTATACCTAATTAATGATAAAATTATAGAAATGTGGGGTTCATCAGATATATATTGAGCCCATGTTAGACATTGTGCTAGTTGCTATGGATACAGAAATGGACAATATATAGTTTCTGCCATGAAGAAGCTCACAATCTAATGGGGGAAATAGATTCACAAACAAATATTATAATTCAAATAGATAGCAAAACTCACAATGTAAACAGGATCTATTTGTAATAGTTTGAGTATAATTGGGAAGGATGTCTGCACACAGTTTTTTGAGTATTACTTCCTTATATTGAGATAAATGTATTAGGGTATTTACTAACTAACTATTTTGCCCTCTCCCACATCCCCCTACCATCTAACATAAACTAAGAGAAATAGCTAACCTTATATCCCAGCTTTTAATTTACAGAATATTCAAGTGAGACATGCAGCCAAAAGAGGAAAGAATGTCACCCAAAGATAGATGAAGAGACATTTTTGTATCACTTTTTGGAGAATGAGTTTGCATGACTTGCGTTGTTTGGGGAGAGCTATATTATGTTAGGTGGATGCATGCTTTTGATGTTTATTTAGAAGTTAAATAAGGTTAAAAGAGGATAAATGTCTAACAAGGGTTGGACTGTGATGACTTTGGTTAATAAGGTTAAAAGAGGATAAATGTCCAACAAGGGTTGGACTGTGATGACTTTGTGTGGCAGCAAATAGACCAAGTGGGACCTGCATTTCCCAGAATGGTTGTTGTTTGGGGAAATCATGTGAGATGTGGAAGTCAGAAGGAAGGTTTATTTATACTCTGAAGTTCAGGGGTGTGCTGGGTACACTGTGGCTTGTGCACACTGAGGCGATCCACAGACTCACTTTGTGAATGAACGTGACCAGCTATTTGGTCCACAACTCCTCTAACCCGCTGTGACGAATCTTTTCTTTGGGTTTCACCTAGTTCTGGGCCATGCCTGAGTGCAGCTCCAAGAAGTAGGATGCAAATTTGTTTTGCAGACCACCAATGTCATTGAGGTTGCAGGGTGTAACTGACAGATGCAGGTTTCCCATTGTCCTCATTCTGCTTCTCCTTGCTTAGAGCTTTCCCTCTGATTGTCAGCTCCACTGACCTACAGTGAGTTCAGGACCAGACTTCTGCACTACTCCCCATGATTGTGTCAGGTCTAATCCCTATTACAAATCCATGATTCCTTATCACCCATGATGGTTCTGTTTCTTTGAAGGAACCCTTGTAGATCTAAATGAAGACTTTGATGTTTGTCATATTTAAATTTCACATTTTTTTTAGTTTCAGTCCTTCATTTTAACTATGAAGTTATTTTTAGATGCTAATTTTAGCACCAACACATTTCCTATTCTGTTGAGTTTTGTGTCCTCTGCACATTTGCTGAGTGTGTCATCTACATTTTTATCCATGTTGTATATATATTGTTGCTCTGTTTGGGGCTTTTTAGAACACTTTTGGTCAGTTATATAACCAGAATTATCACTTCATTCAGTGAATATTTTTTCATCTCTTCCACAAAAACTAGTTAGAGAATTTGTCAGAAACTTTGGGTCATGTTCAGATAAGCTATATTTACTTTTATGATTCCATAGGTTACTAATACTATTTGTGAGGTTAAAAAAAAGAAACAAAACAGTTGGTTTGACTTAAGTAGTTCTTAAAAAACCAATTATGCGGTCCCTGTGGCTGACTCATGTCATGATCTGTTGTTTATCCCTTTATGATTTGTAGTTGAATCTTACCGGAGTTAATATCCGATTCCCTGGAGTTTGGTTTGTATGGATCACATTTCCATTCTTTATTCCCTTATTGAAAATTAAAATGGTTTTTGTACTAATAGATCTTAAGTATTTTGGCATCTTTCCCAACAACAAACATCACCACCAGTACGCGTTTCTCCTTCTCTTGTTCTGAAATGTATTTTGATCGAAATAAAAGACTTCATCTTATGTAGAATATGGAGCCATCTTTTTATATTTTTCACCCTTCCTGAACTTGCTTATATTAATTGTATTCTTTTCAGTCTGCATATGATTCCTTTTTGGGAAGAAAGGAGTAAATTTAGAGTTGAGAAATTTACTTTTCTCTGGAGAGCAAGAACGTCTTTGGTTAGTTTTCCAACACTGAGAACATTTTCCTTTTGTGTTATAATTTTGGTACAATATTTGCTCAATGTTTATTCAGAAATTCCATGAACTGCATGAAAGCTATGATTGCTTCTGGTGATATTTTTCTTTACTCCACAGCAAATATATTCTTCTTTTAATTTAAATTCCCCTGAAGAATTAATGATTGGTCCTATTCTGGTGTTGTAACATTTATATTTCCTGAGACATTTATATTTCCTGATAACAATAATTAAAATTAATGAAAAACGAGCTGAAGAAAATTGGGAAAGTTATTAATTTGAATACAGAAATGTCTAGCACTACCCAAAAACTGTTAGAGGGAATAACTATCACAGAACTATAAATAAATATAAATATATCTTATTATATTTTAAAACTTAATACCTAAGAATGAGGCTAAATTTGGAGGTTCCATGTCTGCACTCTTCTGTCCTAGGAATTTTAGGCAGGGAGTATTGTAGAGTTTCTAAAAATTTACCTATGCCAATGTTAAACATTACAGACTTCTAAAACATTCCCTTGGAAATTCTGATTCATTAGGATTAGGGTGTGCTTAAAATTCTGTACATTTAACAAGTACTCCAGAATATTGTACAAAGGAACTTTATAAAGTTTGTGGGAAGATGGAAGTAAAAAATAAAAAATATAAACTTTATTTTACAACATGAGCTCCATCAAGTTCAAGCCATTTCTATAAGTGATGATACCAGCCATGTAGTCCATTGATAAATAACTGAGGGTTCCTTGAAATTTAACCACATGAACTTCGTCTTTGTTTCTTTTTTTTTTTTTGTAGAAACAGTCTCACTTTATTGCCCTCGGTAGAGTGCAGTGGCATCACAACTCACGGCAACCTCCAACTCCTGGGCTTAGGTGATTCTCTTGCCTCAGCCTCCCAAGTAGCTGGGACTACAGGCACCCACCACAATGCCTGGCTATTTTTTTTGTTGTTACAGTTTGTCTGGGGCTGGGTTCAAACCTGCCACCCTTGGTATATGGGCCCGGTACGGTAGCCACTGAGTCACAGGCACTGGCCTGAATTTAGTCTTTTTTTACATATTAACTGAATAAAAATGTGGGCCCTTTACAGTTTCTTTTTGTTGTTGTTTGTTTTTTTAAAGATTAGGGAATAAAAGGAAGTCAGAGGAGCCAAATCAGGACTATAAGGTAGATGTCTAGTGATTTCCCATTGAAACTCTCATGGAATATTCCTTGTCTGATGAGAAGAATGAGCAAAAGCATTTTCATGGTGAAGTTTTCTTGGATGTTTTTCTGTTAACCTTTGGTTAACTCTTTCTTAAAACACTCTCATACTAAGCTTGATGTTATTATTCTTTGGCCCTCCAGAAGTCAACAAACAAAATGCTTTACTCATCCTAAACAACTGTTGCCATCCTTTGGTCTTAACTGGTTTCCTTTTGATTTGACTGCACCACTTGTGCTTCTTGGTAGGCGTTGCTTTGATTGTGCTTTGTCTTCAGGATCATACCATAAAGCCATGGTTCATCTCCTGTTACAATTTCTAAAAAATGCTTCAAGATCTTGATCCTACATGTTAAAACTTCGCATTGAAATCTCTACTCTTGTCTGCAGCTGATCTGGGCACAATAGTTTTGTTATCTATCAAATGGAAAGTTTGCTCAACTTAAAATTTTCGGTCAGAATGGTATAAGCTGGAGCCAATTGAGATGCCTATGATGTTGGCTGTGTTTTGTTGGTCTTCTTCAATTAGGGCATGAACTCAATTAATTTTTTTCTTCACAGATTGTTGTGGGGAAGTCTGATTATGTTACTTGTACTTAATGGTCTATTGGCACATGAGCCCCATTCCATCCTTTTTCTATCCTTTTCTGTATCCTAGAAGCTGAAAGCCTGGAAAGTACATTTTCCTGAATTCTTGCCACTGGAGTTCTAGGTCAAACCCAATAACAGAAGAAAATGACGAGAGATTTGGAAAATATATTATTGTTCCTCTATCATGACAGAGAGATACATAGGTTTTGATAGATAGAAGATTTTGTAGGGGCCTTGGGGGTTTTCCTTTGAATTACCTTCTTCTACGCTGTAATTTTTGCAACTATTTCTGAAATTCTTATTACATTTCCTGGCCCTCTGAAATTTAGTAATCAGAAAGTTAAGTTTCCTTAACTGTCATTACTCTAATCCCACCAATGATTTTATAAACACTAATTCCCCTATATAAATCTCTTCCTGCTTAAAATATCTAAAGAGGTTTCTGAGGTAACATTGTTCTTCTGATCCAAATGTTTGATTAGCTTCCCATCTCCTTCAGAGTAAAATTCCTCAGATGCCTGTGAGGCCATACACAATATGGCCCTTTTATTTCTGGGATCTCCCTCCTACTAGGCTGCTCTCTTACACTGATCTGCCCCTGCCAGACTGACTTTTCTGCTCCCCCTTAACTTGCTAGGTATTCTCCCACCTCAGTGCCTTTGCACTTTCTGTTCCCTTTGCCTTGAGTGCCTCTCTTCAGATAGCTGCCCAGCTTATGCTTTCTTTTCCTTTAGTTCTTTGCTCAAATGCTATATTTTCAAAGAGGACATTTCCCTGATAACCTAACTGTGGCTCAAAGGAGTAGGGCACCAGCCCCACATACCAGAGGTTGGCAAGTTCAAATCTGGCCCTGGCCAAAAAATGCAAAAAAGAGTACTTTCTGCTCCCAGCCCAGATTGAGGTAGGTGGTATAAGTATGTCTATTTAATCTGAGAAAATATACAATCAGAAAAAGAAGCACATCAAAATCTCATGGTTCTTAAATGTAAATCTAATGTTTACCTCATCTGAAGGGCCTAGAAAAAAGTCTTTTAAGAGAGTAGGCAATTTTCTTGATGCTGTAGTGATGGGGGAGTGTTTTGAACTCTTTTTAAGGAAGATCCATGGGTCATTACAAAAGGTTTGAGACACACAAAAATTAAGAAATGTCAAATCCACTTGGATAGAAACAAATGAAGTCTTCCCACCAATACCACGAAACTGAGCAAGTTGAAACTTGCACAAGTGAATTGGAAAGGACAAGGTTGACTGTGTTTCTTGGAATTGAAATAATGAACCATAACACTGTCCATCTATAAACTTTCTTAGTGACCTACATAAACTATACATGATAGCTCACACCTATAATCCCAGCACTTTGGGATTATTTGAAGAGTTCAAGACCAACCTACACAACAAGGTGAGCCCTCATCTCTACAAAAATTTAAACAAAGAAAAAACCCAATTAGCTGGGAATAGTGGTGCACACCTGTAGTGCTAGCTACTTGGGAAGCTTAAGTGGGAGGACTGCTTGAGCCTAGGAGTTTGAGGCTGTAGTAAACTATGATTGTGTCACTGTATTCCAGCCTGGGCAATGGAGTGAGACCTTATCTCTGAAAAGGAATAAACAGACCTTGTCTCTGAAGATCAGTTAGGAATGCCCAATAATAGGGAAGTCCCCTGGAGTCTGAGTGATTGCTTATAAGACATTTCGTAATGTATTATGTTCTGTAAGAGGTTAGCCGAGCTCTGTTTTTCTGTTGTTTTTTTTTTTTCCTCTCTAGAGGCCTATCAGAATAAGAAAAAAAATTCCAAAATATTTTTTAAAATTGATCTTGTAGTCTAACTAAGGCTCAAGATATTCTGGTCAAGGCATTTAGGATAAACTTGGTATTTCTTAATATGATCATGTTACAATGATAGGTTTACCTTAGGTAAAATTACACAATTCCTTTACTAAAAGTTCATAGTATGCAGTGCTAAGAGGTTATTGTATTAGAAAGTAATGGGCAAAACACATTTTTTTGAGTTTATAATAAAATAACAAAAATGGAATTAACATGGCAGGATGTCTTATTCTAACACTTCTCTTTAACCTCTCTCCTTTTATTTTTTTTTTTTAGTAGGTATTAATTATTTTCCTGAATGCATATTTGGAGGGGAGAGGGAAGAAGAGCAATTTTATATGAAAGCTTTCCAGTTTTTAGTATGAAGAGTAAAAATAAATCAACTGGAGCCAGAGTAATATTGAAAAGGTTTGGCAGAGCTGACTAGAAAAATAAAATGGATCTAGTCATCTCTGTGACCTGGGCTATTTAGCCAGAGTACTGTGTTCTGCCTTTAAAGAAAACAATGAACTCTTAGAGGAAAAAATAAGATAACTCTCTTGAAGAAAAATGGATAGAACAATTCAGGAATAAATGTAGTTGGAAATGGCAAAGGAAACACAAAGGACAAAATTGTCCTTTATCCAATTTAAGGAGTGAAAAACAGCTAGAAGTGTGCTGAGATTCTTTGCTGGAAGAAATTTGAAGAGACTAAATTGAAGGTTGAAGTCCTGGTCACAGTTCTCCTGGAAATGGGCTTTATATAATATCTGGGCCCAGACAGTGAAAAAGCTCCCACAGCTGACTTTTTTGTTGTTCCCAGTAAACCCCAAATGACAGGTTTTGTTTTTTTCCTTCTCCAGAGTTCCACAGTGACACTAAAGAACATATACAGATTTCTCTATTTCCATAGTTTTATTTCTGCTTGGGAATCTAAAAACAACCTCTGACTGTATCTTTCTTTGTCTAGTTTTGTACCCACTAACTCATTCTCATAACATTCAGGAACTCTCCTTTGACTGCAGAACTCTCAGAATCCTTCCCAGTAACTGCTGTAGATTATTAGTAGATATTAAAGACACGATGTGGAAAATTCTAAGTTAAGATTAGTAAGTTTTCTTTTATAGGCTTGGTGCCTGTAGCTCAGTGTCTAGGGTGCTGGCCACATACACTGGGGCTGGCGGGTTCAGCCTGGGCCTGCCGAATAACAATGACAACAACTACAACAACAAAAAAAATAGCTGGGTGTTGTGGTGGGCACCTGTAGCCTTAGCTACCAAGAGAGTCAGAGGCAAGAGAATCGTTTAAGCTCAAGTGTTTGAGGTTGCTGGGAGCTGTGATGCCAGAGCACTCTACCGAGGGTGACAGCCTGAGACTCTGTCTCAAAAACAAACAAACAAACAAACAAAAACAAGGAAGTTTTCTTTATAATAGGTCTTCTCAAGCTCTTTAATGCTAATGTCCACTGTGAATATTCAAAAGGGGGAGGAATATAATATACAAAGTTAACATAATATGATATGCAAACTTATTTGATTATGAGACCCATTTTTTAATGGACTGTCTTGCAGGACTGTTTTATAATGGAACACATATTTGGAAATAGTGATTAATAGTGTAGTGCACATCTGGGAGCAAAATGGGGAGTGAGTGAAATGATCTGGAACCTGCCTACCTTCAGTTTGCACTTGTCTGACACATCTTGCTGTCTTTCTCCTCCAGCCTGGACATACCGGAAATTCCCCTAAATCTTCACCTCAACCCCAACCCTTTCCTGGCCATTGAATCATGGCTACCCATCAGCTGGGGCACATGATAAAAATCACATTTTTTACCAGGAATTTTCATAGCTCTGATTTGTGTTTATTTTCTTCAGTTTGCAGAACTGATTAACTGGTATTACTAATTCATACAGGATCTGAGAGAAAGAAAAGGAGAGAAGCTGAGAAAAGTATGTCAACTCAGATCTTAGAAAAAAAAGAGATCTTTCCTCATTTTCAGAGGACTAATGAGAAGGGAAAGGGACCCAGGAGACAGTTCTACAACACAGAAGCTGGCAATGATTTTCAAGACATTTAGGAAGAACATTTGAAAATGACTTACTAGAATGAACAAGTTTATGTGATACGTATTTTATTTCTGAACAGTATGAAAATATAATCTTAAAAAGAGGAGATTGTGATACAGCATGTTTTTAAGAACACTAAAATGCAATGACTAGGCTAGCATATTAGCTAGAAGTTGGAAACAAAATATATAGTACATCATGTCAAAATTATTTTGAGGAATAATATTAAGACATTTTCTAGAAGATAGAAGAAACTGAAATAAGTAGCAGTAATTAAAGAGAAGAGTATAGTGATGGATAACAAAGGATAGAGATTTAGGCTAAAGGTAATGTGTGTTCCTAAAGATGAGTCCAGAATAAATGCCACAGAAGAAATGCTCAGGGGGATTGGCGTGACCACGCCTATGGTCCTCACAAGGGTACATGTGAATCTTTCTAAATGTAGAATATAGATGTCTTAATACAATAACTAAGAAAATGCCATGAAGGCTATGTTAGCCAGTTAGATGAAAATATTTCAGATTGCATATAGAACCAGCACACTGTGCCCC
>NW_003852399.1:22371006-22432450 GCF_000181295.1 Otolemur garnettii | reverse complement strand
AAAAAAAAAAAGAAAGAAATGCTCATATTGGCTCAGTGCCTGCAGCTCAGCGGCTAGGGCACCAGCCACATACAGTGGAGCTGGTGGGTTTGAATCCAGCCCTGGCCTGCCAAACAACGGTGACAACTACAATCAAAAAATAGCTGGTCACTGTAGCAGGTGCCTATTGTCCCAGTTACTTGGGAGGCTGAGGCAAGAGAATCGCTTAAGCCCAAGAGTTTGAGGTTGCTGTGAGCTGTGATGTCACAGTACTCTATTGAGTGTGACAGCTTGAGATCCATCTAAAAAAAAAGCTCATATATAGAATAAAAATAAGGTAAATAACTACTTCAGAGGGTATGCAGAATGAGGCCACTGTACACCTGACAAAATTAGAGAGGCGATTAGTATCCAGTCATAGTCTACAGAAAATATAAGATCACAAAGTAAAAGAAAAGATCTTAAAAGAAAAAACTTATTTACAAAAGTAGAAAATTCAGGCTGCCCATACACTCCCTCCTAATATTTAATGCCTGGACACGAGGGCTTAATGTTTACGGGATTTCGAGGGGAAGAGTTTGTGGCTGAAGAAATTTACCTCTAGCTTCACGATTGGTAAAACATGGAGGTAATAGAAAGACATAACTATGTTTGGATATAGCAAAGTGTATTTCACATGTCCTTTTCTGCAGAGTTGCTCAAAATATGTCGTCCACATGAGAAATGAATCAAAATTCAAACTCAAGAATTAATAAAGCCGTTATGAACTGCACAAGGCCCACGGACTGTGCTGGCGTGCTGTGGAGGAGTGGAAGAAAGCTACTTCACCACTGACTTTAGACATGGCATTTTTGTAATTTTCTTGTAATATAAAATGAAATGAGAATGACAATTATTTGTGGATATGGAATTAAGGGGTTTTAAGTCCTTTTATTTGTAATGTCCACAATCAATATATTTTATCCAAAACCTATTCTTTTTAGAATTAGAATAATGTTTTTTTCTTAATGCTATAAAGCGCGACAAAAAACTTGATTATATATCTTCATAGATACCTAGATGGCCATGGGTAATAAGAGTGTATAATAGTTCATGCCGAGCCATGGTTAAGCAATGGGTGATGATTAATAAATATGGCATATCAATGGTGATGATAAGCGTGGTAATTAGAATACAGAAATGGGTGTGCCTGATTACGATAGGAAATATCAGTGAAGTTCTTCATTTTCTTCCATTTTTGTTTTTCTTTGCCTGTCTCACGGTAAAAGAAATGCAGTGTTTTCTGTGTGCAGACCACAGTCTCTTTACTGTGACATTTCCAGTGTGGCCTCAAATGTGCGTGAAAATAGGTATAATGGTCTCTGGTGAAAATAAGGCTGTAATCTGGAGATGAAAGAGAGACACCAAATTCAGACAAATATTCTAAAAGACTGAAATGAAAAAAGGCACAAAAAGAGGACCTGATTTTGCTTGTGAAAAGATTCCACGGGATCCTAATAACCTTCCTAATGCTTCACTTAATGGAGTTTTTACAAAGTTCCCACTTCTAGTTTATTATTTCATCTATCCTTCATGCATGGAACATTTTTTTTGTTTTTTTTGTCTTCCACTGTGCCGGGCATGGTGCTAGCATCTGGGAAAGAAATGATGACAAGGACATACACAGTTCCATTTCAAAGGAAGGTTTCAAGTTGGAGCTCATGAAGTAAGGTCCCAGGACATTGAAGGAAACCAGAGTAGCCTCATTAAGTACAAGGTCAAGATACATTTATGTAGACGGTGCCAAAGACATGTCTACACATTTCGAGAAAGGAAAAGACTATTTAATTTGTAGTAGTCAAGTCACGCTTGACTTCTGCAGTTCTAAGAGGTGCTTGACGTGACTCGTGTTCATCTTTTGTTGTTGGTATGTATGGAGTATGACAATTCTAATACAGTTTTCCCTTTCTTAAACTGTGTATACCTTTTATTGGCACCTTCTGTATTTAACTGTCATAACATTTCTATTTCTGAAGAGTCAAAACTTGCAAAGGCATCTGTCGTGGTAATGCATCTATTTTCTTACCCTTGCCCCTGTCTTCTAATGTTTTAGCTGATCATTTCTTTTTCACGGAGAATCGAGGTTATGTGGCAGTCGAGGGGAAGGTGATCTTTCTGGGAGCAATTGCCCTTGCTGGGAGAGGTGCAGGGACTCAGGCCACAGCCATCTATGTCTTTCCCTCCATGTTAAAATTTAGCTTTGCTGTTATTTCTCTGACCTGCCTCCACTCTGTTTCAGATTTGTATACTCGTGTTTCATGTATCACTGATGATTCCAATTACACGCTAGGTAACAAGAGTTTAATAAAATGTGGCAATAAATTGTGGAAAGACATCATGCATGTGAAAAAAATGTATTAAGAAATGTGTTCCAGGTAGGGCTTCCAGTATTAAATGACTAATCACTTCCACACACATACACAAAATGAAGGTTTTATTTAGTGGAACTTGGCCTTTCAAAGCTAGAATGCCAAGCAGGGCCTTCCGACTGGGTTTCTGGCCTGTCTGAAACAGTTGTTCCTTTTTACAGAAAACTTTTTAGATGGTCATCAAAGGCCCCTCACCTGAAACGACGTAGGGTTATCTTGTTCAAAGCTCACATTATTTTGCTTTTAATGGCAAATGATAATCAAAGAAATGGGGAATAATTTACATTCAGTACCACCCAGTGGTCCAGTGACCTGAAATTGAATTCAGGCTCTTCCTTTTATCCTGTAAACTTAGGCAAGTTTTTTACATGCCTCAGCTCTTTACTGGCAAAACCAGAATCATTGTGGAAGATAAATAAGTTTAAAAAATGAATACAAAATATTTGTCCCAGTGTCCCATGGTGTAAGCATTATAAAAAAAATGCCATTATAATCAAGAGTCAAATATAAAGATTTGAACAGGTATAACAGTTCTAGAAAAAATACAACAGGTTTGTGGGGGTGGAGATGCTGTTGCCTTGGCTGTTTGTTTCTTTGTTATCTCCAGATCACCCTTTAGGGGACCTGCTTCTCTGCCAGCTGTAGCGTCAGTTGTGTTTAAATCTGCTTACCTCACCTTCCTTAAGAACTGCCCAAATTTCAGTCACTGCCTTACGAGAGGAATCACGAGTGTAACTCATTCTGTCCATTTCATTTGACAGTAAGCATTCAGGAAACATAGTAGGGAAGGAACCCACTTGCTGACCATCAGGGAGGTCTTGTCATTGCCCACTGCCCAGGAACATTCTGAGAACCCCCAAAGGAGTCATCCATGGTACCTGTGCTCTGTATGTGGGGGAGCATGTTGGGGCTGAGGTCATCTGGGCTACCTTCTCTGAGACCTCGTCCTTTTCTTACTGTGTAACTTCGAGAAAGTTATTTAACTTTTCTGTACCTCATCGTCCTATGTGAAATGGCAATCATGGTATCTTGCCATATAATGGTAAGGATTAGAGATGACATCTTTCAAAACATTTAGGAGGGGGCTTGGCACATAACAGACATTCAATAAAGGCTAGTTATTGGGATATTATTGCTGATTTGTGAGAACAAAGTATCAAGTTCAAGGGCGAGACTACAAAGTATCACATATTTGCCATCAGCGAAGTAACAGGTAACAAAGGTTACCCATGACGGCAGTTTCACATGCAGGAAAATTATGGTGAAGAAAAGAGACATCAGAGGCTCTATTTGCTCCATAGACGTATGAGTAAGAAATAGAAGAGACCGTCAAATGATCCTTGAAATGATAGTACGTGGTAGTAGTCATTATGTACGGATCCTGTTCCAAAAACAACTAGACTCTGAAAACAAATTTATTTTTTAAAAAGAGTTTGCATATGCAGGGATTTGAGGACTCTGTTCTTCATATCTTCTCATGAGTAATAATTATAAAAATAGAAAACATTTTCTGAGTGCTTATTATGCACTTGGTGTGTTTCTGAGTGTGTTACCTGTGCGCCACTTAACTTGTTTAATTCTCACAACAAACCCATGAGGTGGGTACTACTACTTTTACCATTTTACATGGAAGATAACTATTTTAACTGCATCTTCTCAAGGAAGGGGGGACATTTTCCTTTTTTCCATGGTATGAGAGATTTGGAGAGCCATAGCTTGTCCTGTGTGGAAGGACAATGAGAGTGTCACAAGATCCCTAGGAGGGAAGGAAGCTATATCTTGGAGAGCCTCTTAGATCGCTTCTCTTCACAATTGTAACTACTCGCAGTGATTGGGATGATATATAAAATAATAACATTACTATTACTATTAGGAATAACATTGAATCGTTTGTTCCATGAATCTGCCTTACATAATGACATTGCTAGGACTGAAGGGTATTGAAATACATGATTTTAAATTAATACCAGTATGATAGTATACTGAAGTATTCATTGGAGAGGGCAACGACTATCTTGTCTATCAATTTGAATATATGATTTTTGTTTCATAGTATCTGTTAAATTATAGCAAATGTAAAAAAAATACCTTCATGAGGGAAGGAATAATTAGAAAGATTGATTTCTGATTGTCTTACGTCAGAGAGCAGCACTGTGGAAGTGCTAGCACTGTCTTGTCTTGGGTGTCCTTAATTTAGCAATTTTCAATCAGTATTAAAGGTTTTCTTTCATTATTTCTGGGAAGGATGTCAGCTGATCTTCCGTAGGGGGTAGTAATAATATCAATGAGATGTGAACTTTAGTTATAAAGTGTGTACAAATCAAATATTTTATTATAAACCTTTTTACAAAAATAAGAAAAAGTTAAACCATAGCCAGTGATTGATAATGATCTTGCTACATTGATTTTTATAATAAAATACTATAAATAATTCTGTTCAGATTTATCTTGCTTTAAATTATTTTGGAAAATCTTTAAAAAATAAATTAGGAGTGTTTGCATTGCAGAAACCATTCTTATGAAAGGATTTATGGTAAGAGTCATTTGAATAGTGCATCCTTTAGAATATTTGAGATACGTGTAAATTAACAAAATTTGACTTGTCCATGTATTGTTTACCATAAGAGACCCTATTTTATACTGAAAATCAAGGAGGCTTGCCCCTGGGTTCTCACCTGGCTTCCGCATTTGTTCCTTATGTGATTTGGGTGTCACACTAGATTTTTTTCCTAGTTCTGTTTTTGCTCTAAAATTCTAAGATTCTAATCAATGTTTTAAAAACCTCTTGCCAAGCAATTTCTCTGTACTTCTAGGATTCTAGTAAACGTTTTTAAAATGTCCTTTGGTCTAAACAGGTCCTCACTTTATTTGAGAGACAGTGTAGTCGATGAACTGTAAAATCAGAACAGCTGAGTTCCAATCCTTGTTTCAATACGTATTAACTATGTGGCTTTCAGCCAGTTATTTAACCTACGAGCCCCAGTTCCTCATCAGTGACATCAGGGATTTTATGAAAATGTGTAAAACACTTTGAAAAGCGGGTGGCACATTAAGCATTATATATGAAGCTGCTATTAGTTAATTGATTGTTTATTTAACTAAAAATCCCAAGCTCACTTTCCCTACCTATGAAAATTACTGAAACTTCTGAGTAGAATGTCTTTATTTGAGGAATTTAAGTGCTAGTAAGAGAAAAACAGAATTGAGGAACTAATCTATAAAAACTTCTTTCAAAAGCAAACAAATAAATGAATAAACATATATTCCACAAAATAAGACTCTAGTGATGGGATACTACAAAGATTGAGTGGAATGCTAGACTAACAATTAATTGTATCTTACACATTTAAAAATTATCAATAATACCTTCTTTGATATTAATTTCTATATAATCACTCATTAATTTTTAACTAGAAATATTTTAGCTTCTCCCTTTCTGATCCTTAAAACAAAATCTTTGTGATTTTGGTTTTTTGCTTTGTTTCTAAACAGGTACACTTATCCCCCTATCGCTAGCCAGCCTTCTGTTAGAGCTTTCTTGAAATTGAGTATATTGTATCTCTCAGTTTCTCTTCATGATGTGAAGTTATTTGCAATTCCATGACTGTATGTTTAAAACAACTCTAATTCTACTTCCATTATGCAGGGTTAATTACCTTTACTGTCCAAGGCTAGAGTTTTTTTCTCCAACTTCTGGGACAGAAGATTCCTTCTGGGGAATGCCGTGAATGGGGATGGAACTAGTACTTCTGGGAATGTGTGGGGGAAGCACAGGATATTTGTTTCAATTTGAATGGATGGAACTATCTCCCTTTTACAGATGAGCTAACTGAGTTTACTTAAATACCTTGTTTAAGACCGTCAAAGAGATAGAATTAAAACCATTGTAGACTGCTACCAAAGCCCATATTTTTCCATTTAAAAAAGGGGAAAACATAGGACCCATATGACACTGTGTTTTGGGAATGCGTACTTGGTACTTATGTAGGAGTAGGGAGAGTTGTGAGGGGACAGGTGGTTATCAAATATGTACTAGGTGCTAGACATTGTTACAAGTTTAAATAACTTATTCCTTTGATTACAGAAATATTGTATAATTACAAAAAATCTAGAGAAATATAAAAAAACATAAGGAAGAAAGACCATATAGCAATTCACAACTCAGAGGTAGTCAGAGTTGACATTCTGGTGTATATCCCCCAGTCCTGTTACTGTTAACAGATTGACATCTGGAATGACACAACAAGGTCCATATAGTTCGCATGGTTTGGCATACTGCCTTTTCCTTTTAATATTACATCCTCTGCATTGTTCCAGCTAGAATTTGAATCACTACTTAAGGTTTTTGGAAATTATAATTTTACCTGTATTATCATTCTTTCACTGAGAAGAAAGGGTTGATTTAACTAAAGATACATAAAGCATGAAGTTGTAAATTTTTATAGGAAAATATAGTACAGAAAAGGAGAGGGTATGAGATTCTATGGAATTTGCCACCCTCCCCAGTCCTATTAACACATAGCAGGGCCATATTAGCAATTCTTTTACAGGAAGCTTCCTAAAGGCACTACCTGATGTGGGGGAAAGATTCAAACTGAGTAGACTCCTGAAATTTGACCTGTTTTCTAGAAGGGGTGCTAAATGGACCCTAGCAGACTCCAAAAAAAAGATTAGTCTTGGGTTTGGATTTACTCTGGAATGTCCTGGGGCTTCTTTCCTGTCCTCTAGTGACATTTGGTCAACTCTCTATGCTGACCACTCTGTTGGGTGCAGTTGATAAGACTCATGTGGTATCTGTTTTTGAGTTTATAAAGGAGGAAGATACGTGTCTGCTCTTTGCCTGATTCCCTAAGTACCGTGGTGTGAAGTTCTGGAGGGTGGGACAGGGAGAAAGCGGAAGTTGCCTGAACTCTTGGGGTAGGAGCTAGTTGGGAGTGGATGTTCAGAAAAACTTTCCTGAGGAAAAGAAAGTTCATCTGAGGATTAAAGGATGAGTAAGATCTGTCCAGAGTGTGGGAGAAAATGAAGGTAGAAGGAGAAAAACATATGGACCTGATAATGAAGTTCATGAACTCACCCTAGAAAATATCTGCCTCATTGCTGACTATCACTATGGTCACCTTTGAAGTACTCTCCTTGGGATGCTATACACTGACACCAGTGCCTAGTCCATCCTTCAGAGCATCCTTGTGAACTCTTTTCCTGAAGTGGCTACCAGAGCTATCATTCTATTCCCCTTCATGTCCTGAATGTCGTCAAAGTGACTTCCTTTCAATATTCCCTTTATCTTGCAGTAAAGAAAAAAGTATCAGAGGCCAGATCAAGGGGTGGGAGGAGTTTTCCAATACGGTTATTTGTTTACTGGCTAAAAGCTCCCTCACAGACAGTGCCATGTAAGCTGGTGCATTGTCATGATGCAAGAGCCACACCTTTCTCATGCCAAGCTTTTCAGTTACGATTTTCCTATTTTTCTATCTGTGTTTACTTGGTCTGCTGTGCTTCTCAAAATCAGCCAATAATTTTGACATACAATTTGACAAATTTTTGCAATGTTTTTGTCAGTTCTGCTCATTACTAGTTGCCCTGACCTCTCTGCATCAGTGACACATTCTCTCTTTTCAGAAAAATGATTAATCCATTTGTACACTGCCATTTTCTTCATGGAATTATCCCCATAAATTTGAACAAATGTATCCTTGACTTCATTTCTACTCTGGCCAAGTTTAACAACAAGTTTAATGTTTGTTCATTGCTCTAATGCAAGCTCTGACATTTCTCATGATGGCACACAAAAATGCACAATAATGAATGCTACTCCATAAGGCACCACCAGACGTTGACACAAACACAGCTGTGAGATACTGATATACCAAGGTTATGAGACTTTATTGAATTGTTTGTACAGTGCTGCCAATGTAAGTGCATGGTGGCAAGTTCATGAACTTCATTGCCAGAACCAAGGAAGAGAGCAGCCTGGGATTTTGGGGAAAAGGAGAGAGAACAGAGTGGTTGAAGGAAAATGATCAAGTGATTTCAGGTGACTCTAGAGAGGCGAAATCGTCTTTCCTATTCTGTCCTTTAATCAATATAATAGAGTATAATAAAGGCCCACCAAGGGTTGAGATACCAGTCAGACTGGCAATTGAAATTTAAAGGGGCCTAGAAATTTTAATTGTTAGGGAAGGAAATACAAAGCAATGAAAATGTCTGGGAAGGTAAATGCAAGAGAGAGATTGAAGTAGAAATGACTGTAAATTCAAGGCAAATTAAAAGGACAGTTTTCCTCTATTTTAATTTCCAGTGCTTATTTAGAGGATAATATGAACAGATGCATAAGTTTAATGCTCCCTCCTTGAAAAAAATTTTTTAAACACAGTTTTTTCTAATCCAAGAACAGAAGAAGCTAATGCTCACATTTTTATTCTGAATGAATTGCCAACATTTTATTCACTAGTTTCACAAAAGAGCTGAAACCTCACTGAGGTTTCTGAATTAAATTAGCTTTCAGAACCATTTAAAATTCTTCCATTCTATTAATTCAGCAGACAATCAAGTTGTTCACTTGTTGACTTTTATCCACATGCACTCAATCAAATCAAGTATCAAAGCAAGATACCTATTAGTTGTTAATTTCATATGTTAGATAGGAATCCTAGAACTCCTGTTTATATCTCTTTGATAACCTTCTAATCTTTGCCACAGTCTTACTAACAGCAGCATTAACTAGTCTGCCATCTATCTTGATTAACAACGCGGAGACTCAGAAAGATGCACAACATCTGATAAGCCTAACAGTGCAAACTTCTAACAATGCCTGTAGCCCTACGGAAAATGGGCTTCTACCATCAGTCGTACAAACCCTTCCAGTTGTCTTAAAATCACAGTTGTGCAAGTTATTATTTCAAGCAAATGAGAAGAGCTTGTTTGAATGCAGGAGCTTTTATTAATAATTGATAAGACATTTTTATCCCCTTTTTTCTGTCCTCTGTGTTTGGGTTTTTAGAAATAATTTTTGCCTTATATTGAATTATAAGTATACTCTAGATCAGATCAATTCAATAAATATTTATTAATCTCTAAATGCTTGACTAGCATTTACTAGGGACATAAAAGATAAGGAAAGTACAGCTCCTCATACCATAAAGTTCCATATACTTGAAATCATGGCAGATTTCTCTTGTTAAGTAGAATTATATTGACTTTAAAGGGAGAGAGAGGAGGGAGAGAGAACAAATAAATATAATAAATATAATCTTAGCTTCACATGGTAACTTCCAGGTCATTTTTTATGTACTTCTTTCAAAGTCTATTTATACCATTCTTTATCCAATCTCGTTGCTGAAATCTTCAGAAGAGTGTATACAACTTCCATGCTGGTTTTAGTCATCTGGCCCATAGCCTTTGCCTCCATAGTCTCAGGAAGTGCTTGGTGACTCCCTTACCCATTATGTGAATGCTTTCATCACCAAGACCTCATGGTTTCATATTTTTATAATTTCCACCGGCTCCGTAGGGCTTGGTTGGAACCATGCTGTGTGCAGTGTTGGAATCTGAAAAGTTCATTTTGCCCTTTTCTTTTCTGAATTTTTTTATTGGTCCATCTGGTCTTGCATGTGGTCTGTGGAAAGTAGACAAGAAGCTGGAGTGCTGAATACAGGATGAATTATCCCTGATGTGAGACATTCCCAGACACATCCAGAATAAAGTATATAAAGCTGAGAGAGAAGGGTTGAATTCTCATATTATCTTACAAGGGCTTTGCACAAGTGCATTGTAGACATTAATGGGATAAAATGTGATTTAGATAAAATGTGAACTTATTTATATCCTCAGGTTGGTAGACCACAAAGACATCTACATTTCTTGCTCAATTCCTATAATTATACAAGTGACTCCCTTATCTATTTCTGAAGCCCAAGGTCACTCTCCTGAGTTCTTTATCTTTAGATATATCTCTCCCCCAAACCTTCAAGCTCAACATGCCCCAATTTGAATTTATCATAAATCCTTTTATACTAGCACCATCTGTGAATTTCACTGCTGTCGAATGATAGCACCATTCTTTTAGTCATCCAGTTCTCTATTTCATCCCCAAACTTGCAATATATTACCAATCCCTGACAGTTTTTCTCCTGAAATTTCTCTTACATCTATCTCTTTTTGCCTATTCTAAAATTCGCCTCCATCTGGTTTCCCAATAGGATGGGATTTAATGCCTTATTATCTCATTCTAAGTTCTATCGTATTTCCCAAGACTCTCATTCCTCTAATTCACCTTATCCAGAACTGTGGATTACTTTCATAGAACTATTTTAGTACAGAAATTCTTGCACGAAATTCTTAAGGAGTTCACCTCTACAAAGTTCAGGACCTTTAATCTGGTATTCTTGTCCCTGCCAACCAGATCAACTTTATTTTCAAGCTTATTTTCCTCTCATATATCTTCCGCCCCCCCCGCCCTTTTTATTGAATGATAACTATGTACATTAATGCACTTCTGGGGTACAGTGTGGGGTTTTCACACACAATCCGAAACACTTCCATCAAACTGGTTAACATAGCCTTCACGTCATTTTCTTAGTTATTGTTTTAAAACGTTCACATTCTACTCTTAGAAAGATTCACTTGTACCCTTGTAAGATAAACCTCAGAAGTGATCCCTCCAAACCCCCTCCCTCCACCCATTCCCTCTCATATATCTTATCTACCCATTGCCTTGAGTTTTACATTTTATTCCTTTGCTCATGAGGTTCTTTCTACCTCAGATTCTCTTCTTCTACATACCTGTTGGTTACCAAAATAATTTTCAAAACTCTATTCAATCTTTCCTATCTTCCTTCCTGCCAATAAATAGGTGCATTCGTAGGCACCTGCTATATTCCAAAAGGGCACACAATCCTGATACCAAAGACCACACAGTCCAGAGGAGATGGCCAGGAGATCAATAGGTATAAACACATAAGGGATCAGAGAGGCGACTATGATCCAGCCTTATTTGTGAAGTGGCAGGTGATTCACGGGGGAATTTTTGGAGGAAGTCGCAGCTGGATCTTAAAGTACTGTGAAGAATTAATTACCTAGATGAAGAAGATAGCGTAGAAGGCTCTTCCAAATATTGGAGCTGGTATGAGCCTAGCTTAAAAAGGAGGTGTTTGGTGAGACTACCAGGAAGTAGGTATTGCTTGAGCTCGAGTAGCAGTGGATGGGAGTAGCAGAAGCTGGGATCAGAGAGGCAGGCAGGGTTTGGGAAGGAACTGTTGCTCTGGTATTTGTCCTGTAGATCTGGGGCCCTCAACTCCTGGAATCAGTTAGGAAGTGGTCCACACAGCAGGAGGTGGGTGGAGGGCAAGCTAGAGAAGTTTCATCTGTATTTACAACTACTACCCATTGGTGGCATCACTGACTAAGCTCCACCTCCTGTCACAACAGTGGCATTAGATTCTCATAGGAGCAGGAATTGTGCTGTCCACTGCTCTCACACAGGATCTAGGTTGCACACTCCTTATGAGAATCTAATACCCCACCATCTATGGAAAAATTGTCTTCTTTAAACTAATTCATGGTGCCACAAAGGTGGGAGACTACTAACTGTAGATGATGGGGACCACAAATAGATTTCAGCAGCAGAGTGACATAGCTAGATTTGCATTTTAGCTACACCAAGCAGGAAGCTACGTTGAGGTTGAATTTGAGGAAAAGTTGACCAATTACAGTAGATGGAATATGTTCACATTATCTAGGGGTGAGAGAGAATTAAAAGAAAAGAAATAAAATACTTACTAGCTAATATTGGCATCATTCTCTTAATTGATATTGGAGATTAAGAAAGGGGAGAGAGAGAGTCAATGATGATGCCCAGATTTCTAGTTTACTAAATTGGTTGGATAGTTGTACTACAAAATGAGATTAAAAAAATAATGTACAAGGAGCAGATTGGTGGAGGATGTGAGAGGGAAATGCTGGAGGTAAATTTGAAAGACCTTATAATCCCCTCAGGAGAAAAGGAATGAAGTTGGATATGTGGTGTATAAGATGTGTGGCATCCTATCTGAGGCTCAGAAGACGGGTCTTTATAGAGCTTTAGAGTTGGGATTAATAAGCACCAGGTGGTATTTTATACCTGAATTGATGATGCATCAATGTAGTATATGGTAGAAGGAAAACTTAAGGGATAGGTAGAGGAAGAAGAGCTGAGGAAGCTGATGAGGAAGAAATATAATTGAAGGAATATACTTTCCCCTTGGTTCCAATATACCTCTGTTCTTTGAGTTTCCAAAGTATTTAACACTATTTTGGAGAAGGAAGGTGGGGGATTTCTTCAGTCTCTCCTATTCTTTGCAATATCTCAATCTGATCAGATTAGAAGAAGTTTATTGGGCCATGCTCACTAGCGGATGCATTTGCTGCTGTGAATTGATGTTCCCTTGTGCTCAGATGTCTTCCTTCTCCTCCCTACTGCCCGCACAAGTTGTAATTGGTAAGCTGTGACAGGGCTCTCTTGGACGCCTCCCTTGTTCCTCTTTATTATACACTCCTAAATTCTCATCACTTCTGGTGAGTAGCAGGAGAGTTAAGATTGGGGCCTGGTAGCTCACGGCAGGTTTTGAGTGTCAGACACATTCTCTAAACCAGCTTTACTGGAGAACCCTGCAATGGAGTATTAGGCCCTTGTCCAGCTAATTCAAAGGTGATGATGTACCTATTCATCTTTGTCTCCTGTACGTATTGCTCTCTCGCTACTTCCGAAGGGAAAGGTATCAGGGAAAGGTAGCACTCAGGCATTCTTATCTTTTCCCTTCCACCTTAGCGCTCTCTTATAGCACTTATACCATATATTTTTATATATTATGTATTTTAGTTATTTCTGTTTATTTCCTATCTCCTCCCTTATACCCTAGAGACTTAGATATTTCACTCTCATGATGAATAAAGGTATTTTTATTTTCAATAAAATGCCAGATCCTTAGATAATTTAAAATATTATGTGACCTTTCTCCATTTGAAATTAAAGGTGATGCTAGCATTTTTGTGAAATGATTACAATTGTGATTTGAAGTCAGGATCATAGACAAATCTCACAACTTGTGATAGTGTTATATATACTTTATCCTACCAATTCAGTGTCTCATTCTTTTTTTTTTAGAGACAGAGTCTTATTTTGTCACTCTTGGTAGGGTCCTATGGCATCACAGCTCACAGCAATCTCCAGCTCTTGGGCTTAGGTGATACTCTTGCCTCAGCCTCCTGAGTAGTAGCTGGGACTATAGGCGCCCGGCTATTTTTTTTGTTGTGATTTGGCTGGGGCCAGGTTCGAACCCACCGGCGCCCTACTCACAGCCACAGGTGCCACCCTCTCAGTGTCTCATTCAATGCCTTGTAAATATACATGCTGTGTGACATCATTCCCTTCCTAGCAATGCATGTGGGCTTTCCTGTAGTTATTTCAATAGATGCTATAAATACTATGGCATTGGGGATCTATATTTTGATGTAAAGTGGGCTAAGTGTCATGCTTTTGACAGTGTTTCACTTGGTAATGTAGAGAAACCTCAAGTGTCTATGGGGAATATGTAACATACTTCTTTTGAAATGTGTACTGAGGGAGGAAATGCCCTGTACTTCTTTCAGATGTCATGTTTTTAATGCCTAAGCCTCCCGTTGGTTTACTTTGAGCATCCTAATTTCTTGGCTGGTTGGCACATAAATGCTATCTTGTTACTGTTATAGTATTATTTTCTTAATAATAATGACCTTCCCAATGGCAAGGGAATTGCCTCTTAATAGTGAGGGAGTCATTAGAAGTCTGTGTGCATGTGTTTGGGAATGTGAGCATGTTTTAAAGAATTTGAATCACTAGTGCTATGAGGCTAGAACTGAGTGTCAAGCCTCTTAACTCCAGGGAGGACCCAGGTTGGCTACCAAACACCCTGTGCTCAAACCAACCAGTTTATTCTCTGTTCAAGCACAGAAACTCTCCTTAAGGCTGAAAGGTTTACTTGCAATTTTCAGTTGCAATTTAATGAGTTTTTATGAGGGAAATGGTATGCTATGGTGATATTGAAAATTTGGAGATTCAAAGACATTATGCCACTTCATTAACACCTTGTCAATACCTTCTTTACTATTAAAGATAAGCCAGGATTCCTATTGTCCAAGATTTTCCAAGCTAGTGGAAGAGAATGTGAAAAATTAAACTACAAAGACTAAAAATAAAACATATGAATATGTGAGATGTCAAAAGTCAGTGATCCAAACTTCAGAATGAAGTGTAAATTTATTTTAATAAAATATTTCCTTGACCTCTTATGATTCTGGAAATGTCCCTGATTCCTTAAATGCTTGGGAAATGGAGCCGTTGTGAGTGCTTGGACCTTTTTGTAAGGTGTGGATGATAACTTTTGAAAATTTAAGAGAGAAGGAGAGCTTTATCAATGAAGTTGGATGAAATGCATTATATCATATCATGACTATCAGAGTTCCATTTTTCTGGAGTTACTCAGGTGTGGCCACAGAGTCAACACTTGGATATTACTGTCTTGTTTTCTGCTCAAATGCTACCAATCATGGAAGGCAAAAAAATAATTATTATACCTTTGATGTTGATGATTGTGGTCTGGGTCCCCAATCTGAAAACTGAATCTAGAAATGACCTATGCGTTTCCACCATTTTGATGACTGCCTTTTATTAAATCCCATTTCTTGGCAAAAGCATTTTTTTTTCTTAGTTGAAACCCAACATTTTAGTGTTTCTATATCTTCTATTCTGACCTATTGTTTACTTCTTTTTCAGTGCAAATGTTAATAAATATACCCTTCTGCTTTGGGGAGGGCAGTTGGGCTGTCTTTCTTTCTACCAGTTCCTTCCTAAGAAACTATATTAAATGGATCTTTCTTTTTTTCCTTTGTGTTAGTTACTTAATTTGGAAAGTACTTCTTAATCTATTCTCCTAAATTCAGAAGACAGGAAAATTGTATATGATTACAGAAAATCTGTTTTATATGTTTAGTAATTCTTTTCTCTCCATTCATATAAGTCTGCTAACTTACAGTGAATATTCAAGTAGGTCACATAAAACTGAATATTTGATTTTCATTAAGAAGGCTGGGATTTTTGAAATGTTTTTCCCATAAGTACTTTAGTAATAGCTATATAGGTATCATATCCCCCAGGACAGTGGTTCTCAACTTTCCTAATGTCGCAACCCTTTAATACAGTTCCTGTGGGTCGCGATCCACAGGTTGAGAACCGCTGCCCTAGGACTTCTGCTTTTCTTTTTGTTTTAAAATTCATTTACCCTGTGTTGTGTTATATTTTATAGTGCTTAAAAAAAAAAGAAACAAAAAGAAAATAAGAATTCTTCATGCCTCTAGGTATGGCATTTTGATAAATTAAAATCACGACAAGCTTCCTATTAGAAGTCTCATTTTTTTTACATTCATCTCATTTAATAATTATGAGCATATCTTAGTTACAATAATTGTGTTAAATGTTTAACATTACAAAGCTTTATGAGAGCATTTCCAAGCTGACTCTCTTGATCTGACAGCCACAGAGGGACCCTCTTGAGCATAGCACATTGTAAGGAGAGGAGTATTTTCATTGCTAAGAGGAGATGTGAAAGGAAGAAAATTAACATTTGTTGATCACATAATATGTGATGGGTACTACGTGAAGTGTTTCTTTATAGCTATATGTTATAGTAACCTTATGAAGTAAGAACTAGTACATCCATCTTATAAACATGGCCCAGAGGTAAAGTACCTCGCCCCAAAACATGTGACTAAAAAGTGAACAAACTGAGGCTTCAACCCAAGTCTACCTGATCACCAGCCCAGGTATTTTCCTCAATGCATTCTGCTGCCTTGTAGTCACATGGTGGTATAAAAAGTGCTGGATTAGGAAGAAAACACTTTTAAGTCTAAACCCATTTTACAGTTGTGGATCCAAGGGAAACTTCAGCATCTGGGTCAATGTCTCTCAATTTATTGGGTGAGAATAAAACATCTCTCAAGCTGGTTGTAAGAATTAAATATGATGGTATATGTATACGTTCTTTATGGAAAATAATTATAGCCAACATGTATTCACTTGTATGTTGTGCATTCTACCAAATACATTTAGTATATTCATTAATTTATTATTATAAAACCTATGTGGTTATTTTTACCCCCATTTTATATGTGGAAACTGAGGCACAGATAGGTTAAGTAACTTGCCAAAGACTACACAGTTAGGCAAGTTGCAGAAAACCAGGATATAAACCCAGGAAATTAAGGTTCAGAATTCATGCTCTTAACCACTAGTATACATTGTGCTATAAAATGTAAATATTAATATGATAATTTCAGACTTCAGAATAAATATCAAAAGGATGCAAGAAACTAGGTGAGATCACTATTAGCTAATAGCTTTAAAGAAGTGCAGCTGGAACTATTTACCATCCTAGCATATAAAATGTGACATAAGAGGTACTTTAATGAAAGTTAATCTAGCCCATTGCCATATCAGGGTGGACTAGGCAGCCCTCATAGTTCTGCTTTGACCCATTAACGATGCTAGACTATCTACAATGACCTGTTTTCTTCTGGGGACACTCAGGTGCCTTGGGGACATGCCTCCTGAAAAAGAACCTGGAGGATCCTAGCAGAGAAACATTCTCTTAGAGATATAAGCCTAATATATATTCTCATAATATAAACATAAAAAGAAGGAGCTCTTCTTGGGGATTTATGTTAACAAGACCCAGAATTCAGGGTGTGTATTTGTGGCTTGTGTGCTGCTAGTCCTAATCCTGACTTTATAACTCTGATAGCACTAATATTTATAAGTACTCTTTTCTTCTGGGCCTAGACATGGCCTTAGAATATTTCTCAACACTATTCTGGGATATCACCACTAATTTTCACTCATATCTTTATTTGTTCCTTCCTTCTGCTTGCTTTAGGTTTAATTTATGTTTTTCTCCCTCAATGTTTTAAGGTGAGAAGAAAGTTACTAATTTGAGATCTTTACTTTTTTAAATTTAGGTATTTATACGGATAAATTTCCCTTTAAGCACTGCTTTAGCTGCATCCCATATGTTTTTATTTTCATTCATCTCAAAGTATTTTCTAATTTTCATGTTGATTCTTCTTAATCCATTGGTTATTTAGGAGAGCATCATTTAATTTTAACATATTTGGATTTGTGTTTCTCAAATTGATTTCTAATTTCATTTATTTGTGGCTAGAGAGCATATTTTGCATTATTTCTTCAGCTGAATAAATATTTTCTTATGACCTAGCACATGGTGTATTCTAGAGAATGTTTTGTGTATGTTCTCCTGTTGATAATTGGAATATCCTATAGATGTCTATTGGGTTTTATTAGTTTGTAGTGCTGTTCAGGTCTTCTATTTCCTTGCTAATCTTCTGCTTAGTTTTTCTATCTATTATTGAAGGTGGGATGTTAAAGTCTCCAACTATTATTATTTAACTGCCTATTTATCCCTTTATTTCTGTCAGGTTTTGCTTAAGGTATTTTGTTGGTACTCTGTTGTTTAACAGCTATTTATTGAGTACTTACTATTGTATGCATTGTGCAAAGCAGTGAATATACAACAACAACAAAAATAGATAGACCCTACCCTTAAAACTTGCAGTGGAATACACAGATATTGAATAAATAAACTTAAAAATGAAATATAATTTAGAAATTATAATAAATGATAGTTTCTCTTACTAGTTTCAAAGTCATTTATGGCAATTGCCAAAACTTTCTATTATTTTATCCATTTATTTGTCTGTATTTCTGTCTTATTTTCAGTCTCTAGCATAGTGTTTGGCACTGTGCTAAATAAACCTTTGTTGAAAGAAAGAAAAAGAAAGAGGGAGGGAGAGAAATAAACAAAGGGGAAGGAAGGCGAAATAAAGAAAAGGAAGGAAGGAGAAGGAAAGATAGGAAGGAAAGGGAAGCAAAGTAAGGGAAGTAAGGGGAAGGAAACAAGAGGAAGGGAGGAAGGAAGAGGAAGAAAAAAAGGAAAGAAAGAAGAAAGGAAGCAAGGAAGGAAGGGAGGGAAGGAGGGAGGGACAGGATGCTATGAGAGAGAAACTAAGAAACTTAATTTAATTTTACAGAATAAATGAGGGCCTCTTTGATGTGTTATTGAAGCTTTGATTTGAAAAATAAATAGAAGTCAGGAGAAGGAGGAGGGTTGAGTGGGAGTTAGGGAGTACAATTCAAAGTCAAGGGAACAGAGCACATGAAGGCTATGAGGCAGAACTTGTCACATTCAAAAACAATTTGTGAACAAGAAGACTACCATAGATGATACTGGTAGGAACTAGTCATGAAAAGCTTATAAACTGGAATATGTGTACGGATCAAAATGAAAGCCAGGTTGCTAGAATAGAGATCCCAAAGAGCAATGGCTCAACCAAGATTAAAGTATATAAATTTTCTCACAAAATAGTCTGGGGAAACTAAAAGATTTCATTGGCAAATTCATTCAGAAATGTTGCCTAACAAGTGTTCTGCCATTATCAACACTTCCCTTCCAAGATTGCTCCTGTTATTGCTATATTTAGCTAGTGGTAAGGTAAGAGAGCATAAGGGAGTGGACGTCCCATGGGTGAAGACCTGGATGTGGAAATGGCACACATCACTCCCATTCATATTGGAACCATCATCAGAACCTAAATATATGGTCATACATAGGTTCTTGAAAAACTGCAAATTTGACATCCATTGTCCAGATACAACTCTATCACCAGACAAGAAGGGGAGAATAGCTTTTAGTAGACAATTGGAAATGTCTTCCTTAGTAAATATTTAGTAATCTAAGGGTAAAGAGTTGTTATAGCAGGGTTTTAGGCCAAAGAGGTAGGATAAGGTTAATATTTTAACATGGCTTCTATAAGGAAAATTGATTGCAAAAACTTAAGAAAGGAGGTGAAGAGTTGGATTGAAAATTATTGCAATAGTTCAGAGATTATTCCAGTGGTGTGATATAAATAGGGAGAAGCAGACAGTTGAGGTATAATCTGGAAGCATAATGTAATTGTCTGTGTTTAGGAAAGTATTGAAGGTGTGGATGGGGGTTATGGGGGTTATATGAGGGAGAAAGATATATGAAGAATGACCTGCATGGTTCTGATTAGAGGGACTAAGTAGATGGTGGTGGCATTGAGTAAGATAGGCAGCCTGGGGTGGGTGAAGGAGAAGCAAGTCTTGTGAGATTGAATTTTATATTTTGTGCTGAGCTGTTTATTTTCCTATGACCTCAAGTCACCATGGAAAAGTGGTGAGTTGAATTACCTCCATAGTTATACTGGACCCATTTGGGCTATGGGCTCATACATGGTCCAATGGATTGTAAATGGAGCAAGATTACATTTTGCAAGGTACCCAGAAATATCCTTTGCTCCAACCTCATGAAATGCATAAACTTTCTCAAACATGTTCTGCTTCATGCTCCCACAAAATTTGGTCCTCAAAATGCTCTTTACTTCTGCTTCATCCCTTAACTTCTTTCTTCTGGTCTTTTCAAATTTCAAGAGCTTTGACTGACTTCCCATTCTGTGCTAGAGGTCTTCCTTTGGTCTCATAATACATGACACATGCTTCTACCACAGAGCTCATCATAGTGAACTGTAACTGGATAGGTAGTTTTCTCTCTGCCCAACTGATTCAGCTTCCTGACACTGGTACTTGAGCCTGTTCATCCCTGTATCCCAAGGACCTAGCACAGTTCTTGACATAGGAGAGATTCCCAAGAAATATTTAAGTGGATATATCATGCTTGAGCAACCAATTCTTTCTTGCCAAAAGTGTCTTCTTTATTTTAAAATAGTAACCATATCTTTGGAATAGAACAAACCAAACTTATATATATTACCTATATATATTATGGTACTTATATATATTACTTATATATATTATGGTACACAAATGTATTCAGAGGGAAGAACATGATTAAGCTTTCTGACGAGAGGGTTGATTTTGAGAAATGTGGTTCTACAATGCAGATTCCATCTTACATCAATGAGCACAGAGCCGCTTGTGGGGATGGAGATATCTTCTGGGTATGCCAACTGCTGACATAAGTGACTAGTGTCGATGCCCTCTCTTTTGAGTAAAAAGAAAAAAAAAAGATTCTTACCTGATACTTTTCAATGCAAATACAAGCATAAGTTGAAATTTATGAAGAAACTTCAGAGGGCTGAAAACAGAATGACCCTGTAAAAGAGGTCAGAGGCGAACAAAAAAATATCCATGCTGAAAGTTTGTCCTTAGAAAAACCTCAGTATCTCTTATGGTTTTTGTTTTGTGTTTTCTTATTTATTTATTCCTTTTTAAACCATAGTGATGTCCTATGTTTTGTGTTTTTCTGTGATATTTATTATTTACTATACTCCAGGCGCTTAAACATCTCAGATGCTTTGTTTCATTTAAACCACATAACAACCCCAGGAGGCAGACAACGCATTAATTTCAGTTTATGCACTGAGTTCCTTATTAGGTTTCATGGACTTCAATCGGGTTTGGGGGTCAATTCTTAGATATATTTACTAACATCCTAAGCCATAGTAAGCCTGGTTTCCCAGTTAAAACTGTGAATGTTATCCCATTTTCATTTTTCCTTCAAACAAATGAACATTATATGCTATTTGGATGAGTAGAATCTTTTATTAAGGTTAAATATTGCTCATTGAAAACTTTGTCATGGACCCTTAGTCATCTGAATCTGGCAATTCTTTTTACTTCTTCTTGTGTTTGAAGTAAGCTGAAGAGTTGCAAGGAATCCCAAGAGTGGGCAATTGTGAGTGGCCTTGCCTTCAGACTCTTTGAGGAAATGCCAGGTGTCATGAACCACAAGCAGGGAACTGGTTTAAGCCCAGTCTCAACTTCAAAGACCCATGGAGGGGTTGCTCTGTGTCGTGATAATACGAGGCTTAGGGGACTCTGAATTCAGCTGTAGCTTATGAAGGCTCAAAGTAAGCCAATTGCACCATTCCTGGAGTGAATGATGCTCCCAGGGCCCCCCTTTTATGTCCCAGATTTCCCTTTAAGGGTGAGAAGCAGTAGCTGAAAATTCCCCGCGCCCTTCTCTTAAAACTTTCTCTGGATTTTATCAGAATTTGTTCTTGCCTTATTGAAAACCTCTCCCTCCACCAGCTTTGAAGAAATGCTGCATAAATACTCTTGCAGTGGGATATTCTGAAACATAAGCTTTTAGTTCTTGGAGGCCCTCGATTTTTAAAAAGATCATTAGAATTAGAAGAATAAAAATAGTCTTTGAAATGTTTGCAATCAGTTTCTCCAACATGATTGCACTTAGTTATCAGATTACATAGTGTAGGTTGTGCAGTTTCAAATTTACATACATGTGCTCTATGTGGTAAAAAATGGATTTACACTGGGGATTTTTTCTTTCTCCTCAATGTAACTATTTATGTACTGCTTAATTTAAAGATCGTGCTTGGAGATATCATAACAGATTGGGGCACTGTATTTTAGTTAGTTTACATTTAGTTTCATGATGCTTGCATTCTATAAAATGTATTTCAAGACTCCCTAAAAAAGACAAAATAGACACTCTTTAAGCAGTTTACAAGATACAGATCTTTATCTCTTACAAAGGAAAGGAAACAAGGAAGCTGTAAATAATAAGTTCTGAATAGGAATGACATAAACTGCCTAATCAATGTCTCCCAGAACTGGCAAGTGACACCTCTTTGTTTTTTGCAAATAAAAACCTTCTTACCATCACAATATAAACCATTATCTCTGCAGGCAAGGTATATTTAGAAATGTACAAAATGTACATTTCCTGACAGTCTCTAGATCAGTAGGTGGAGATCTAAAGTCATGCAAATATTACAGTAAATGCAGGCAACCAATTTCTAATTATTCCATATCAGCAGATTTGTGAGGAATATAATTTATTAAAAAAGAACAGTTTATGATCAGCAGACCTTGGTTATGACTGTTTAGGAATTCAGTGCATTTTGATCTAATCACAAAATCAAAATATTCATGAAACACAATGATATCTCCCCAAAGCAGCCGGGCAGCCATTAATTTTGAAATTCGGGTAATTTATTAACACTTATCTGAAGCTGTAAAAGCTTACCTCTGTGTTTGTAATACGGAGAAAAGTGAAAGCAGTTTTAAAACTGATTCCTAATGATTTATAATGGTTTGCTGTAATTTGAGCCAGAAATTCAATTAAAATGTATGTCTAGTTTTGTTTCAAGATCTTTAGTTAAAAATTCTATTAAAATTCTATTTCCTTCTTGCATTAAATGTATCTGTTATCTGCATATACAAGAAATATAAGAAAATTCTATCATTTATTCCCCAGTCTCCATAAATGCTTTAAAAAAGCATTCATTTTTATTTCATAATTCTGCTAAGGTAGCATTTGGAATTTATATACAGTAGAAGAAGAATTACTGTATGTGCCATTTTTCTTGGTAAGGAAAGAAAGAAAGCTAACAGTGAATACTTTAGGGAGAAGTCGAGTAATATTTGCCACTTTATCAAACTAGGGGAAAGCAAGTAAAATGAAACAGACATTTTTTGCTCCAAATTATTAACCTAATGGGATGTCTCTGAGGTTTAAAAAAAACATACAAAGGAAAGGGGGCCAGGCTAATGTGTGGGGTGACAGATATTCAACTTCCCTGAAACAAATACAAGTGGATTAAAAGTTGAAAGAATTGTTTCTAGGTATGGGATTTTTTTTGCAGTTTTTTTTGACTGGGGCTGGGTTTGAACCTGCCAGCTCTGGCACATGGGGCTGGTGCTCTACCCATTTGAGCCACAGGTACCACCCCGAGGTATGGAATTTTTTAGATGTATATTATATATATTTTTAAACAATGATCTTGCTGGGGCTATCGAAGGAGAGCCTGACTGGTTCCTGCTTTTTGTTTTCTGCAAGGCGTATTTTCTGGAATTACATCATATCTTGCAATAATTATCCAATGCAAACACTGAAAGCGCTAGTTTCTGTGTTAATTTTCTAGTACCAAGAATCTATGAGCAGAGATAGTAATGAAGCTGATAATTTTTATCGAACTTTTGCTACCGATGAAGTATTTCAATCTTCTCAATAATATATGTATTAAACACAAATATTATTATTTATGTTTTACTGAAGTGGTAGCAGAGACAGCACAGTTTCATACAGCTGGTGAAGTAGAGCAGGGAGCTAGGAGGGTTACAAATGATCTTTTCACTTGGATCACACAGGGGAGAGACTGGACAGTGGTGATGGTCACTTCATAAAACCCAGAGTTGGACTGAAGTGAACCGATTCTGAGTTTGTGGGCTGTCTTGAAAAGGGGGAGGATTTAGTGAACAAAAGCTGGTAGACAAAAGAAACAAAGGGCTTTTCTTTGGTGTCTCTTTTGTACCTTGATAGTGATTGGGTTAATTATGGGGTCTCTACTCATCTTCTCTCTCATGGTGAGGTGGGGACCCAAGCAGGGTGCAAGGCTTGAGGGATGGAGAGCTGAGTGTACAAAAAGATGCCAGGATACAAGGAGGGGGAACATGAACCAATGAGCAGAGAGGAAAAGAGAAAGAGAGCGAGAGAACAAAGGGAGCAAGCAGGCTAAGTTACAAAGTCATAGGCGCCTGAGATGGAGGGAAGCCTAGGAATGGTGAGGAAGAGCCGGAGGAGGAGAGAAAGGCCTGGAGCAATTCTCAAGCTGAGAAGCTTTCTCAAAGAAATGTAATAATATAGTTCATTTAACCCAATATATCTGAAATAGTATCATCTCATGTGCTCAAAATGCAAACACATGCTCAATATAAAAATTAACAATATATTTTACATTTTCCAGTAATATCCAAACCCAGAGTGTTTTAATGCTGTTCTAAAGGCCCTTTGTGGTGGGAACAGGAATCATATATAAAGGGGCTGACACCAGTAAAATGTGCTCTTTTATTTGCCTGCTACTCCTTAGCCAGAATCATGCGTGATTTCCCTTTGTTTACTTGTAGAAAAGTTACTGATTTATGTTCCAGGTGGGCCAGGGGCTGACATCCTTAGAAGACCAGCTCTGCCCTGTACGTACTAGGGGTCCTGAGAGGGGGTCATGGGAGTCTGGTCAGGACTGTGTTGGACTCAACTTGTTGATAAGTGATGGAAGCTGGGGTGGATGCAGCCCTGCTGTGAAGTGGGCATGGACACATTCAGGGAAGAGGAGGGTGCAGCAGCTGTATGCTGACAGCAGGGTGCACCATGTTTACTTTTCTGCCACACATTTGAAGAATAGGAGTTGTTTTGGGCCACACATTAAATACAAAAACACTAACAAAAGCTAATGAGCTAAAAAGGATCTGTGCATATTTTTTGTGATACTCGACACCACAATCCCAAATAATCTTGCATGTGGCTCGTGGGCCATGGGTTGGATACCCCTGGTAGCAGATGGGTAGTTATTAATAGAGGAATTTTACCAGGCATTAATACCCTCTATGAATCTATCCCTGAACAGTGGATGGCCATGAATGTGAATGCCTCAAACAAGCTGATCAAAAGCAGGACTGCAAACTAAGTCTGTAGTCAGAGGGAAGGGGGGAGTTAGAGATAAGTAAAATGAGAGTTGATAGATCAGGAGTCTAAAGGCACCACAGCCACCAGAATGCCCTCATGGTTGCGGGTAGAGGAAGCCAAAGTTGGCAGTGTAATGTGGTAGCATTGGGAGGATATTCTATAAGCAGCATTCCCTTGTGTTGGTAGGCTGATACTTGAAACCCAATCATTTCCTGTCATGGGTCAGTGCACCAACAGTCTTGTACATGTTGCTGAAAAGTTTGCATGGGTCAGGTTGGCCAACCAGATGACATTATTCCATAACCACCAGGTCTCGGATTCAGGTCCACCTGGTAAGCTGTATAGTTGACTACCTTTTCAGACTTGGTCTTTCAGCATTCTTTGCCTCCTAAGGCCAGGCTCGGAAGCCCTAAATTTTAGAGTGTGAGACAAGGTGTAGGTTAATTGTCCAATTATGTTCCTGATGAAGGGGAAGTTTTTGCCTCCCTCTTAGAAAATGCTTTGTATTAGGCAACACACTTACCCCATCCTGGGCATATAAACAATTGATAGGGAAACTCTATGAAGTATAATCTTTTCTTATAATAGAATCTGATACCAAGTAAAGTTGGCCAAGTTGTGAACCTCTAGCAATGTTCAAAATGGATGGTGAAGCTTCTTTGTCTACTTGTCCTGGGAATGGTGGCCCATTTGCTGTCTATGGCAAACGTATCCTGCCTTGTAAATGTTCTTATATGGCAAGCCTATCTTTGTCTTCCTCAATAAACTTTGTTTAGTGCTTGCCTTAAAAAAAATATGGTAAGATCTCAGTAGAACAATAGGGCATACCAACAATGCATGTAAGCAGAAATGAAGTAGCTGGAGATTAGAGAACAAGAGAACAATTGCAGAAGAATTCTAAACAAAAGCAAGGTTTAAGAATGGATGCGGGTAACATGGAAGACTGAGACACTCTGGTTTCCCACTCCTTCCTCTCCTCCATTGCCTGGGAATTCAACAAAACTCTTAATGCAAGAAGCACAGGCTTTTTTGAGCATTCAGTCTCTTTGTTCATAATAAATTGTCTCTGTTAATTAAATTTCTTCCTATGATCTTATAACAAGGCTACCTTTTTTGACATGGCAGATGCCATATGAAAGAAGTGCCTCTAAAGGGTATTTGTGGAAGGGTGTGGCTATCAGAAGGGATCCATTGAGTTACCTGGTCAAGACAAAATCAAAAGACTTTGAATAAAAGTTACTTGAAGAGCTGAGATGGGAGAGGAGATGATTTGATTTGATTTACAAAAATATTGTAAACTTTAAGGTCTTGTGATTATTCAAATGACATAAGAACATTAACAAGCACATTAGGAAATATTTAGGGTTTTTGAGTCCAAAATACAACATAAAATTTGAACTAGCTTGTTAAAAATTAGAAAAATTTGTCAATGGTTGTCATTACAAGTAAGTGCATAATACTGTTTTGTCGGTTATGAACTAATGTGTTCATTTTCTTAATTCACCAATTTTACTTCTAAGCAATCATTATTCCTTTACCATGAAATGTCTTGAAGAAATGTTTTATATTCATAGTTTTACTTCTTTCTCATGAATTCTCCTCCTACTCTCATGAAACAGCTTTCATTAAGTTCTCTAATAATCTTTTAATTACCAGTTTTTATGGCTTGTTTTTAGCTATCATCTTTCTTGTTTTCTTTAAAGTATGACTTTCTGTTAACCACTCACTACTTACTACTCTTCTTTCTTTTCACTTTTTACCAAATTCTGTTGTTTCTCCTTTATCATCTTTCTGGGTTCCTTCCTGGTCCATGTGGTTTCCTAGGATTCTGTCCTTGATCCATCTTAAGGGACGGAACCCAGGCTGCTGTCCCTCGGATCCAGCTTTCTCCTGAGTGTCATCCTAACCTAGTGCAAATATGAGGGCAGGTGGCTTCTGTAGTGTGCCATTGTTCTGCTTTCTGCCCTGATGAATAGCAGTCAGATGGATGCTTCCTTCAGCTCAGTATTCCTGTGTGTTCTGCAACTAACCTCCAAAAGGGTATTCAATTTCTTTGAGAATTTCATAGAAAGAAATTCACTCATTCTGTATCATTAGAATCTACTCTTCTAGTCACAAAACCACTTGTTTTGTGGAAACCAAAGACTATGCATGTCTTCACCTGTGTCATCTTAGCTATATACAGTTTGGTAACTCCAAATGTTTTGAATTTCACTTTTATGCTTTCTTGTAGTTTGTGATTTTCTTCTTTTATTTTCAATCTACATTTTAAAGTCATAAAGGGTGCAAAGGTTTTGCTGATCAATTAATTCACTCGCTTATCCACATGTTTTTTCTTTCTTTCATTCATTCCCTCAACAGTATTTCTTTAACGATAAATTGCTTTGTTTTAAAAGGTAACCTCAGAAGTAGACTCCAGAGCATTTTGTATGTAAGAAATTTGAGGGTTAGCATGAGAGCGTTATACACGAGACAAATGAGTATTTTTTGGTTTCGTAATCTGAGAGAAATTTTGCCAGGAACTGTAATTACTTCTTTTCATAGTGTTTCTGGCTCCTGGGTAAATGTATATCTTGGTGGCCTTTGACATACAATATTTTCTCATATGCTTATTAGCAACTTGATTTTATGCTCATAAATTGTCTATTTGTGTTTCTTCCTTGTACGTCTGTGGTATTTTCTTTATTGATTTATTTATAGTAGAACCACCGAGGTTTTAACACTTCATCGTATTTGCTGCAGATATTGTCTTTGTTATTTGATTTTCAAGTTTTGTAAAGTTTTGAACCTCCTAGTGTTAACATTTCATAACCATATTAGTCACTTTCTTTGTGAGTTTTTCTCATTTATAAGGTATCAAAGTCTATCTCTAAAGCCTTAATATTTGCTTACATTTTATTGGCTGTTCTTTTGTCATTCTTTTGTTCTGTATTTAGTTCCTTAATCCAGTAGAAATTTTAGTACATAATATAAAAGGGAAACCTATTTTTTCCTAAGTACTTCTAACTTATTCTAGTACCTTTAAAAAATAATTTTAAATTGCCCTCAGGTCTGTGATACACATTTTATACCACACGACATTTTGATATGTTCTTAGCTCTGTTTCTGAGCTATGTATTTACTTCTATTACCTTGTCATCTAGTCTTATCATATCTTTAATCATTATAGTTTTTAATAAATCAAGCTCTGGGAGGGCTAGTGTCTCCCTCCTGCCATTAACCTTCCTTTATTCAAAATCTCCATAGCCACATAATACTGTTCATTTTATTTATTTACTTATTTTTTTTTGTAGAGACAGGGTCTCACTTTATTGCCCTTGGTAGAGTGCTGTGGCATCACACAGCTCACAGCAAACTCTAACTCCTGGGCTTAGGCCATTCTCTTGCCTCAGTCTCCTGAGTAGCTGGGACCACAGGTGCCTGCCACAATGCCTGGCTATACTGTTTATTTTTACATGAACAAATATTGGCATATTTGTGGTTTGCCAGTTTATGGTGTTCTGTGGGTTTCTCATGTTTCAAGTTGACCCATAGAGACATTTTCACTGGGGCTACTTTAACAATGTATAAAGGTTTTGTGAAAAGAGCCCTGGATGAAGAAGACACAGATCCTAACTATGACGTTGAGCAAGTTACAATTTCTATCAACACCCTGTTTTCTTTAAAAAGGGAGAACTTTGTCCTACAGAATTTAAAGACGCTCTTTCAACTCAGGCTTTTTACATACAGAGTTTTGATGTTAGAAGTTTAAACCATTCATTCATAAATTTATTTATCTTCTCTTGAAGTTGCTGAACATTTCTCGGAACAAGGGTTGTAATGGTGATAGGGATGGGGAGGGGGAAGGCAAGAGAAATAATCATAGGTATAAAGCGTAATTCCCATTTCCTAGCAATTTACGATATTGCTTTCGTTTATCTCTGCCACTGGGCTGTAAACTCTGGAAGAGCAGAGCCCCTGCCTTGTTTCTTGTGGTTGACAAGGAACAGTGCACATAAAGATGATTTCTTGAATGAACACACACTGACTCCTACAAATCAGAAGAGCATTTTTTAGGGCCCTGCAAAGACAACAATTTCATAGACTTCTTTCTCTAACTTTCATTGTCCATGACCTCTTCCCATCTTAATCAGTCAGCTCAGTTTTGTCGTCCATCCCACACACTCTCAGGCCCAGCTCCAGCAACTCCAGATGAGATGCTGGATACACTGGGAAGTAAAAACCAGACATCCTGCTAGCATTTTGGTAAATTTTAGTTCTTGAAGCAATGGGGATGGGAAGGAGGGCTTAACCCAACCATCACCTAGGATTTCCAGAAATGACCCATGATCCCTCTTTCCTATCCCCTTTCACTTTAATCCTAAGCTTTGTCAGCCCTATATCTTCTTGTGTTTTTTGGAGTTGATACTCAGACTTGATGTGTCTTATTTAAATCACAGCTTTTGCTAACCGACAAGACATTTTTGCAATGAATATCCCAAGACTGACTTGTGCAAAAATCTCTGCTCGGCCAAATGTTGTTACCCTCAATTTTAATCTTACCAGCTCCATCACCTCTGTGAGGAGTTAACTATGCAGAATCAGTGGGTAGTCCCAGAAGCTGAAGAGAAAATTTGCTATTGAGAGAACAATGAGAACGTATATAATTTTTCAATATTTTACTTGTGGTTATACATATAACATAAAATTTGCCATCTTTGCCATTTTTAAGTATGGAGTGCAATGAAATAAAAGTCCAGCCATATTGTTGTGCAATCATCACCACTATTCTCTTTAGAATTCTTTCATCTTGTAAGACTGGAACTGTGTTCATTAAACATTAACTCTGTATTCTCCTTATCTTGAGCCCCTAGCAACCACTACTATACTTTTTGTCTCTAATTTTGACCCTTCTAGGTACTTCATATAAATGGGATCCTATGTCATTTGTCTTTTTGTGAGTGTCTTATTTCACTTAGCACATCTTCCAGGTTTGTCCATGATGGATGTTGCATATAGCATAATTAAGATTCAGTGATGATCCATTGTCTGCATATACCACATTTTGCCTATTCATTCATCCACTAATTGGGTTGCTTCTATATTTTAGCTTACAAATGATGCTTCTGTGAATCTGAATGTACAAGTATTTCTTTGAGACCTATTTTCAATTTTGGGGGGTACATACCCAGAATTAGAATTGCTAGATCATATGGTAATTTTAACTTTTTAAGAAACAGCCATGCTGTGTTTTACAGCGGCTATGCCATTTAATATTCCTACTAACAGTGCACAGGAGCTCCAATTTCTCCGCAGCCTTGTTTGTTTGGTAGCAGCCATTCTAAATGGTGTGATGTGTAGCTCCTTGTGGTTTGGGTTTGCATTTCCCTAATGATTATTAACGCTGAGCATTTTTCGTGTGCTTACTGGCCAACTGTATATCTTTGAAGAAATATTTAAATTCTTTGCCCAGAGGAGCCTGTGTTTTTAAAACTACTATCAAATCATTTTTCAAGTTTTCCAGACTATACTTTTACTTTAATGATCAGTTAATTTTTACATCTTCTATGAAGCCCTCCCTGACATCCTTAGGCAGAACTAGTTGATTCTTATTTCTTATCCATATCTTATATAACCTTTTAAAACATTTATTCCAATACTTTGTAACTATCTTATTAACAGGTGTGTTTACTCCCATCTACACACAAGGTATTTTTTCTCTTTGCACACATAATACTTATTACTATCTCTGGCAGATAATAGGTCTTAGTGAATTTCTGTCGGATGAAGTAGTCCATAATTCATTATCTTCTTTTAAACTAAAATGTCTATTTTTTTAAAAGATAAGTGAATATTCAGTTCCTGGCTTCATAGCAAATTAATTAGTGACATCTACTAAGGCCACATGCATTGTTGTTCTTTACTATTAAAAGTGAGTGCAATTCTTAGCCCTTAATAACCAGGAAAATCATCACACTTCCTGGGTTTAAACTCAGAGATGCAAGGTGAGGCTTGAGCACCATGCTTTTTAAAAGTTCCCCAGGTAATCCTAATGTGTAGCCAGGGTTGAGAACCATGAAGACTCCCTGAAAATGGGGATCACAAAATACATTGCTGTCTTTCAGCCTTGTGGGGCTGAGTCACACTAATGTCACATCACAGGGAAGAGCTAACACATGCATGAAAATTAGTTTGTAGATCCACTCAGTTCCTGAATTCCTTTGAAATAATCTCTTATGTCCTTTCTAGACCTCACATCTCTTATAATTAATCATATTACAATCCAGTCGATAGCCAACAGTCACAGGGTGTTCCTTTTTAATTTTAATTTGAGAGACGTAAGTTCAGGTATTATTAATCCAGGCATTTCGAATCCATGGAAGCAGGTAAGAAGCACGGCCTATCTCTATGTTTGAGCTTTCCATGTGGAATGTTATCAAAGTTTTCGGAAAAATGTTGGTAACCTCTTTGCACTGGTAGATGTGGATTTTATAATTACTTGCGACTTTGCTTCTTTTATTGTCTCTGGCTCTAGCCTTGGCATTCTTTTAATGTGCATTTCTGTACAAATTAGAAAAGCAAGAGTTAAGATGTAGAACTTATGTGTCTGGCCACAGCTGTTCAGAGCAATTCAGCGTGTCAAGCTGAGGTCAACTGAATAGGGAATGTCATTACTAAATGGTAACATTTTCTGAGGGCTTTAAAGAAATTCAAGTCCTTTTTAAATCTACATTTATTTTATCTTTTTTCCGGGGTGATAGGTTGCGCTTCTAGTTCTTGTCAGAGATTTGTACATTAAAAATGTCTCTAAATTTAACTATCCTAGAAATCAACTTTCCAACTAGTTTTTCAGGCAGCACCAGTCGAATGCATACAATTTTATTGAAACACAGTCTTTTTTTTTAAATCTTAGTAAGATGTCCCTCTTTATTTGTAAGGAAGTTATATTGTATGTCTACACGGTATATCTTTCTGTTATATTAACAAAGATACTGGGGGTTAGGCCCTATTTCCAGATACCATGACCTGGATCATTGGTATCGATTATAATGCTGTGTGTATAACAGTCAGAAGTTTGGGACAGACTTATTCCAGTTGGCAAACTAACAAAATGGGTGACATATCTGTGTATTTGTGCTGTGCATTGTAGTAATATATTGATAAATGTACTATACATACTATGTTTTAATAGTATGTATATATCAAGACAATGATGTAATATTTATGGGACAGAGCTAGCAAATACAGATTGAGGACAAAACTGGGTTATTAAGGCAGTATTTTAGCACAGCCCCCCCATACCTGTGAGGAACTTTGTCACACAGTAAACAAGAGAACAATAGGTGTCTCTGCCTCTTAATTATCTATGAAATAGAGGTAAGCAGAAATGTAGCTAAATATGTAGTGGGTAATAAACAAAACACTTTTAATTGGTGGAGCAGATACTGTTGATGCCTCAAATGTATCTTTTGGACCTTTTCATTGCTGTGCACTCCTGCTAATTTTTAGTTCCCGACATCTCCAACTTTCTACCTGAGGACTTTTTCCAAGGCAATGGAAGTCAGCTCAGTTCATCTGAAGACCAGGCCAGAAAAGCCAGGGAATTATCTCTGGTTAGGCACAGCCCTCTCAAACAGAGATGCATGGGAATGAAGGGGCAAATACCCTGGCTGCATCTTCCCAAAGTGGGAGAACCCTGAGTGTTATTCTATTCCATCTTCCAGATTCCCTCATTGGATTATGTCTAAGTGCCCAGAGAGGTGTCTTGCCCGACATACCCTTTATTACCTTGCTGCTTTATTAGTACACTTTCCATCTCTGTGTTACATCCCCACTCCTGCTGATATTTTCTATACCTTCCAATCTCACAGACAAGTCCTTGTGTTAGCGTCTACTTCTGGGGGAACTCCAGTCATGATAACTGACAGTAATATATGGTTTTGACTTTCATTTTAAAATGGAAACTTATGGGAATTCACCTAAAAACTAGTTGCAAAGCAATACCCTAAGGATCTCTGGGGATCAGAGCCACACGTACCATCTTCCTGAGCCTCAGTTTCTTTATTTATAAAATTAACAGATGGAATAAGTGACCTCATCTATTACCAATTTTATCACTTTAAGACCTGAATTAGGGTTTCTTTTGCCCTCATCCTGATATTGTTCTAGCAATTTACTGTTGGGTGTTACTTCACTATGCTGATCAGGACCATTCTCTTCTGGGGCCCTCTTAACCCAGTGCAGAGCTTCCAAATAGCCTTTCTGTGGCATGGGTTCTTTGGGTACCCTGTTGTTCTTTGCCATCATCCCTCGATGATGGCACAAGGGACTCTCGATGTCATCCTTCTCCTATCTGCCTCCTCCTCCTCTGAGGCTGACAGAACAACCAGGATTCTGGGCTGCCTCCCCTACAAAACCCCTCCCTTTCATGTCCTTCTTCCCAGGTGTGTTCTGTCTTGATGCAATCAAATTTGCCTCTCCGTGGGGCTCCAAAGTTGCTCCCTACATGAGGTGTAAGCACTTGCTCCTCCATCTCCTTTCATTTGTACAGTTTAATAAAAAGAGATTTCAAACCATACCAAATAGATACGTACAACATGACAGGCCGATTCCACAGATGAATTTGGTGCCTTTTCAGGTGGTTGAAATAATTGCAAGAACCACCAGGATGGCTTGCCTTCAGGGAGATGGAGGTAAAGAAAAAAAGGAATGTGAAGTGATTGGGGGTGGGGGGAAGCACACGCTTTAAATATTTAATTTGTAAAAATGCAAATAAAGTGGTTATTTTCTGTGGTTTGGCTGGTCTGGAGAGGGCTGCCTTGGGTTTCCTGAGCACCTGCAGCTCTACAGTCTGTCCCCTTGGCAGAGAAAAATGCATTTTGATTTTGGATATCTGTTTTCTTTTGCTTGCAGCTATTTTTAGACTGGGAATAGATACGTGAATAGATCAAGTACTATGCAGTGATCTTTATGGGGTCAACATGGCATCTCTGTTGCTCAGAAGGGGCTTCCTGGAGGAGGGCTGTCACTCATCGTGTTTTGTGTGTGTGTGTGTGTGTGTGTGTGTGGTTTATCTCACTTTATCAGGGCTTTGACATTCAGAGCCTCAGGATCATGGTGATTCCAACAGGCATCTCACCATCCAAATGAATGAGAACAGATGTATGAATGTATGTGGACTTGATTAGACTCAGCAAGGCTCTAAAGCACTGAAATAGGACCCTGAGTGCAGAACCCTGTGGAGGAGCCATATTTCTAGCAGACAAAGAGAGATCTCCATCCTCCACCCCCAGAGTGAATTGGGGATGACCGTGATGTCCAAATACAACAGAGCTTCCAGCATAGGGATGGTGACCTTATTCATATCTTCTAGTATCAGGGGTGGTTTCATGGATTTCTAAGTTGCTTTGTTCATATTGATTCTGAGTGAGGCTAAACTTGATTGTACTGTTATCTTGAACTGAAGAGCTGTTCCAGGCTTGCAGGTCATTTTTAAGCTCTCAAATGTTCAGAACACACATGAATGACCTGGATTATTCCCTGCACTGGAGTAAGGTCTGATGTGTATGCGAGGGTGGTTTAGATCCTGCCTATCTGCTGATAGTTCTCTGCAATTAATCGTGGCTTTGTTTTGAGGCAGCTCCAGATGGAAATGACTTCAAAAAGCAATTTATTATATATTTGCAGTTATTACAGTGTTTTTTCCTTCACCGAATTAAAGCATCTTACTGCAAGTCTCTTAATTTTGAAATCTTCACGTAAGCTTAGAGCATTAGGAACAATACTTTTCATCAGATATGCTTCCCATGTTCCCTGGCCCTGTGAAGTTAGGTGGGCCATCTGGGTAGTTATGGCCAGTGAAATATTTGCCAGGCAGCAGAAATCCTATGCCTGATACTGTGCTCTCCCTCTCTTTTGATTTGGAGGCTAACACTGTCCCAGATGGTGGTGTCTTGGTCAGTCTATGCTCACAAGGAACTGTGTGAAGTGTGGCCCTATTTGATCACATTGAGATGTCACACAAGCAAGAAGTACAGTTTTATTGTATTAAGACCCTGAATTGTTAGTTATTTGTTACCAGAATATGTCTGTCTTGAATAACTTGGTAATCGGCACCTGAAATACAGTGTTGCAAAACAAAAAAAATATGTGACTTTGGTTTAGTGAGCAGGTATAAACCAATATTAGAGATGGGAAAAGTGATGATTGTTGAGTGCTGGTTCCCTAAAACACCACCAAAACAACCTGTTCGTAAGACGATAGAGCTTATTGCTTATGGAACTAAGAATACTACCTGGACAGAGCCCTTGGGAAGGATCATAATACAGGAGTAGAAATGGTGGACACAGTGAAATGTGGGTGAAAGTCATGGTGGATCATCCCTTTGCGATCGCAAGTGTCTGAATAAACAGCCTTCACTAATTCGATCTCCAGCTTATTTTGTTTTTGACATAGTAAAACTTGAATAGAAAGAAGTCATTTTAAAAACTCTACTCCATAATAACACTTTAAAAGTACAGATTTTAGAATCTGGCAGCTCCAGAACACTTTAACAGCTATCCCTACATGAGCTACCTACATCAAATATCGTCTTTCTCAGGCAGACTTCTAGCAAGATCATTTAGCAGCTAAAAAATTATCTTTTGATTTTATCAGATGTCAAAACTATAGGGGACTATTGTAGGCTCTTATCTAATTATTATTTTAGCCCTGTAACCCAGCAGAACTGCAGGGCGGGCCTTTATTCGTATTGTTTTCTTTCCCTCGCTTCTTACTACCACCCAGAGGAGTTCTTCTAGATATGGATTTAATGATCTCATGATATCATATATCCTTAGGATACTCCTTGAGTCCTTCTCAGATCCCCCAAGCAGAGTTAATCCAACTTCACTGTGTGCTTTCAGAGCACTTTATTTATCTTTCTATTATGGCTTTTACCCAGGCTGATTTTTTATTAACAGTGACTTGTGTCTATCACTCCCTTATATCTCCTTTAGTCTGCATTCATGGACCAAAGCTTCTAAAGTTCAGATCATATGAGCCATAAGTTGCAAAAATTAACAGCATATAATCATTGTTTTCTAACAAATTGAGTAAATCCATCTTGTATGCTTGTTCAATGCAAGATACTAGGTGGATTATTTAGGATAGGGTAGACTATATAGCACTGTAACAACCACCTGCCAAAAATTTTTATAGGTTGACATGTACAAGTTTATATCTTACTCATACTTTATGTACAAAATGGATTAGTATGATCTCTGTACCATCGATGACAATATACACAGGATGATGGAGAGCTAGGCATCTGGAATTGTTGGTAGCTGTAACAGAGGGACAAAGTGTCTGACACACACTTGGGCTTTGCATTATCTCTGCTCAAACAGCTCATGGAGGGGTGGATTGCTGTTAAGGTGTTCTGGAGTCACTGGATTCTAAAATGCATATTTTAGAAACATTATTCACTGAGCAGGGTTTTTAAACCACACATTTATATTCAAATTTTACTGTGCCAAAACAAAAACTAAGTTTGAAATCAAATTATTCATATGCTTGCTGTAGCAAGGGAAACATCTACTGTTACTTTTGCTTCAGCAGGGGTTTGAGGAGGATTTGGAAGGAGAATGGGTTTTATAGAGGAAGAAGAATATGTTTTATCAAGGTGAGATTTTGGGCTGTCCTTTTTTGGTTGCAAGGGAGAAGGATGTTTGGGGAAATCTCTAGAAAGGAAGAGGCTGTTTCATCCATAGCTAGTGATCTCCTACAACCAGTAGGATAGGCGGAGTGTTCTATGTGGTTCAACTCATAGAATATGTGAGTCATGGGCCAGAGGTAGGGGAGGTAGTGGTGGTAGACGGTTTCTAAACAAATTATACAGCACTGAGGTATTTTTCTGAATGAGTGTGATAATTGTGAAGGCTTGGACCAGTCAAGGAGTGTCCCCTTGACTGAGTTTTATTCATACAGTGGAGACGGTGAAGTAGGTGAGGTCTAAGTCCTCTTCACATTCTTGCCAGTCTAGGACTCCATCATGACACTGGACACAAACTAATTGAATGTATTATATTTATCAGTTGCTAGTTGAAATGAAGAACAGTTTGTCTTTTAGGGTGTTTGCCAGGAGAAGACAAGTTCATCAGGAGCCTTACAATCAAATGCATCTTCTGAATGATGAAATGCTCTGTAATAACCAGCCATTCTCTGCTATTCACAGGTGACAGCTTGGAGGGGGGGACTCCTTTTTAGCATATGTGTCTGTTTCTCAAGCAACTGATGGGGGTGAGCCCTCCTCTTGTACCTCCCTAGAGGAAAGGCTGTTCTCAAATTGTGGATACATCTTTGCCTTCCAGAACCTAAGGCCACTCCTGACCCTGCCACTTAGATGTGCAGTCAGCTGGAAACCTTTATTCAAAGGAGCTGCTCCAGGCTTAGCTACTGCCAGGCTGATGCAACTTGCCCAGCTGCCCACATCCATGCCACAGAGTTGGAATCTATGCCCTGGAACAACCTGGATCTTTCCCTGCATATGGTTTCTCCACTTCAGCTTGCTCAAATACTGCAGCAGAGTTCACCGCGGGGCAGAAAGTACTGTCATGCTTTTAGAAGTTGTATAGCAGCTCCCTTTTCATGTAAATTATAAATAATGGATGCTCAACAATAATTTGAGGATGTATTTGTCAATGACGAGTATTTTGCTAATGCCTGTCTGTAATTCACTAAGCGAGGATTCTTTGTACTTCCATTTGGAAGGGTCACCATTTGCCAGTTCAAGTAACACATTTGAACTTGGCACAGTATAAGAATTCCTAATATTTACTCAGCTCTTACTATGTGCGAGGCACTCTGTCAAGTTTTTTGCATGCACGATGGATCACTTAATCATCAACATCACTTGAGCTGAGAGGTTAGTACTATTTATAGTATCATTTTACAGATGCGAAAAATGAGGCTTAGGAAGATTAAAGTAACTGGCCTGGGGTCATATGTAGAATAATGACATATCCTAGTAATGCCATCAGAGTTGCTAAATAGGCAGGCTTTGGATTTTTAATGGTTTTTCTGTTTGTTTTCACTATGGCTATAAATTATCATTTAAAAAATTAATGGGTTTTAAGCACCTCAATCTTATTTCACTTTAAAAATATTATCACAATGATGCCACAATAAGACAGAGGTTTGGTTCTTGTCAGTGGCATGCCCAGGTTGGTATTGGTTGGTATTGTGACCTCTGAGTACACACACCATACATTTTAAGTTGAGGAGAAAGAAGTATGTTTTGTTTCATACCTGGTGGTGGTTATGGTAGATGCCACGTTTTCTGGTAAAAAATTATCATGCTCTGAATTCTGTACTGTGATCTGGCAAAAATTCTTTCTTAAAAAAAGATTGTTTTAATGAAAATAAGAGTTTACCTATTTCTGTAGCTCCTAAGGGAAGCAGTAGGAAAAAGCTTCACATCACCTCTCTCCCTCTCTCTGAATGTCCATCTGTAAAATGGGGACTAGGACTGACCTCATGGAGAGGGCTTGCTAAGCATCCTGGGATGTACCCCGCAGATGGCAAATATGACTTGCTTTCACATACAGCCCTTCCCCAGAGCATAGAGCTGGGCAACAATTTCCCTGAATCTTTGGAGGCGTGGGCTTCAATGAGCATTTATGAAGTGCTTATAATTATGCAGTATATCACTTGGTAGGGACATACATTTGGTTAGAATCTTGATGAAGGTTTTTCTTTTTTTTTTTGCAATTTCTCTCTGTTTTCCTGGCATAATATTCTGAACAGCAGCAATGCAATCTGTTGTTTGTTGAGAAAGGATGGCAGAAGGGTGCATGTTGTGTGTGTGTGTGCATGTGTGTATTTGTTTGTTGTGGAGGGAGGCACTTGCATAAGATCTGTTCACAGTCCAGTAAAAGAGAAATCTGCACAGAGTTATCTGAGTTAGTTATCATCATTAACAAAGAGGTTGAGGTTTAAAATAAGTTAGTTAAAGCTATACTCCCATAGTGGGCATGTAGCAGAGAAAAGCCATTCTTTAAGCCTTTTTCCCCAATGTGGGCTTATGCACACATGTGCACAGACACATACACATGCAGACACACTCACAGCAGATGGGATTGTCATCTCATGGTCTTCCCACAGTAGGGAAGACCTTGGCCTTGGTTTCAGCAGCCCTATCTTTTCGTCCCCTATCCCAATTCCCACCCTCTTTCATATTGGAGGCTGGGTTTTGCTGAAGAGCAGAGGAAGCCTCTGAGCTGATGGAAGAATCACCATAGCAACATGGCACTGAGTCCTGTCCCCAAAGGTCTTAGCCATGCTTCTTGGGCTTTTGGTCTTAGTCCAAGTGAAGCAATAGGAGGGTCTTCCTCACCTTTCATCTTCCATGATCCAATCAGTTGTCACTTTGAGTTTCTTCCTTCCCAAATAGACCTATACCCCTGGCCTCTGCAACTTCATGAGCTGGATTTTCCTTTCCTCTCCACCAGGCTGGAGATACACAGTGCCAATTTATTTCCATGTTTCGGATAACAAGCCAGCCTTACTCAAGGTTCAGTTGACAGTCACCTGCTGTTGTGACTCAGGGTTCCTGGGAAGAGCTCCCTCTAAATAAATATGTCTTTCAGAGGAGAAAGGGATGTTTGGAGGAAAAGAGTGGCCATTTTAGGGAAGTGGAGCAAGTACCAGTCTTTGAATTAGGGAACTGGGGTCCATATGTATTTCCTAAAAGCAGCAGAGAGCTGGACTTTGTTTTTATTGTTTTTTTTTTTTTAAACCAGTGACTGAACTGCAGGTATGCTCAAAAAATGGATGGATCTAGTAATGTAATGTTAAGTGTGAAAAATAAGCTCCAAAAGATTACCTGGTTTATGATAAAGTTTAAACACAAATGACAACTAAACATTGTTTAAGAATACCTACAGTGTGATTTTAAAAAAGTGTAGGCACATAAAAGAGCTGTAAATATTCTGGCTATCATGGAAGAAAAGGTTTGGAGAAGGCAGGTGGGTTTAGGTTACTGTCAACATGGAGACCTTGGGTTGAGTAGTGAACTTGTGAATGTTCATTCTTTTATTTAAATTACTTAGTTAATTAAAGTTAGAAGAACCATACCTGGTAATGATGACAGGTCCCAAAGCAGTGATTATGTTTAGTACCCCAAACTAAAACAAAACTTTCCTTAACTGTAGCTGCTGATGCAAGTTACCCATGCTCTCTGAACCTGACTTACCTTACTTGGAAAGTGGAGGTTTTGAACTAAATTGTCTCATAGGTCTGTTTGGGGCAGAATAGCAATGTAATTGAGAAAAGCACTTTGGAACCAGACTAACTTGCGGCTAGACTCTCAGCTGGGTCACTTCAGTCTCCATAACAAACCACTGTAATATCGTTACCACCTATGCCTTTGTTATCTGCTGGGAGAATGGGGAATGAAGATCCCATTCTTGGCAAAGGAAAGCACCCCTAGAAAAAGAGGAAAACTAAAAATTAAGCTGAGTGAATTGGAACAAAGAAAAGTCAGCTAGTTTACACTTAAGCTAGCCATTGCTAGCAAGCTTCCGGCCTTTTCTGAAATTCTAGCCCATTGGGGATATAGCTTACAAACACCTTGCTGGGTCTGTGAGCACTCTGAGGAGAATAGTGGCCACAGAAGAGGCTATGACAATGTCCTAGAAGAGATACCTCTTCTAGGACGTTTCCTGCCCATTAAATAGGAAAAGTAGATGCTCATTGTGGAGATTTGCATTTGCCTAGGGCAGAGACCAAGGGAGTAGCGCAGCTTGAGCTCTGAGATATGGGCAGAAGAGCTTATATCCCTTATCACGGAGGAAAATCCTCTGTGGTGGTAGTAGGAGGAAAATGCCTCCCTCCCACGGATCCCTCAAAGGAGATCAATGCTGGTGGTGTTTTACTCCTCAGAGAACTAACACCTCCCTAGAAATCTGTGTGTGTGACCTCAAGCAGGAGGTTCTCCCAGTTCAAGCCTCAGATTTCAGATTATTAAAGGCTAGCCTTAAGGTTAATAATAATAGCAATAGGAGTTGATATGATCAAGAAACTGCTGACATTTTTGTTCCCTCCCTCATCTTACCCTCTGGGCAAACAGACTTCAATAAAATCAGAGTAGAGCAAACACTCTGGGCCATTGCTGGAATCCCATGATGGACAATGGACCCCTGAGCTCCCACTTTTAATTCTACTCTATGTCTCTTGTCTTTCTTTACCGTGGCTTCTAATTCTATATTTCTTTAGTCAATGGCCGCCAGTTTCCACAGGTCTCAGTGGATGCCGCTCTCAGGGCAGGACCCGGACAGTTATCAGATGTTTTGATAATGCATTAAAAAGTTTTAGGCACCTCCAAATACTTTTGATATTTATATATATTATTTCAAAACTATAGTAGTTAGTAGACCTGCTTCTAGATCTTAACGGTGAATGAATTAATTAGAGAGTGCATGTATTACCATATCACACATTTGTTATTTTAACAATTGTATGCTATTTAGTTTCTTTTGTAATCCTGTCTTTCCAAGGTATGTTCCAGAGGTTTTACCAGACAGCCAAAAGGATTTATAGCTCAAAAAGAGTACACAACCTTTACAGAAAACTCAAAATTCCTTAAACACACACATACATAGAGAGAAACAGATAATTCTATTAAGTGGATAAAATAGTGTAGGTGGCCTAAGAAAGTCTGAATGTTTTTCCTCTGATTTCCCATAAGCTGTATATGTGTTGTTTGTCTTCCGATAGACGATCTGCATTTACTCGACTGCAGAGGAACATCACCACGAAGGTATTTTTAACACATCAAATACACGAAGAACTGTGCTAATTACCTTTTCAGTTAAACCCCACAATGGAAAACAATTCTGAAAATGGTTTAAACATGTTAAAATATTTCATTCAAGTTCTAAATAATTTTTGAAAATTCTTATTTTTAAATTATTTTTTCAGGTTTGTTGAAGGTACAAAGAATTAGATTACACTCTTAGCATTTGTTAGGTGTCCCGCTGTAGCAGGAAACCAATGCAGACAGAAGACTCCAGGCACCAATTGGAAGAGGAAGTGGCTTTATTCCCGGGTGGGGGACTCGGCAGACTAGTGTCCTAAAAACTGAGCCTACCAACTTACTCTCTTGCTTTTCTTTTATACATTTTTTTGGGCTAGAGTGCACATGAAAGTCATAAAGGATGTGAGGGATGTGAAAGTCTTGGGACTCAAGGGAAGGTCAGGTTGGCCCAGGACCTTGGTAGGGGTGGGCTACCTGTCCTCAACGGTGACGGAAGGTTAGGGAAGTTACAAGGTTACTATCTGGGCCCAGCACATACCAAGGGAAGGGCATACAGATAACAGAGACACCTGCTGCAGTAGAGGGAGGAGCATTACCGACTGTTTGGCTAATGCCTGTACAGAGTGACTAGGACAGATCTTTAGCTCTGCTTTTGCTCTCTTGCCTCATTGCTTCCAAGAGGTGAAATTTCAGGACCTGAAGGCCTCTGGGTTGTTTCTTCTAATTTTAAAAAACAAGGGTCAAGTTCAGGAAGATACCCTCCCATCATTTCCTATGATATACTCTTAACAAAAATGGAAATATATGGCCCCATTCCATCTAGGGAGGAATCCCTATAATTTCTACTTAGTTTTCTTGTCATTCATGGACTTTTTGGGGGAACTCTGAATTCCAATTAGTTCTTATAAAATTATTTATCTGCATATAAAATTTTAGTATAGATGTGCAGCAGATATGCTGGAGCTGGGCACTAGGTTAAGCCACGGACACAGAAGTCTAGGAGGGAGTTGTTAAGAGCCTATTTGTGTGCAGGAGTTTTATGAAAAGAATCTCAAATGAAAAGGAAAGAGAGATGAGACACATGCTTGGTCCCAGGACAATGAGCACGGTCCAAAGGATGCCAATTCTTAGCTGAGAACGAAGTCCAACTTTCAGATTGTTGTTTGGCAGTCTGGGACTGGAGTAGATCTCAGAGTGGTCACTGTAACAGAGCTGGTTATGAAAGAGTCTCTGTAATTCCCTGGGAGCCAGTTTCTAGCCCTCTGTGGTGGAATCTCATCATTCCTCCGTGTGCCACGTCCTCCTTTGGGGAACAGTCATTCTGCCTCCACCCCCTGAGTGAATCAGTGTAACTTCACCTCCCTACCATAAGGACCAGTTTCCAGGATGGGTGCAGAACAAAGGTGGGCCAGTCAAAGTGAAGCTCTGAACTTGTATTTGATGGTGAGAGAATTAAAGCCCTATTCCTTGGAATAAGCTGAGTGTGGCTTTAACGGCTGGATTTGGTGAGGCCGTTTTGTACCCTGTGGGAAGCCAGCCAGGACAAAGCTGACCATGGGGGAGAACAGAGAGGCTGTGCATTTGAGCAGCTGCAGAGCCAGAGCCCTGCCCAAAACAGGCCCAAAGCTGCTCCATTTCTGGAGTTTTCTGCTACATAAGCAATACAGCGTTTTTATCATGGAAACCATTTTGATTTGCCTTTGTCTCTTTTTTTTTTTTTTTCTTGTCACTGGGATCCAGAAGTATTGCTTATATGGGGTCTTCCATTGTGGTGACTATTGGGGCATATTAAATTCTAGAAAAGGAGTGGAAGAAAAGAACCAAGGTAAAGGAACCTCAGGTATCTGGACTCTTAACTTACAGCCCTCCGTGGAAGTTTGTTCAGAAGATAATTTGATTACTCTCCCAATTTCACAGATTAAAACACATCTGCATCAAGAAATCTGCCAATGAGTCTCAGGGCCCCCCATGAGTTATTATGTAAATTAAGAGTAGAAACTCCATCTTTTGATTCTGTTCTCAACTCACACAAAGAACACAGCTTATTGTGGACTTTTAAGTACTCATTTGAAGTTTTAAGACCTGGGGGCATTTTACTAAATTATTTCAGATTTGGGACACGTGTAAGACTTAGGTCTTCCTGAAGTTCACCCACAAAGGATAACTAGCTGATCTGGGGTTGATTCTCACTTATTGTCATTAGATGAAGATGACAGGGTATAAATTATTGAAATCACTTCAACCCCCAATAGAAAAATTGGACTCATGCTGAAGCTAATGGAATTTCTCTGGCTGGCAGGAAGGTTAGACTGTACTAATAGTAATTGTTTATTGAGCATTAGCTTTCTGTCAGGCATTGTGTTAAGTGCTTTGGAATGTGTTATCTCATTTAATCTTTGCAAGAATTTAAGAGGTTGTTACCATTGTGCTATTTTTCTTATATATCACAATCTTAGATATGCAGCAAGAGTATGACCTGGGGGTGCTGTGAAGAAGTTTATGAGGATTAATAATCTCAGATCACTTTGGGACATTCGTATGTTATTATTCAGTGTGACAAAAACCATTCAATCCCAGTCAGGATGCAAATGCATCTCTCCATAATGGTTTTGTGTCATTGCCAAACTGTTTTAGATGCTGCTCTAATTTTCTTCTGAAATCTCCAGTTTTGGTCTTTCTGAGTTTGAATAACACACCATAATACTTGAAAATTGGCTATTGGTATAGGGAATAAAATTAATTTTATAAAATATACTGTTATTTTGTATTTGAAAGTAATTTGATGGAAGGTTTCAGATTTTATCAGTTAACTGTTATATAGTCATGGGGTTATAAGAAGAGTGAGGCATTGTATTTCTTTCTTTCTTCTTCTTCTTTTTTTTTTTTTTAGATGAAGTCTTACTTTGTTGCCCTGGGTAGAGTGCTGTGGTGTCATAGCTCATAGCAACCTCAGACTCCTGGGGTCAAGCAATTCTCTTGCCCTAGCCTCCTAAGTAGCTGGGACTAAGGGCATCCACCACAACGCCCAGCTATTTTTAGAGATGAGGTCTCACTCTGGCTCAGGCTGTTCTAGAACTTGTGAACTCAGGCAATCCACCCACCTTGGCCTCCTAAGTGCTGGGATTACAGGTGTGAGCCACTGCACCTGGCCCAGCGTTGCATTTCTGAATGATGGTGCTGAAGAATCAATCTGTGTAACTCTATATCTTTACATTTTAATGTTGAAGCCGACATAATGGTCTTAATAGAGCTTCTGAGGTATTTTAGAGATGGTTGATTATTCAGACCTTTTCATGAGAATAAATATGTATCTTCTATAACATGCTTATAAGGGGCTTAATTAAACACAATTACATGTCTTATAATGAAGGCGTTTATGAAACATATTTCTTGAAGGTGAATGGTATTTCTGATTGGAGTTAGTTAGGTGTTTAAAAATAAATTCCTCAAGGAGAAAATTCACCCATGGAGAAATCTGAAGTATTTTGGAAAGGAGAATGGTTAAGAGGTTGCCAATTTTGAAGCAACTGGGCATAATAGTGCATCACTGGGTTGTTAGACATTGGCCGGTGAAGGTATTGAATTAGAAGTCTGATTTTTCCTCAAGACATTTTCTTAACTTGGGGCTGTCCTTTCATCTGAGCGTTAAGCAGCTCTCTCTCCCTCCTATTTTTTCCTTGGGTCAAATGAACTCACGCATTTTTCTTCTCTCTGGTGATTCTTTGACCTCACATTCAAACTCAGAAACTGTTTTGCATATTTTTCTTGTTTTTTAAGTTTAAAACCCAGCCTAAATCATTATTCCCCACACCTGTACTAGGCTGCAACCTTGCACTTTGTCATAGAATTCCTCAAATCCACAAGTTCCAGGTTTCAGGAAGATAATATTGATAGCCTCCTACTAACTTGATAAAGTTTTATAAGCTTAAAAGCCTACCATCCATTTACTTAAAACAAGGGGCCATCAGAGTTTCTCATTCACAATAGCTATAGAGTTTAATGGAAGAAAGGGGGCATTTTTCTAACAATTAGTATCAAATACAAATGCCTCATTAACTTATGTTAGTCCTCCTCTCAAGGCGAGCCAGCTCCTGCCAATCCATAGGCGCTTCTGAGACAGATAAAGGAGAAGCTGGGGCACACTGGCTTCCCTGCCTGCAGTACCCCTTTTTCTATCCACATAGAGATAGAGTTTCTTCTCCTCACCTTCAAATCCCCTCTAAGCTCCACTCTTACCCACCTCTGTTGATCCTCTGACAACAGATCCAGACACAGCTGCCGTAGGCGGGTACCGGTCTTCACTGGAAGCTGGACTTGGCTTGGCCTGGTTCTTGGCTGCTGTGCTGCACTCCCTACCACACATCTGCAGCAAAGGAGAAAATGTTTGCGCTCTACTTCCTGCATTCATGCTGGTACAGTGACATTTTCATGCAAAGACATGGAAATTATGCAGAGGGCAACTAATTCTTGAAATAAGCATGCATGCCCCCTTCACCTAATCAATGTGGTGTTGCATAAAGATGGCAATCAGTTAGAACTAGGGAGGGGGGCAGGCCCTTAGGATCCTGATTGTCTCTGAATCGAAAGGCTGGGCAGGGTTTCCGCAGTTCCGAAATCCATGTGGCGTAGCTGTTAGCTATACCCTCTCTCATCTTTACCACCTCCATCCAGTTCAGCACGAAGTCCTGTTTTGCATCTTAATCATTTTACTTTTCTCTGTCTCTACCCTAGCCCACCGCTTATCATCTCTTGCTTTGCAAAGCCTTCTCACCTGTACTTCTCTTCCTCATTTACCTTTCAATCTGTACTAGGTGGCATAGCCAGAGAAAAGCGGTGGAAAGGAACTTCTAAGGATGCTATTCCCTCTAGGGGCTTCCCATTGATTTTAGGACTAAATCACATATTCTAATCTGGATAACAAGCTGCAAATGGTCTGATCCTGCTCTGAGGTGCCTACTGCTGTCCCTCCGCCTAAGACCAGGAGCAAGGATTTCCAGAATTCATTTCCCTTCATGGTCCTGGGTTAGAAATGTCCCGTGACAGGACCTGATGTGAGATCTGAAAAGCAGAAATGATGAGGAAAGTTATTCGCAGGTGGCCACTGGGGCTCTCTCACACACCCTTTGGAAACTCTCACTCTGTGGGGTTGGCCGTGCGGTCTTGTCTGTGAGTTTGTCTCCCTTTTCAACCTCTAGTGCTCCAGGCTGAAGCCATTGGTGACTGTTGCTCAGATCTTCCACCTACACTGGCACTTTCACTTGCCCATCCCACACTGTTACATTCCTATAAGCATTAGGTTCTGTGATATTAGGCCCTCTCCTGGCTGCCTTTCCTGCTAAGTCTCTGATTTATTCTTTTTTTTTTTTTTTTTTTTTGCCATTCCCTAGCATCATAGGCTCTTTCTTTCCCTTTCTTTTCCTTTTTTTTTTTTTTTTGAGACAGACTCTCACTTTGTTGCCCTCGGTAGAATGCCGTGGTGTCATAGCTCACAGCAACCTCAAACTCTTGGATTCAAGCGATCCTCTGGCCTCAGCCTCCCAAGTAGTTGGGACTACAGGCACCTGTCACAATGCCTGGCTATTATTTAGAGACAGGGTCTTGCTCTTGCTCAGGCTGGTCTTGAACTCCTGAGTTCAAGTAATCCACCCACCTTGGCCTCCCAGAGTGCTAGAGTTACAGGTGTGAGCCACTATGCCCAGACTTATCATAGGCTCGCTCTTTGTACCGTTTTTGAAATGCTTCTCCGATTTCCATGCAGGTGTCCTTCCTCATTAACTGGTGAAAAGACACCTGCATGGAAACAGAAGAAGCATTTTTCATCTGTGTCTGACGGTAGATCTCACTTTTTCAGAGCATTCTCCCTTGAATTCTAGATTAGGTCAGGTCCCCCAATTTTATGTCCCTGTAGATTTATTTAGCATATGATCCTTTTAAGGGTGTCTTCTTATGAGACTCTAAGTTCCATGACAGCAGGAACTGAGCTCATTTTGCTCAGGATCTCATTCAGTGCTTGAAACCCAATAGGCACTCAGTGTTTGTTCAGTGAATGAATGAATGAACCAGGTGGTCTACCCATGGGGTCTGCCAGGATAGATACAAAGGCACTCAGCTTGATGCAATATGGACTTTGGCCTCTTTGATCTGACTTGCTTATCAAAGATACATTTTCCCTATAGCTCATTTCAGTTTGAGAGATTAATGTGATAACTTTAGCATTCTACTTTTAAACAAATTCATGGTAATGAACAACTTTTAATGCATGATGATTTAAAGCTTAATATTTTTTTAATTGTGCCCTTTACTTGAAAAGCCTGGAAGGCACAAGCTCAGTAAAATATACCAATAATGAAAAGATCTGACACTCATAGCAGCAAAAATTAATAAAATATCAAGCAGTACACAGGTGGTGGTCTCATCTTGCCCTACGTGGGACGCATGCCTGTCCTCTGTTCAGGGACTCCCTCTTCCCAAGCAGTGCTTCTGTGTGTGTACTCTGCCCATTTGTATGCTTTTAATTTGAATGTTAAAAGCACACATAATAATTGATCTTTTTATCACTAACATTTTTCTATCCACTGTCTCCAACTGTAATTTTAATGGTTAATATAAGCCACAAGATGGCTCTCAAAAAATTGTGGGCTAGATGTTTTTGCCTACTGACCTAAGCTACTACTGTTACCTTCCACATCCCTTTGGCCTGGAGAGCCAGACCCTTGGTGAGCATTGAGCTGTGGCCTGGGCATGACAGTTGTTCCTGGGGTAGGAGACCGATGAGTAAAAGAATGAGGCTGATGGCAGAGCACGGACTGAATCCAGAGTGTTGTTGCCTCCTCAAAGTAGGGGGCCTGACGTTCATGGAACAGACAACAACCTTGAGCACCTCTTAGTCTTTGTTTTCCTTTTCCTATTGATTTTCTCTTCTTTCTCAATTTCCAGACTGACACTGAAGAAGCATAGATTTCTCTCTTTCTCTATGGAGTCCCTTCAAACACATGAAATGCTGTTGGGATAACCACACTTTTCCAACTGATCACCCTTCTCCTCTGCCCTGCTTGTGCTATTGTATCCGTTCTGAGCAAGGAACGTTACAGTCAACCCAACTTTGATTGAATGATTTTAATATTCTGTTCATTATGAATATTTTGCAGTAATTTTTTATTTTTAAGATACTACATGAAAATATTTATTGTTTTATTCCTGAGTGCTTGTCCCCCACTTAAATGTCACACCTAAAGTGACCACCTCATTCTGATTCCAGCTCTGCTAGCACAGAATGGTCTTAGATGTGGACTCATGAGGCTCATGAAGGACTATGTTATCCAAATTACCTGCAGTGATTTTCTTTCTGATTTAGAGACCACAGTGTTAGAAATAGTTATGATGCTTCTTGTTTTGTTCAGCTAGACATGATCATTTAAGCAGTGATACTTAGAAATGGGGCACTGTTCATATTTCTCAAGTGAATTTGAGCCTTTTGGAAAAAATGGTTTGCAAAAGGAAATGAGTTCACGTTTGTGATCACTAGGACTTAGAAATAATCTATGAATCTCACTACATATGCTTGGCAGTTAGTGCAAAACAGATATGTATGGGTTGCTTAGATTCTATCAAGTGAAGCTGTTTATTTTCTGGAAGTCACTTCTGTTGTTTTCAGAATGTGGCCTCCCAATGGCCCTGGAACCACTGTGTCTAGCCTGTGGTGCTGCCACACTGAAGTCAACAGCTCAATTTCAAAGAAAATTAGCTACCGGCATGCACAGACATGAAATGTACCAAAGATTTAAACAGACACCAACCACATTGGGGGTGGTGGTGGAAATGTTAGGGCATATTTAAAGGCCAGAGACTTTCACCAGGGAGACAAATAGCCAGAGAAAACATGTGAAATCACTGTTACAATGATTTTGTTCTCCCAGGAAACACTCAAACAGATGATCAGGAAGGGCTGAAGCTGAAATGACTTGCTATCTCAGTGTGGAGGGAAAAAAAATCCTGCTAAATTTCACATTGCAGTGACACCAAAGCGAAGGACAGATCTCAAGACAACTTTTGCTGAAATGGAAAACAGTAACTTTAACTGAAGAATAAGGGAAGTGCCAACAGAAATAAAAGACCCAGAAATCAGAGGACAAGGTGCAGAAGTCTATATACCGAGCCACACAAATTGAAACAACCGAAATAAATGCCAAATGCACAAAAAAATAAATGTAACTTATCAGAGGTTAATGCTTTTTTATGTTTTGTTCATATGGCAACTTGTTCTGTGGTTAAATAAAAAGGATTGGAGACCAGACAGGGCATGAGGCATTTCTAATCCACATTGAGCTACTGACTCGGTGTGACCTCAAGCAACTCTCCAGAGTGTGTTGGCCTCACTCAATCACGTGTATCTATAATATATACTAGGACTTGGATAATAAAAAGGGGAGTAGTGAGTAGATCTGCGAAGTCTGGTATCGTTTTCGGAGATCAAGAATCACCTCTGGTTATTGTAGGAACATGGGAAGAGGAGGCACGCTTAGATCTATAAGGGAGTAGACACACTCTTTTGGCTTTTGTTAGGACAGTTCTTACAGAACAGAGTATTTACTGTGTGTGTATTCCTGGCAAGAGTTTGGAGGATTAATGAGCATGCTGATAGGAGAACAAACAGTTTAATCCTCCTAGAGCACCTGCCATGGGTGGGGCGGGAGCTATGTTCAACAGACAGCAAAGCCAGGTTCCTTGGTTGGGCCTCTTCTCTGCTTTAGTGCAACATACCCTAGACTCTACTGGCTTGTCAGATATGTTCAAGGATTATTTTAGGGGACAGAAGAATTTTCTCAGTATCCATGGATCACAACAGAAGATGCTGGCTACTTTGCTCAAGTATAAACCCTACTAATATATGCATTGCAGGGCCATGAAGGCAGTGTGCCCAGCTTGCAATTCCACAGCCTTGGGTCATCCCACTCTCTCTGTCTGGTAAGCGTCTCCAACAACTTCCCAAGCCTGTCCAGGAGCCCGTCTGCCTCACTTCTGTTCCCAGAGCTCCCTGTGCTTGTGTGCACTGTGGGGCTTTCTTCTCTTCCATGACTTTCACCCTTCTGCAGCTCATGCCCACCTTTTTTCATCTCCATTTCTCACTCTTCTTTTCTGCCTCTGATTGCTCTAAAGCTGAGACAAACTGATTTCTGGTTTATCATCTCATGTACTCTTTGTTCATACAGGTTATCCTTGGAAGCGCCTTGTGGTAGGTGGAATTATTGAGCCCATTTATTGCCATCCCAGTCCCTACCCCTGTAGCTATTCCCTTTGCTGTGTGACTTTTTGCAGTACCTTGCCCTAAAGGCAGGGTGTAGCTCCCCACTGCTTGGCTCCTTAAACTTGACCTTGGTCAAGTGACTTGCCAAGTGACTGATGGAGTGTGGGCAGGAGTGTAGTGTGCTGGTTCCAAGCCAGTTCTAAGCCTCAAATGTTTCCATTCCTCTCTTTGTGCTTCTGCCATTGCTACACAAGAAGAGATTGTGCCACATAAGGACAGCCCCTTGGGGTCAGGCCGCAGAAGGCCACAGGCAGAGCAGAGCCACTCTAGATGAAAGGCTTTAGCGGGCAGCCAGCAGCCTCCACTGCCTGATGCAGAGCTGGTGACAGATGCAGGAGGAGAAGCAAGTGATCTGCCACCCCCAGGCCAACCATCCTGCAGGACCCAGCTCAGAGAACAGGCACGTTGAATTTGCTAAACTTTGGCCGTTTTCCCCAGATGCTCCTGCAGCTCAGAATGAGGTTTAGAAACTCTGCCTCAGTCAGTGCCTCCACACTGGTATAGAGAACAGGGCCCTTCCTTACTAGTCAAATCCTTCGCTGTCTCTTCAAAGCTGCAGAATCACAGCCTCTCGTCTGTCTTCTCTGCTTCTGCTCCTCACACCTCTCTGCATGCCCTTCAGAGTCGTGGTTCCACCACGTGCCCCACGTCTCCCACGCTTCCTCAGCTTGCAGTCTGTGCTCCACCACGCTCTCTCCTTCACTCAGTTAGTAGAAATCTGTTGGGTCCTGACTTTGTAGCAAGGCACCAATTATTCGTGTGTATCATTTCTCTCCTGAAAACTCTGCAGCTTCTTACCTCCATGCCCACCTCGCCCTAACACAGTTCCTCTTCTGATTCTTTCTTACTTTTCCTTCAAATCTCAGATTAGTAGTTGTTTGCTCTGAGAATTCTTCTCTGAGTTAAGTAAACCTGTTATGCGTTCCCTGGGTATTCTATTCATTCCATCTTTTTGCACGTGTGTGTGCTCTGTATTTACTGGGTTTTTTTTGTTTGTTTGTTTGTTTTGCTTTGTTTTGTTTTTGAGACCAAGTCTCACTTTGTCACCTTCAGTAGAGTGCCATGGTGTCATAGCTTACAGCAACCTCAAACTCTTAGGTGAAAGAGATCCTCTTCCCTCAGCCTCCCGAGTAGATGAGATTACAGGTGCCTGCCACATCTGGTTATTTTTAGAGACTGGGTCTTGCTCTGGCTTAGGCTGGTCTCCAACTCTTATGCTCAGGCAATCCACCTGCCTTGGCCTTCCAAAGTGCTGGGAGTATAGGCATGAGCCACCTTGCCCAGCCCTATTGAAATGTTTCAAAGTGGTGATTTGTTGTAATACTGCTGGTCTCTGAAATAATTTCTAATAGCTGTGGATATAGAATCATCCATTCCAGTATGTGTATTTATTTCATGCTCTGAGTGCTATTGTTTGCTTTCAGCTAAGGAGAACCAGAGAGGCAGACTCTGCTGTGGATCCTTAGCTAATGGGTGTTACCACCACATGCTGCACACACTTCCACCAGCGAGGCCCTGCTGCTATAATCCTGGCGGGGTGTGTTCTGCCATACTGGGGTGATAATTTTGATCTGGACTCCCTTTCTGCTATTTATTTCATGCCTAGGAAATAGCCTGGACTTATAGTCAATGACAAAAGATGTGCCGTTGAAATGCAAGTTTTACATTAGTGGCGGGACTTCTCCTTTGCCACTTTGATGATCATGCACCATGATGCAGCCAGGGCGTGTTCACCAAAAACTGTCAAAACCAGTTTACATCAGTATCGTTGTACTCAAGGCATGGCTTCAAATGGTTTATAGAGAAACATAGAATCATTGTCATTATACCACATCTGAAATGCATTTCCCTGTTGCTAACATGACCCTGTGTGGACGTGATCCATTCAGTGCTCCCATTTATAGGATCACATGCCCCATTGTAAGTAGGAATCTACACTAAATCATTTCCTGGTTATGTCTCCCTTTCTCTTATAAGTTCAGTATCTAGGACCTCTTATGGTTTATTTAAACAAATATTTATAGAATCAAAGACCAGGTTAATCGCAGCTCCCATATCTGGGAATATCTTCAGGACCTTTATCTGTCCAGTATTTACATCCTCTGATTATGTCAGTGTCACTGACCATGAAAGCAAATGGCTATAGTTATAGGAGTCTGCAAGGCCATTGCACCAGGATACAAAATAATCATGGAGAGATCTTACAAAGACAACAGTGTTTTTTTTTTTTTTTTATTGAATGGTAACTATGTACATTAATGCACTTCTGGGGTACAGTGTGGGGTTTTCACATGCAATCTGAAATACTTCCATCAAACTGGTCAACACAGCCTTCATGTCATTTTCTCAGTTATTGCTTTAAAACGTTCACATTCTACTCTTAGAAAGATTCACCTGTACCCCTATGACAACAGTGGTTTTAAGGTTACCTTATCCTTGGGGTACTACCAAGAGAACTTGGATCACAACAACAGTGGGGTCTGCATCAGTACCATAATTAGTATCTTATCTGAAACCTCAGTCCCCACATCCATGAACCTCTCTTCCTTCATGATGTCCTGTGGAGGCTCATCTATCCTCCACAGGACCTCATGAAGGAAGAGCTTCTTCTCTGAAGCTGAGTTTAGTGGCTGTGGCAGATTGAATTATTTGCCCAAATTCTTCAATCTTAATCTCTTCTTATTTATTAAGTTATACCTTTATAGCTTTGTGATAGTGGTGTTCACTTCTCTGTCTCCTGGCTCTGCACTCAAACATGTGACTTGCTCCAGCCTGTGGGTATTAACAAATATAATGTGAGCAGAGGGGTTCTCACTGTGTGTGTGTATCTGTGTGTGTCGGTGTCCATGTCCAAATTTCCTCCTTTTATAAGAACACCAGGCATAGTAGATTAGGAACCCAATATACTCAGTATGACTTCATCTTACCTATATTTGAAATAACCCTCTTTCAAAATAAGGTCACATTCTGAGGTACTGGGGGATAGGATTCCAACACATGAATTTTGGGGGCAACATAATTTAACCCATAGCATTGGCTTTTCCAAGATAGCCTTAGAGGAGGTCCTGCTGAAAGTTATTCACACTAATAACACATCTGAAATTGGAGCCCTCACTCTTTGAACACGAGGTCCTCCTTAGCCTTTCTTTTTCCTGTCCTGTGGTCCTTATCCCATCTCTCCCCTCCCATTTTTTTCTTCTTCCCCTTCTTTTCCTTCTTCTCTTTCTCCTTCTTCCTCTCTTTCCCTTTCTTCTTCTCCTTCCACTTCTTTATTATCAGTACTTTTTAGTTTTATTACTTATACCAAAAGTACCATGAAAGTTTCGAGACAGATTGTGTTTTGGCCCATTATTTTACTTCCCACAAACACAGTTGACAGCGTCCTTTCTGATTCTCCCAGGCAAGCTTCAACTCGCTCAGCTTATCCGTGCTGCTGGGAGGGCTTCATTCATTTCCATGTGTGTGGATATTATGTTTCTTGATTTTTGTGTATCTTAAAACTTAATCATCCACATAAAAAACTATTCTAAAAACATGTTTTATCACTGGGTCTATACCCTGTGAGTAGGCAGGTGGGTGTATTCTTTCCATTTAATGGAAAAGAGAGCTGAGGCTCCAGCTGCTTAATTGACTTTTCTATAGTTACTCTGTTAGTGTGTGTTGGAGCTTGATTTTCAACTTTCAGCCCAAAGTTCATTCTATGTCACTGTACATTTTGATTTGGAAGAGATCCTGCCCATAAGTGACCAGTGATGCTGTAGCCCTCAACACCTAGACATTCACAAAAATAAGCACAATGGTGTGCTCTCCATTCTGTCCTCTCTCTTCCTATGGGTTAGGTCCGGAGGAAGTGGTAGTAAGAGATGGGGAGTCCCAGCCCCTTAATATTGTTTGCCACAGATTTGATCAAAGGGTTAAAGAAAGTGAAAAGAGTTTTTAGAGCATAGGGAAGAAACCTTTTCCCAGTAAATCTGATGATATGCCTGTAATTAAGTCAAATAGGTTAAAGGCTTGTTATGCTAGCATTAACACGTAATTCATCCATTGAATTACAATGAGATTCATGTACGGATTACACGTAAAATTCCATGTAATGAGATGTATTCATCATCAAAAGCTTTTTGCCCTTTAAGAAAATGTTACAATAATTATCCCATGAACGTGAAAAGTCAATAGAGGTGAAAATGCATGTCTTTTTATACCATCATTGTGATTGTATTTATATTGGCAAGGCCTAACCCTGCTGACATTTAACTTTCCAGGGAGAGAACCCGGCTGCTTGCTCTCTTCTCCTCTCACCCTTTCCTCCTGGGCTGGCCCAGAGATGCTCTTTGCCCTCCTTCTCGTCTCCTCCACTGGAGACACAGAAGCGAGAATCTTGTTTCCGAACTCACAAAACAGATAAGTTAGAATGTGATTACTCACTTTGCTAAAGGATTCACTAGGGACTTCCTTTAAGAACTCTCTTCTTTTTTTTAATTGAACTATTTCTTAAAGTGAACATTCAGCAGCATTTAGAATAGGGGTTTTGAAGATTACTATGCATTTAACGTAAATTAATCCAAATTTGTGTGAACATGCATATTCTAGATTTGCTAGTGAAAAATATTATAATCTATTGTGGATGCTTATGTAGAATTCAGTGATTTAAACGTAAGAGGTCAGTTTGGAGAAAATACACACAGACAACATTTAGAGAGTGGGAATGCACACACAAAATACTGTATCCTAATCCAGAAATAGAAATAAATTCTTGCTTATATGTCCAGACCTACAAAAATATGCGTATCCAAATTATATCAGATAATGATTTTTGAATCAATCAAAAAATCTAGCTCTCCTCAGAATGTCTGTCTATCTATGTATGCTGAATTTTAAAGCATTCTACTTTTGTGTTTTACCTGAAGGACAATGAGCTTGCAGTAGAAGGTAAATGTAGAAGTATTAAAAACACCATTTTGAAGGCCAGATTCAATAACATACAGGAAGGTTCTTGGCATTTCCACACCAATAGGAAAGAGAAAGTTCGGACTGCTCTTATGTTAGCCACCACATGAAAGGCAGTAGTTTGGCTAAGACCATTAACACATTCCGTGAATAAAATGGCAAAGTAGTCAAGGTTACTTTATTTTCCTTGTGTTCACATATGATTTTAGGTAAGATCTGCCCATTTAAGTGAAAAATTTTCTAGTAATTTTGTGTAACTCTGCCAAATATTTCACAGCAGGAACATAGCATTGAGAAAGAACTGGCCTTTTAAAAGAAAAAAAAAGAGGAAAGAACACTTTGTTTAGAACATTTGCTATTTGAAAGTTTTAGCTGTAAAATATCTTTTACCTGGGTCTGCTTAGGAGAATGCATGTCACTCATAGGCTTTCGCTTCCAGTCCCACTCAATAAAGAAGAGTGTCATTTGGAGTATTAGAATCTAATTTGATGTGTATCTTTAATGTACAGGCCACGTGATGCCTTCATTTCGTATGGGTCAGCACCTGCTTTTTACTGAGACTGCTATTATCTGAGGTAAATTCTCTAGTGTTCTTTTTGTACAGTCTAGTTTCTTTTATGTAAGAGAGATAAGTCTTTATAATACTTTTATTTTCAGTACATGGAAGCTGATAGAAGATGTTTCATTCCTAAGAATCAAGGTAGCCTTTGCCAGAGCTGACAAAGTCAGCTCTGAAGACCGAGGAAGGGGAGCTATTTTCTTCTGTGGTCATGGGGGTTCCTTGAAGAAGTAGCACAGTCACCGATGTGCCCACGACTAGAATAGTAAGTACAGGATCAGCAGACATTGTGAATTGCCATCGGTATTCTCTTCTATTGAGTTAACTTTCTTCTCTAATAGTCTTTTCTTTAATTGGAAGGAAAAAACAACTTATTTTTTTATTTCAAATTAATATGAGGGTACACCTTTTTAGGTTACATTGTTCTCACTTCCAAGGTAAAGTGCCCTCTTCACCCAGGAGGCATGCTGAACACCCTCACATTGTACATACTTGGTGAGACCCCGCCAATTGCCCTCCCTCCTCCTGCCAATGCCCTTCCCCCTCTTCCTTCCTTTCTTCTTCATCTCCCTTCCCCCCCATTAGACTATATTTGCATTTTATTGTTTGTGTAGGCAGGTAATTGTTTTTATGTTGGTTTCATATCAATATCGAGAAGATTGGCTACTTGCTTTCCCATTCTTGAAATACTTTATTTATTTATTTGAGACAGAATCTCACTTTTTCACCCTTGGTAGAGTGCCATAGCATCATAGCTCATAGCAACCTCAATCTCAAACTCCTGGACTTAAGTGATTCTCTTGCCTCAGCCTCCCAAGTAGCTGGGATTACAGTGCCTGACACAATGCTCAGCTATTTTTAGAGATGAGGTCTTACTCTGGCTCTGGCTGGTCTCAAACCTTTGAGCTAAGGCAATCCACCTGCCTCTGCCTCCCAAGTGCTGGGATTACAGGCGTCAGCAACCACACCAGGCATTTGAGATACTTTACTAAGAAGAATGTGTTTCAACTCCATCCAGGCAAACATAAGACTCCAGTCAAACTTTACTTTTTCCTGTAACACAATATGGTCAATATTCACTCATTCATGCATTTCCTCACTCATTCAGCAAATATCACCATTTATCCATACTGTGCGGCATACATTCACTGAATATGATTATATGCACAAATCTAGTTATATACTAGAGTATATCTAGTTATATACTCTATGGGCAATCTAAGGGATTTTTCAAGGCTAACTTTGATTAATTTTGAGTAATTAATTTGAGTACTTTTCAGCTAATGCTCTAATTTTAGGTCATAATCTCACATGTGACTTTATTGTATTTAATAGCTGATTTCCTTGGAAAGAATGGTTAAAAACTGTTACCCTTAAAATCCTAGCATAAGATACCTGTAAACTAGGAGGCAGGTGATCTGTGATAACTAGTGTTGGTCTAGTTATTTGACATTATTTACTATTTTCTGGCCACGTATCAGACAAGTTTCTTGGTCTAGTAAAAAATATTAATAAATATATGAGCCACAGCCTTTGTTTTCATTTTGCTTACACTATGATAAGAAGCAATAAATCAGGTGGTTAGATAATCATAATCCAAGGTAAAAATGTGATGAAATTCATAAGAGAGGTTCCAACAAAATAGTATGGCAATTTGGAGGCTATTGGAGTTTGCATCCAGTCTCTAGGGAATCTGGGAAAGCTTCATGAGGAATATGAAATGTGAATTAAGATTTCTGGATTTCTATGAATAGACAGGAGAAGTGTATTTCAGTAGAAAAAATAGCAATAACAATAACACGAAAGCTGTGAAAATTGATACTGTCCTTTAGAAATAATGAACAGTTCAGCTTCTTATGCTGCTAAATACTAGAAGCCATTAAATGCCCTAAAGGGGATGAAATGTATTTGGTATGGTGAATCATGCAAGTTGTGGCGCATAAATCACACTGTCATCAGAGAAACACGTCAGGAAGATTCATCTGGATAGAAATGGTATGGTTGGTGACTTGATGTATGTAGGGTAGGAGAAATACTGAGATGAAAACCTAGCATTAAAAAGATGTCAGTGTTTGTGGACTGGGGCACTGAAATGACAAAATTATTATTAACTAAAATTGTGAAATTAGAAGGCGCTGGAGCTAAGGGAAAGATAATGAGCTGAATTTGAGAATGTGTTAACCCACGTGTTCATTCAGAGACCTTTCCTATTTAAAATGTCTCAGGAAAGGAAGTATAAAAATGGCACTTTTGGAGTTCTCATAGACTGCCAAACTCTTTATAAAAATAAATATTACATTTAGTAAATTTCAGGAACCTTTTTTGTTTTGTTTTGTTTCAAGACAGAGTGTCACCCTGTTGCCCTGGGTAGAGCACTGTGGCATCATAACTCTCAGCAGCCTCAAAGTCTTGAGTTCAAGCAATTCTCTTGTCTCAGCTTCTTGAGTAGCTGGGACTATAGGTGCCCAACACAACGCTTGGCTAGTTTTTCTATTTTTAATAGAGATGGGATCTCTCTCTTGCTCAGGCTAGTCTCAAATTCCTGAGCTAACGTAATCCATCTGCCTTGACTTCCCAGAGTGCTAGGATTACAGGAGTGAGCCACCATAACTGGCCTAGGAATTTTACTTTGCTATGAGATTGTATTCTTTTTCTTTTGGTGTTAAAGTATTATTTGTTATATAAGTGATAGTAATACAACCAGATAGGTTTTATAAAATGTTTAATTTTTAAAAAACATTTATTTTGAATGAATATAGGTGCCTAACAGTTATATATGTTGTCGGGTACATGTGATATTTTGATATCGGCATACAAGGTGTGATCAAATCATGGTAATTGGGGTATGAATCACCTTAAGCATTTGTCATTTCTACATATTAGGAGCATTTCAATTCCACCCTTTTAGTTATTTTAAAATGTATGGTTAATTATTGTTAATTATAGTCCCCCTATTTTGCTATCAAATACCAGAACTTATTCTATTGAACTACTGTTTTTTCACTACTTAATCATTCTTACTTTATGTCCCCCTCCCCCAGCCTCTGGTAACTATCATTCTAGCCTTTACCTGTATGAGTTAAATTTTTTTTTTTTTAGTTCCCACGTATGAGTGAGAACATGCAGTATTGGTTGTTCTGTGCCTACCTTGTTTTACTTAACGTACTGTACTCCAGTTGCATCCGTGCTATTGCAAATGAAGGATTTCATTCTTTTTTTTTTGTTTGAACGAGAGGTCTTTATTGGTGGGGGGAGGGAGGCTGCAGAGAAGCACCAAGGAGGAGAGAAAAGAGGAGAGAGAGATAAGGAGAGAGTGGGGAAGAGAAGAGAGTAGAAAAGAGTGAGAGGGAAGACAGGAGAGAAAGAAGGAAGGCAGAAGGAGGAGAAAGAGAAAGAGAGAGCGAGCAAACGATTTCATTCTCTTTTTGTGCTGAAGAGTATTGTATTATATATACACGCCACATTTTCTTTAACCAGTCATTCTTTTATGTAGACTTACGTTGATTTCATATCGTGGCTATTTTGAATAGTGCTGCAATAAACTAGGGAGTGCAGATATCTCTTAGATAAACCAATTTTCTTCCTTTTGGGTAGATACCCAGCAGTGGATTGCTGGATCATATGGTAGTTCCCCTTTTAATTTATTAGAGGAAACTCTATGTTGTTCTCTATAGTGGTTGCATTAATTTACCTTCTTATCAACAGTATACAGAGTTCTCCCTTCTTCACGCCCTCTCCAGTATTCATTATTGTCTGTCCTGGATCAAAACATTTTTAACTGGAGTGAGATGCTGTCTCATTGCAGTTTTGATCATTAATCATTAGGAAAAAAATTGTTTTTTTCCTGATGATTAGTGATATTGAGCTTTGTCGTATACCTGTTGGCCATTAATGTGTCTTTTTTGAGAAACATCAATTTAGATCTTTTATTTATATCTATTGCAAGATAATACAGAGTTCTCTAATAGTCTTCACCCAGCTTTTCCTGATATTAACATCTTACATGGTACAATTATCATGGCCTGTTTTCTATCTTGGGGTCCCCTGACAATCTGGTTGATTTTGAAAAATTTTTCAGATAGTAAAATTCGTTCTTTGTGGTACATATTTCTAAGAGTTCTGACAAATGCATGAAGTTGTATACTTACCACCATAATATCATTTAGGATTATGCTGTTCCCTTGTAGCCAACTCCTCCCCAATTCTTAACTCTTGTCTATCACTAATCTGATGTCCATCCCTTTAGATTTGTGTTTTGAAGAATTCCATGTGAATATAAGGATATAGTACATAGCCTTTTGATTCTGGCTTCTTTTACTCTGAAAAAATGCATTTAAGATTTATTGTGGTGTTGCATGGATCAATAGTTTGTTTGTTTTTATTTCTCTGTAGAAAAGTAGAAACTGTGTGTGGATATAACACAGTTTGTTTATCTATTCTATTAAAAGACCCTTGGGTTGTTTCTAGTTTTTGTATATTGTGAATAACATTGCTATAAATACTCACAAACATGTTTTTGCGTGAATTAATGTTTTCAGATCTCTTGAGTAAATACTTAGGCATGAGATTGGTGGTTGTACAATATTATGCATTCTGTTACTAGCTATAATATCATTCTAGTAGGTGAGGAATAATAATTCATCATGGTTTAATTTTGCATTTGTCTAATGACTCATGACATTATCTTCTTATATGCTAATGTGCCCCCTTGATTTTCTTCTTTGGTGAAGTATATGTTCATCTCTTTTGCCTGTATTTAAAAATGGCTTTAAGATCAATACTCTTATGGGGAGGGGGAGGGAGAAGGGAGGGGGGAATGGGTGGAGGGAGGGAGTTTGGAGGGATTACTTCTGAGGTTTACCTTATAGGGGTACAGGTGAATCTTTCTAAGAGTAGAATGTGAATGTTTTAAAGCAATAACTG
>NW_003852399.1:22343474-22370947 GCF_000181295.1 Otolemur garnettii | reverse complement strand
AAAAAAAAAAAGATCAATACTCTTTATAATCTACTAGGCCGTTAGTGTGGGGGGTTAGTGATGCACTAATCGAATCACAGACTTGCATCTTTCCAACTTTAAATCCCTGATCTGAGACTGGTATCTATGAATCTTTTTGTTGTTTTAACAAAAATAATTTTTAATCTGAGGCCCACTCGTGTTCAAGAAATCTTTAAATCCCTTTGAAACGTGGTATAAAATTTTGTATAAATGAGGGCAAAAGTGAAGGTTTGTAGACTTCGTAAATTCCTCAAAGGGGTCCACAATTTAATAGAAGTGATTAACGATAACCTTTGTTCTATAACATTTTGAAATTTGTACCCTACCATCTTCTTGCTACTGAGTGCTATCAAAAGCCTCAATCTTAAATTTAAAGTGCTAAGTTATTTGCCAAATTCTAGTAAAAGTGAGGAAGGAAATATGCGTTGGTAACTAATTAGGTCCGTGGAGCCTTAAGTGCAAATTTCAGAGAGTGCTACTATACTATGTCCTAATTGCAAAAATAACAAATCTATAACCCCCAGGCAATGTAGGAGCCACATGGGTCACAGCTACTTATCACTTTCTGATTTGAAGGGTTGGTAGTTGGAACTGATCCAAAGGCAACAGGTAAGTTGATGAATACTTCTGAGCGTCTTTCAGAAGATAAAGTTGATTGAGTCCCTGATACCCATGAGACATATCACTTCTTTTATAATGAAAGTGATAGGAAAATATGATTTTCTTTACCAAAACTGATCTTGCACAATTTTTCAAAATTAATAACTATATAGTGTGAGATGGATTTCAGAGTACATACCTAAAATTTAGGGAGAGAATCTTTGTATTTTGTAAATTATTAACTGCTTTCTGATTTGTTTTCTTTTGAAGGATTCGAATCATTACTTTTCTGTGAGCATTTTTACTCTTTTTTTTTTTTTTCTGAAATAACTTATATACTATTGTGTTTAGGAGATCATACCAAGAAAGGAGAAAGATTGTTTGGTACCAAACCACTGAAATGTTTTTGTTACTTGATGGGTGGTCATAAGGATATGCCTCTGTATGAACTAAATTATGTGTCCTTTCCAATACCTGTATTAAATTTCTGAACCTTAATACCTCAATATGTGAGTGTATTTGGAGATAGGGCCTTTAGAGAGGCAATAGAGCTAAGACAAGGTCATCTGTTTGGGCTCTAATCCAGTATGACTGGCATCCTTGAGACACGGGCGCACAGGCAAAAGGATGACCATGACCAGAACATGAATGGGGACATCTGTAAGCTAAGGAGTGGGGCCAGAGAAAAAAACAAAACTTGCTGACACCTTTATCTTGGAATTCTGGCCTCCAGAATTTTGAGAAAGTAAATTTCTGTTGCTTAAACCGCCCACTTTGTGGTATTTTGTCGTGGTAGCCCTGGCAAACTAATACAGCCTTCACTCTCATCTAGCTCCCCTATTACATCAACCCATTTAGGATGAATATAATCTTAAAAAAGATATTGATAATATTATTGATACTGACAGTCAATATTTATTCTTCAATTTGTATTATGAAGTATGTCTCTCCTTGCATCTATTTTCTTTTTTTAAAAAAAATTACATGAAAAGTTTCCTTATAGCCATTTATCTCATCTACATCAACCTAATTTATTTAACAAATTGCCTAGATCACTTATGAGAACTGAGATAGTAGAGAAAGCTAGTCATCATTTTGCAATTAGATCTACCCGCTCGGTTTTCTGGGGAGGGCTCTACAAAATGAGCACAATGCATATTGACATCTTTTAAAAAAGTATCATGTGAAAAGAGATATATGCACATTCCGCTCAGCTAGGAGAATAAAGTCGTGCTTGACACAGATATCTTGAAGGTAAATTATTTTTCAATCTGGTGCATTGTCAAATATGATGCCATATTTCTGGTAATGTTGTGAAATTATGGGAAACATTATGGTACTCTCTAAGAGTATTAAACTGTTTCTCTCATACACATATTGGAGATTCATTGACTTTTTGAAGAATGATGTATCATCGATTCATAAAATGGAACTCCACTGAAAAGACATGATGATGCGATAGGGCATAGAGACCAACAGCATGTACTTTGATGATAGTATGAACTGGGTTTGAGTCCTAGCTCTGCTACTTGGATGACTTTTGGGCAAAGTATTAACTTCTAAGCTTTAGTTTCCTCATCTGTAAAAATGGAGATTAGTATACAGTATTGTGAGGCTCAGTGGGATACTGCATATTAGGTACTTAGCTTAAGTGCTTGGCAAGTTGTAGGTGCTCAATAAATGTTAGCTATCAGCAGCAGCAGCAGGAGCAAATTGACAAACACTGAGAGAAGTGTTAACCCAAAGGAAGAGAGAACAAAATGTCAGAGATGGCCTCAGAAGCATAATTAACCAGAATTATTAGATGAGGTTTTTATAACCACAGCATTTAACTCGAAACCTTTAATTTTCATGGCTCAGTAGAGAAAAATTAAGCTACAAGGACATATTACTTGACTCAGGTCCTTGAACCAAGTTTTCACGGAAACTTTTTATTTCCTTTCAGGAAGAAGCAAACTGTTCATATCTATATAGATGTCTGTTGCAATGAAAATGATCAAGGGTGAATGCCTTCAAAACATGATAGAAAAATAAAGGTTATAATATTAATTTGTTCTATATATTACAGGGCAAGCAAAGCATGCCGCCAGAAAAATAAATGCCACACTAGAATGTTTAAGTATCTGGGTAGCTGGATAAGAAAAGATATAACTGAAAAGTGTCTTATAGTCAATGTAAGGGTGTATAATCAGGATATTGTCCTTTCTGTTAAACAGGATGCTGCGAACCAGATAATATGAGTAGTTTCTAAGGCAGGATATTTAATTACATAGGAAATATTTACAAGAGAAAAATTCATCTCAGTATCTTCTCTTCCTCATTGAATGGGTCATGATCTAGGAAAATGCACATGGGGCATTTTAATTTAACTCTTCATTTACCACTTTACTCAGGAATTCCCTACATGGCAGAATTTTCATATCACCATGGACAGAAATGTGTCTCAATCTCAACTTCTTTTCAAGCTGTCCTAAGAGAATTGATTGAGCCCTGTTAAGAGTTCAGTGTGGTGCTTGATACTAGGAACACTATCTTCCCAAGGCTTATTTCCCTCTCTAGAGGAAAAATGATCTAAGAACAGGGTGACTCATTTTATATTTTTGAACCAGTAATTCTGGTTGGGTGAATATATTAAAAAGTCTAGTATAGTTTGCCTATATTTACTGCTATAGTGCAAGAGATTTGTTCTGAATTTTCTAGACACCATTATTTAGATGAAGGCTTCCAGAAAACTCCTCAGAACTGACCACTAAGCGGTCAAGAAGGCCTGAGAGAAACAATTTAATTGAAGATTGGCAGCAAAACAGAAAATTGGCAGAAAAAAGTCAGCCTGGAGAAGGAATTAGATCAATTAAATATGAGAGGGCATTCATCATTCTGATCTGCAGTAAATTAGTTGAATTAAGAGTATATATTCCTTCTAAAGAATGCAGTAGTTTCACCTTTGAAATCATAATGTGAAAATTGCCTTGTTTCTATAGTATCCTTAGTTTTCAGTTTTGGCCAAAGGTCCAATGGGACAGATACACCCTAAGGTCACCTTGACAAATTGAGGAGATAGGGCATTACTTTCCTTGACTGAGTAACATTGTATAAGGTTCTATCTTAGTAGAATAGAGCAAGAAAGACTCTCCTGATGGCATTAAAGAAGTAAGCAGCTGTTTGAAAGCTACCCATTGAGAGGACCACAGGGTAGGGAACTATACGGAGGACCTATGGACAACCTCTAGCAGACAGCTAGTAACAAGATGGGACCCTCCATCCTAGAGCCACAGAGGAATGAATTTTGCCAACACTAGAATGAGCTTCTCCAATTTATGCCTTCAGATGAGAACACAGCCTGGATAACACATTTATTTCAGCACTGTTTTGCTGCCAGTTTTCAATTAAATTGTTTCTCTCAGGCCTCCTTGATCTCTTGGTGGTCAGTTCTGAGAAGTTATCTGGAAGCCATCATCTAAGTAATGGTATCTAGAAAATTCAGAACGAATCTCTTGCACTGTAGCAGTAAATATAGGCAAACTATAGTAGACTTTTTAATACATTCACTCCAACCAGAATTACTAGTTCAAAAATATAAACTGTGAGGTACTGAGCAGAGGAACCAGCTAAGCCATGCCCAGACTCCTGAACCACAGAAACAGTGAGATAATAAATACACAAAGTTTTAAGCCCCCAAATTCAGGGTAATTTGTTATGCAGCAAAAACACACTCAATAGTACACGAGACACTAACTCTAGCTTTAATTCAAAGGCATCCTTATGCAAAAATTGCTGTTCTTAGCTTTAAAAGTTTTATTTTATATCAATATCATTGAGGTATAATTTATATATAGTAAAACGTTTCCCTTTTAAATGTAGATAGGGTGATGAGTTTTGACAAATGTATAGAGCTGTGTGTAACCTCTACCCCAGTCAGGATCTATAATATTTCTGGCACTCCAGAAAATTCCCTCAAGCCCTTTTGCACTCATTCTTGCCCTACTCTGCTCTAGCTAACCGCTGCTCCAATTTCTATATCTATTAATTTTGACGTTCTAGAAGGTTAAATAAATGGAATCATCCAGCACATTCTCTTTTGTGCCCATCTGCTTTTGCATAGCATTGTCTTTTTTATTTCTATTTTTGAAACTGCTATTTAAATAATCAAAGGTAAGAATCTCATCTTCTCCTCTCATTCATAATACATAAGTCAAAAAAATTAGTAATGTTCCTATTTTAAGGATTTTCATAATGTAAAATGATCAGGAAGAACAACCATGGTGTCAGGTGTATAGATAGATGGTCTCAAATACACACAAAAATGGAATGGTCAAAATTTCTGGATTGAGGACCTTTGTATTTTCTAAAAAATTCTCACAGTGATGGGCTTTTCCTTGGAAAGAAAGGCAGTATGTAATTTTGAATATTCTTAAGAAAATCAGAAGGTCTGTGAGCATTCTCTGTCGAAAGGGAATTTGAGACTATATTGTGGAGGGTGCTAAATACCCAGATGAAAAATTTGAAATGTATCTGAGAGTAAATTGAGAACCTTGAAGTTTTAAAGGGCTTTACCTGCCAGTATCATGTCAGAATGGACAATAGCAGCAGCGCAAATAGGAAGGCCCACACCATCCATCCCATACACATTGTGCAGGGCACAGGGACAGACGGTGGGACTCAGAAAAGTTTGATGCACAGTCCCTGCCTTCAAGTAGTCTAGAATTTAGTAGGAGGATGGTTCTATGCATTAAATAAAAATAATAAAGTAAGATGTGAGCCCAGTACTAAAATAGATTAAACTTAGTGACAGGTCAGACAGCAGGAAGAAAGTTTAGGCAAAGTACTTGGGAAAGGTGTTTATAGACGAAGGGACCAAAAAATAGGATAGAAGGAGATGTAGGTAAGAGGGATGAACTGACGACCATCCAGTCCGAAGACGGAGCTTTATATCACATATAATGGACGTGAAAGTTACACAAACTTGGCTGAAACTGAGGGCTGGTAGAGAGAAGAGTAAGAATTCGAAATCCATGAGGGTGGGGATTTGATCTATTTTGCTACCTCTTTATTCTCAGTGCCATCAACAATGGCTGGCATAATGTAGGCATATACAGTTGGTAAATGAATGAGTGAATAAATGGAGGAATGCAGCTGGAAAATAGGTAGAGGAAAGCCTTGAGAGTCTTACGTATGAAAATAATTAAATCAGTCAAGATTCTTCATTTCTAACAACAGAGGCTGTCTCTGGCTGATTATGCCCCCAGAGTATGTACTGGCTTGCTCGCAGGATTATCGTGAGGTCCAGAGATCAGACTGGAAGCCAAGCTTCCAAGAGCCAAACCGCATCATAGGGCTGGTCTTATGAGAAAACTTCTGCCCCTTCTGTGGCCCTGCTGAACCTAGAAGCCACTGCTTTTGCCCACCTGTCCTGGCACTTCTGCCCCAGGAACTCTATAACCACTGGGAAGCCAACATCACTACTGTTGCCATCACCAAAAACTGAGTTTCTCGGTCCCAACAAGCAACAGTAAAAAATTGGAAACTTTATACAGAGCTTGTTTACTTCCAAATCAAGTTGTTTTGTGGGTGTATCAGATTGGTGGAGCCAAGTACCTGCTTTCTAGTTACAAGGGAGGCTGAAACTTTTACGTCTGACTCTTATGTTGGAATCATGATGTGGAGTTTCTCCACATATAGGAAATCTCAAAATATGAAGGGGTAGTTATGAGTATGAAAGATGTTTGCTGTTCCATGGATTGGTAGACGGGGAAAATAAAAGCACAAGCTAGATGTCTCTCATGTTAATTCAAGAAGGCTAATCTGGCAATTGATGACATGCTGGGAATACACGTACGATGAGATTCAGGAGCTCAGTTGAGGAGCCGAGTTAATTATTTAGTTATCCCAGCATTAATAAATTGGACTTGCCATAAGGTGGCAAGGCATGGGAATTTGAACCGCAGTAAAAGGTAAGGAGATACAGATGATCTTATGATGAAGAGAAGGAAAATGAGAGGGAGGAGTCAGTAATGACATCAGGGTATGTCGATTCAGAGAATGATGATGCTATAAATTGAAATAAGAATGTTGATGGAGGAGGAGGTTAGGGTGAGAAATATCTCATGTGGGGTGATGTCTTTGCTCTACTCTTTGCATGAGGGCAAGGACTGTGCCTTTCACCTTTGAATCTCAAGAATCTAGTATTGAGGTGGCAGATGCTAGGTATTTCATGAACTTTTGTTAAGTAGGTATGAGGAAGCTGGAGATGAGAGAGGGAATTCACTGAAAATGATAATCTGAATATGGACGGATAAGCCATGGAGAAATAACATAGTTAGAAATAGGAAAAGAAGCCAACAAAACAGACTCAGGAAGAGGAGAAGAAAGAAGTGGGGGAGAACCGATAGTCTTTTGTACTTACAGAAACCGTTCAGGGGGCAAGAGTAGGTAACAGCTATGTATGCCGCTGCATATCAGAGAATAAGATCCAAGAAATATGCTTCCCCAGCTTTAAGTTATTTAAAAAATTCATTTAAACAATGCCAACTAATGTTACCAAAAGGATATAAAATTGGAAAAAAATGCGCACATCTGCACAAGAGCAAGCCCTAGACTCTTTGGCATTGAACCCCCTACTGACAGTGTTAGAACCCCCTTCCTCAAGACACAAATGGAATATCCCATTTCCCCCAACTTTCCATCATCAGACCAACAGAATGATCCTAACTAAGACTGTGCTGGATATGTACAAAATGCTATTTTTTTTTAATTCCCATAGGTTTCATGACAAAATATGTAAAGTTTTAATCTCTTTACCAGGTGAGCATCCCCAGTTCAGGTGGCTAAAATAGAGGACAAGCATTGCACCCCATTGTCAATAGAGGAACTAGGGAATATAGGAGCTGAGTTCTGTATTTGATTCACGGGTGAAGCAAAAAAAATTTGAAAACACCCAGTCACAATCAGCTTTCTGTCCTTCATCTCCCCTGTCCCAAATACTCCTGCCTAGCCAAAGACTCCACTACCTAGGGAATAAAAGTCAGGATAGAAAGGAAGCAGGAACTTCTATTTGTCCTATTTCTGGGATCCTAGATGGGCTGGAAGAAATCAGTGGGTGGAGAGAGGAGAGGTTTCCTTGTTCCCATCTGGAACCCTAGCGGTTGCCTACGCAGAGCTTTACTGGGGTGTGATGTAGGAACAACAGAGCAGAGATGCCTTTGGAGCATGTTAGGGCAGAGTTAGTACTGCTGACAATCTCAGTCCTCCTGTGGCCCCGGGAGGATGTGGGAGAGGGGTCAGACTTCCCTGTGCTCATGACGGAGTTCAGAAAGTAGCTGAGAAACAGACTTGGAGAAAGCACTTTTGAGAAATTGTGAGTGCACCAGTGGGTGTGTAGGGAGTCTCTGCTGAGCAAGGGTAGCACAGAGCACCAGCTTCTATGTCATTAGATTGCTCTTGTGAAAGGGGACACACCCAAGGGTCATATGGGAACAGGAGACCAGCACAGGGCTGAGGTGGATCAAAGTTTGAGAAGTGGACAGAGGAGTCTCCTGCAGTCTGTGTTCACTTAAGTCACCAGAGCACAGCCACCATTCCAGGAGAGTTGGGGTGGGATAGGGAAAACCTGAGTGTGGATGAATTTTAAAGCCAGAATGACTGAAAAGACACTGAGTTTGATGAAATGTTTGGAAGTGACTAGGTTAAGTTTTCTGTATCAGGGAGAAGAGGGGTTCAAGCTCTGGAAAAATAGAGTTGACTTATGTTTTACAAATATCACTTTGTTGACTGTGTGACTAGGAAATTCATACTCATCAAAGGCTGATTAGTCCCATCCACACAGAATTCCCTATATTGTCTTTTCTTTCTGGTATTTGCATACACAATGTCACCATTACTGACTTAATCATCTATATAATGTCACCAGAGGATGCATGATTTATCTGGACAGAATGCAGTTTAGTAAGCTTCAGAATGGCCCAGATAATGAAGATGAGTGCTCATAGAAGGGACAAAGTCACCAAGGTTAGGTGAGGCACGTGAGAAGGTCTTTAGAAGCTGCCAAGGTTCACCTAATCAGGTATAGCTAAAACAAGCAGGGTACCTAGCAAAGGGTTGAAAGTTAGGTGAAATTCTGCATTAGGGGAGGCTCCTAAGAAGCGGGTTGCAGGTCCATCAGACAGGTGGCCTGTACCACATCAGGCATCTCTGATGGAGATCTTATACTGAGATCCATATTCCAAGGAAAGAATTTTTGGATATTGGGTGAAACGTCTCAAGAATATCAGTATTCAGTTTACTAAGAAATCAGGGACGTCAGTAGGGAATGTGTCAGGGTCCAGATAACTGATGTGCAAGGGGTAATAAGCAAATCTAGCTAGATGTTGAGTCATGGCCCCTTGCTTCCTTTATTTCTACTGGATACAAATAGGATTGGTCTTGCAGCCTGAGTTATGTATGAGCCTGTGCTTGGTGAATAAGTGGTCCCAGGTCTGTGATGGCCAATGACCAAGTCCACGTCTTAGCCATCAATCACTAAGCTGTCCCAGCCCTTGAAATGCCACAAAAATTTGGCAATTGGAAGCCACCCTGTATGTGTTCTCCTAAATCTTCATTTTCCACTCTCTATCACAGCTTAAATTCTACCACTTCCCTCATCTGAGGTTCCTTTCATGGTAGCTTCCCAGAGAAAGTTGTGGAGCTCTGGAGTTGCTAATGCTTAGTATTTCATGACCATATGGCTAAAGGAAACATGCTGATATATACTTGAGAAAATTACGGGAACTTTAATATTTGTTTTCAGTTCAGAAGGAATCCCAGCACAGAGTGAGCCCTCCTGGACGTCCATCACATTTTCCATCATGCCTTCTGTTCCATCAAGTCTGTGTCTCTCTGCAACAAACCCCATAAACTCCCACCCAACAACGTCCCTTAAAGAAATTTGGGGAAAGGCCCTGAAGTTTCATCTACGTAAGAAGTTAAGAAAAAGGCCTTCCTATTTTACCTAAATTTTCCTAGCATCCTTGTGTAGCCATAGCTTCAAAAATTGTGTCTTGGCTGTCAATTACAAATGAAGCTTCGTTAGAGCTTTTGTTTAAAAGTTGTGCATTCCAACGTTAATATGGTCCTTCCTGGAAAAGCAGCTGCCTTTCATGGATTTTCAAAAGCAACTTAGTTTTATCAAAGGTTCCTCTTTCATGTTCTTTGATTGCTAAGCTATATAAGTTATCCAAAGATAACTAAGCATTAACCCAAGCTGCCTTTTGTTTTTTATCTTCTTTTGAAATCCCATGAGTTTAGCTAAGTACATTAAATGGAGCATAAATCTTCATGTTGTTTCCATTAAGTCACATATTTGGAATATATATCCAAGGCTATGTGATCAATTGTAAAATATTAGCTGCTGCACTGATGATTTGTGACATGGATTTTAACAAGTGAACAAACATTTCAGGAGCACAGTGAGAATCATTGTCTGGGAAACACGGATAAATGATGGTGCGTGAGTTTTAGAATATTTAGAGAGTTAGACTCCATAGGATTTGCAGATACACATTTGATTACAATGTTAGACACGAGCAAATTTGCAACCAATTTAAAGATTTAGAAATATGTTTCCTTTTTTAGCTTTTTTATTTTTATGTTCCTATGATGAATTATCTTTCAAATTAGGCAGAAATTACAGAGATGGTTATTAAAAGCGTTTCATCATGCCACCACCACATCGATTTCTAGATTTATACACTCGACTTCTTTCATAGGCTGTAAATATCACCTCAACTATTCTGCGTCCCCGAGTCCCTTTGTCATTTCCTGCTTCTGAGAGCTTGTTAGTGCTATTCCCTCTGCCCAGAAGTGCCCACCCCCCTCTCTCTGCCTATCAAAATCCCATTCATTCATTTATTCATTTATAATTCATAAATTCCTGCTATACATTAGACATTATCTTGCAGGGTATAGCTTGAATGTGATCAATCTATGAAACTTTTTTTATAATATTATCTCTCCTTTAAAATTCATCATCTCTTTATTATAATAGTAGTAGTGCTTCATTTATATCTGTCTATTGGCAGATCAACTATAATCTCATTATATAGGGTTGTTCATATCATTGCTTATTCTCCCATTTCCCCTAACTCTAGAAAGTTGAATTACTGAGAACAGAGCTTTGATTTACTGACCACAGTAACTGAGGTAGCCCCTGTCACTATGCCTGTGCATAATAGCTGCTCGATAAACATTTGTTTAATATGAATTACTTCAGCTATCAAATCAGATATGGAGGGTATCCGTCTAATCCATTTCCAACAGTTAGCATTAAAGTTAGCCTCAGTGTTACGCAGCGCTGCTAAAGCTCTAACAGCTCACTTTGTGTTCAGCTTTCATAATTAAGAGACCAGTACATTTTATTTATGTAAAGATACTATTGGAAAGAGAAGCATTCCCTACAGAAATGTTCATTTACATTTTGGAAAAAGAAGTTAGGATTTTTCTAAAATAATCTAGTGCAAATGAGTCACACAACTACCAAAGTTAAAATCTTTTAGTACAATGAAGAAATTCTGCTATAACATTTTTAGATTCAGATTTATTTCAAGGATGTCACTTTTCAAGAAGCTTAACCCAAGGAAATCCTAACATCTCCCATGATTTGAATTCCGGAAAACTGGTGTTCTAGTCTCCCTTCTTATACAGATGACAAAGCACACCAAAGCAACTTCTCTAACAAGGTATCAGTATAATAATTTTAGAGAAAAGATGTCTTTAGCCGTAGTAGCTCAGCCTATGACTGCTTTGAATCCCAATAACTTGGATTAAGTCCTTTGACCCTAAACTAATAGGAAGAATTTTAAAATTAAAATCCCAATGAAGATGAGGTGGCAGGGAGAGGGGAAGAGGGCGAGGGGCTGGGGTCATGGTGTACGGCACACCTCTTGGGGGCAGGACACAAGTATAAGAGGGTCTTTACTGAATAAATGCAATCAGTGTAACTGAGTTCTGTGTACCCTCAATGAATCCCAAGTAATATTAAAACAAATTCCAAATAATACTAAAAAAAAAAAATCCCAGTGAAGAACAATAACATGATAGAAAAGTTTGAAGGATTTTAGAATAATTTAATGAATAATCCCTGAATATTTACTATTACATATGCTCAGGAATATAGGCCAACAATGAATGTTCAAAACTTTTCTACCTATGAAAGACACTATTTAGTAGATGCTTTGTTTACATTTAGAGGGCTTGTTAGCAAGGAGGCTTTGTAGAATATCAATGGAAATGTTTGAAAGTTATCATTCTATACTAACCACTGGTTCAAATTATTAGTGTCTTGCTTATGGATTTAGCCTTGTAATGAAATATTTTGAGTAGCTCTCCTCAAACATTGCCTTGGCATGGCTGTACAGCAGAAAGTGGCTGAAGGCTTTCTTGATTTAAGTAGTGGTCAGGTTCCTTTCGTTTCCCCTGCAACAGTCTAACATTCTCTATCACTGGTGATAGACATGGTCTCTCCAAGCAATAAGCCAGTTCATCCATTGTCTACGATCCTCACATCTGTCTCTGTTATGGCTACTGGGATTGTGCTACTTAATCCTGTCTCAGTGGCTTTTCAGGAAAGTGAAAACGATTTCTTTGTTCTAAAAGCCCTGAAAAGACAACATCTCTTTACAGATGGAAGACAAGGCTAGAACTTATCCAAAGTGAGAGGTATCAGTGAGAAACTCTTAGGAAAAATCTGTCCTAGATGGAGTCCATTTTTCCTTCAAATAAAGTTAAAATTTGAAGAAATTTCTTATAAAAAGAGGAAGAGTCCTATGTGATGCCTCTTCGGATATTTCAGAGCAATTTTTTTATGCCGAAACTTTAGCCTAAAGACTGGGCACAATGTTTCCGAGCGGAGAAAGTATTACTCCTTGCCTGTGTTTGCTACAGCAAAGCAAATGATCCTAGATTATGATCCAGAATTTACTTTTTTTAAAACTATTTACTGTAGATAAGTAAGCGCAGTTCCAGATAGATAACAGATTCTATGTAATTCTGTCTTTCATTTTAGGGCAATATTTTGGCTTGTTAATAACATTCTGTAGCTGGAGGTCCTATTTTGGAGTGAAGTTAAATAGATATTGAGGAGTATAAATATCTCTCAACATCTAGAACTGGACTTAATTCATACCATAAATCTGTAATGGGAGATAGGGAATTTTATTTAAAAAAATAAAATGTCTCTGGTGTACTTCTAGATTTGAGACTAAAACAATTTAGGAAGAAAAAATAATTTTACGTTATTATAGGAGGAGGGTAGTCATTTAAATCATAGGGCCTAGAATGGTGTGTGGAATACATGTAATCAATAAACATTAGTTTAGTGAATATTAATTAGATTGTTCCTTCTTTTCCTCATCTTCAACTATGGCTGTCATTATTTTTTTTCTCTCTTAGCACATATGTCTATTAGCCATATGTCTATTAGAATTAGAAATTCTGCTAAAACATTTTTAGATTCAGATTTATTTCAGGGAAGCCACTTTTCTTTTTTTTGTTGTTGTTGAGGTAGAGCCTCAAGCTATCCCCCTGGGTAGAGTGCCGTGGCATCACACTCACAGCAACCTCCAACTTCCGGGCTCAAGCGAATCTCCTGCCTCAGCCTCCCAAGTAGCTGGGAACATAGGCACCCACCAGAGCACCCAGCTATTTTTTGGTTGCAGCCATCATTGTTGTTTGGCGGGCCCAGGCTGGGATTCGAACCCACCACCTTAGGTGTATGTGACTGGCGCCTTAGCCACTTGAGCCACAGGCGCCAAGCCAAGGAAGCCACTTTTCAAGAAGCTTAACCCAAAGAAATCCTAACATCTTTCATGACTTGGATTCCAGAAACCTGGTGTTCTAGTCTCCTTTCTTTTCTTTCTTTCTTTCTTTTTTTTTTGCATTTTTTGGCCAGCGCTGGGCTTGAACCCGCCGCTCCCGGTATATGGGGCTGGTGCCCCTAGTCTCCTTTCTTATACAGATGACAAAGCACACCAAAGCAACTTCTCTAACAAGGTACCAGTATAATAATTTATATACTGATGTATATAAATTTATATACTAATGTTATATAACATTAGAATTAAAACTTGGAAACAATAGAAAAAGAATAAAAATATTTTGCCTCTAAATTCAAAGATGTGATGGCTAATTTTATGTGTCAACTGGTGTGGGCTGTGGCTTCCAGATATTTGGTCAAACATTATTCTGGACGTTCTGTGAGTGTATTTTTGGATGAGATTTACAGTTAAGTTGGTGGAACTGAATAAAGCAGATTTGGTTCCATAATGCAGGTGGGCCTCATTCAATCAGTTGCATCCTGAATAGAACAAGAGGCTGATTGCTAGAGAGCAACAGGGCATTCTCCAGCAGGCTGCCTCAGACTTCCTCTCCAACGTCAGCTTTTCCTGGCTCCATATTGGATACCTTTGGACTCAAATGCTCCTCTTTGCTGAGTCTCTATCCTGCTGGCCAGTCTTCCCTGTCGGATTTGGGATTTGCCAAATTTCTATAATTTGTGACCCTATTTCTTAAAATAAATCTCTTTTCCTTTTTATATACATTCCTAGTGGTTCTGTTTCTTTGGAGAACCTTGACTAAGTACAAGGCAGCAGGTTCAAGGACAAGATAAAATGTTTCAGGAAGCAGTGAAAATACTCATAATCAAATATATTCTTTGCCTACTCTCTTCTTCTCTAAATCCATTATGGATCCTGTGAGTTTAGGAAGGGGGCAGAGAGGAAAAACTAGTAGGGAAGCAACAGAGTTAGTGTAAGAGACTGTGTACCTTGTCCTGTGCTCCTTGATGTAAACTTTTCCCCTTGGGTCAGATCATAGACCCCAACCTTAAGTCTGGGGATCTGAGTGGACAGAGAATCTGGATTTCACATGCTTTGTGAGGCTGAGAGGGAAGGCAGCCATAGTATAATTACTAATATCATATAGTAGAACTGGCTTATTAGGAGTCTGCTATTCAGAATCAAGAGCTATCCAGAAGGGGTGTGGAGGGCATTGTAAAGTTATGGGGCACTCAAGTAGCACATGGGAGCCAGATGAAAGAGACAGCAAGTGTGCAACCTGCAAAAGGCTTTGATGCAGGTTCTGGCCTCCTCAGAAAAATGCAGTAAGAATAGTTGCCAAGCAGGGCCTGTTGAAGACATAGCTCCACCTCACCAACTGAAAGAGCCTTGGACATCAGCAGAAGCTAAACTGGGATTCAACAACTGCACAAGTCCTTGTTGGTAAGACTATCCACTACCAAGGCCAAGGAGCAGTGTCCTCTCAGAACAGTAAAAACAACCCATTCACAGCATCTCAGCAGCCTCCTACTGCCTCTCAGGAATGGTTCCTGCCTGTGTCCCGGGATTGTGCTCAGTTCCTTACATGACCTACTCGGGCAGGTCACCACCTTCCTTTAGGTTCAGATGATAGACGGATAATTCCTCCCACCTGGGCAAATTGGTAAGCGAAGGACCCAGTAGGGGTTATTTCACCAAGAAAAGAAAGTATCAGAACACACCCTTTGCTATTTGAAGTAGTTTTCACAGAAGGAACACCTCATGCTATTAAAATTCAGAATGTCTTAGAATTTCATAGCAAGAGTGATTGAAGTAAGTCTGCTTTTCCTCCGAGAAGCCTCCCTTTGGGTATAGTTTACTTAGATACTGTCCAAAGCATGTAACTCGATTTCCAATGTTCATTTCTCATGAGGTAAGAAAAATCACTCATTTATTCCAGCTTGGGTATCACTCGTCTCATAATCCAACAATTCCTCCTGATTCCTCATACTTTCCCAAATATATCTTTTGTCTCCTACTCAGTTTTGGAGGGGAGCACTTATAATTTTTAAATTGTGTTCCTATTTTGGGATTATTTGGTACTTCAGAATCTTTCTGAAAGAGAGTAGGGGTATAAAATACACACCAAAAAAAGATGTTAAAAATTTTTTTTACCATATTTTTTATATGTGGAAAGATGCTTCTACCCTCTTGAGACTTTTTAAAGCCATATAATTAAATAAACTAGAGTCACAAAAGGCGAGTGCCGCAAACAGGGACCTGAAGTTTCGGAGATGTAGTGATGAGTCGGGGGTGCAGTGCCTGGTGAGCGAAAGCAACTGGGCTTTCTTCCCTGGTCACGTCCTTGGAAGGCCGCGGTTAACTGAGCCATATATTGGGTGTGATAGATTTGGTCCTTCAGCAATTTTATTTAGAGAAGCAGGTTTCGAACTTGTTTGACGGAAGAATCATTCTTGCAACAAAATAAAACAAGAGCACCTGCAAATACACAAACCTTTAAAAAGTGGAAGTTTCTTATGTGAAGAGCTATGAGAAGCCAAGCATCCTCTTAGCTCAGCTTCCTTGGACTTCAGGGGCAGTCCTAGAAATATTTCAAGGTATCCAGGGCTCCAACATCACTAATGGTACAGGGGATTCCTGGGGATTAGGGTTCATAGGAAACTCTATGTGCGGAGGGAGAGGGAAGGCCTTACTGAATTTTCATTCTGCAGGTGGGACCAAGATTCTGAGTTCCATAATAGGTATCCAGATATAGTAACCGAGAAAAAAGTAAGATGTTGCCAATCATTGGTATTTTCAAGTAGCTGTACCTTCTTTGACTTAAAAGATCTTCCTAATCAAATGACCAAGTAAATCCAGAAAGGTAAAATGCTCATTTTGTATTCAAAAAAAAAAAAATCTCCCTAATGCAGCATAACCAGTGAGGCTGTACACTTCCAGAGTACAGGATAAGAGAGTATTTCAGTAGACACTGTGCCCTGTTCTGTCCTCTGTTATGTTCTCCAGAAAGCAAATCTGAGTGTGACAGTGTGGCCCTTCAGTTTTCCCTGCACATCAAAGTTCCATATGGAGAACCAGTGTGATACTTGCTTTGTGTTAGACTGGGGAGTTTTCAGTGTTTACATTTGTACTGTTTCACCATACCAGGAAAAAAAAAAAAAGAATTCCTCTTCTGTGAATGTGCATTGCTTTTAGCACTGCAACAGAATGATTATGGTCAAATTGTTTTAGAATCAGTAACACACCATTTGGAAATCAGCAACCTACTGTTAATAAATTGTGTACAGCCACTCTTTTCTGAAGAGATTCAGGAATGCTTTGGCATTAGTATACACTGTGGTTCTTCTTGTTTTAACTAAACTGTAAATTAAGAAGATAGGGTAGGTTGGTTTGTAGTGATGAATGATGTGTGTTCGTTAGTTCTCAGATCTGTTGGAATCTTCAAGATATGTTTCATGAATGCTGTGGCTAAAATGTATTCCATAGATTAAAGTCCTAAGACTTGAAAGAAAAATGAAGACCCCTAACCTTCCTAGAAAAGAAGGAGACTATTAGAAAGTACATTGCTTAGCTGCCTAGTAAACACTTGATTGGCTTTTTTGGTTACTCTTAATTTATAGGGTGATATTTGAATCACTGACATGTGGGATAGAGGATATAGCACGTATTGGCGACAATACTATCAAGTACTGTTTGGTTATATTTTAGAGAGATTCAGACATGTTCAATGCCATTCAAGTTGGAAATATCCAAGAACAACTTAAATAAACATTGACTCAGCAAGTCCTGCAGAATGTTTATTAACCAATTTTGGAATAGTTATAGAACTGGACTAGAACCTTGACTCTGCCTTTGCTAAACAAAGTTATCACTGGCCGTAAGTAAAGCCCTCCACTTCTTTTCATCAGTTGAATAAGGAAGTGATGTGTAGATGAAAAGGACAGTGCTACATAGTTTATGAAGGAGACAACTCTAAAACAAGCAGAAATGTTGGGGAAAATTTGGGTGTCTGAGTGCTCAGAGTTTTCACCTTGTGAGGACAATCGCTCTCAGATAATCTTGTTACTCAATGTTGGCATGACTTTGGATTTGAACTAGAGATGGGACCTGGAAAACAAGAAAGGATTACCTGTTTAATTAATGACAAGGAACAGTCAGCCAGTCCAACACACACACACATACACACACACACACACACATACAGAGCATAAATCTATAAATTGGGAGGAAATGTCAGTGGAATGAAGAAAAAAATCTAAACATCTCATTTGGCCTTCAAGGGGAGGAAGGTAATTGGACAGAAATGTGGAGAGCAGAGGGACCACCTAGGTTTATGTTAAACTGGATGAACTGAGTTTGGTGACTTTCCTCTGTGCCTTACCTATGGGTCTTCGTTTTCCCTGCCCTTGAGGAGTTCTTCACACTTACAGGAAGGTGCATTATGATCCAGAACCAATTTCCCTGAAAATTTGCTAGTAACACACCTTATTAATAAGGGCAGGTTTTGGAGACATACGTCAAACTGGGAACAATCTTGCAAAAATGACAAAACGGTTAAAAAGCCAAAATTATATCATAATGAGTGCAAAAGTGAAGGCAAAATAGGATTTGTTTTGTACTTAAGATTTGCAAAGTTCTTTCATATACGTGCTCTAATTTTGAACTTTGCCCAAGTCTGATATTACCACTGTTGGTTGCTATTGCTTGTATATAAAATCAGCGCGTTGTACTCCATAAAGGCATCAGTGTATACATGATCTATGTGTTTATGACTTCATTAAAAAAAAGAAGAAAAGAAAAGAGGGTCCTGAGTTAGAGATTTTTGCAGGGACTGTGATGAGCTCCCCTCTATGTCGCCAGTGCCCAGCATTGGGTCTGGCACCTAGAAGAGACTCAGAAAGTGCTTATTGGAGGGACGAATGCAGTTAAGCTCATCAGGCGGAGTTTGGGAACTATTGCCAATTCTTTAAATATCACTTAGGACTCTGGGTGGCAAATAACAGAAATCAATAAAGAGTGTTATTGTAAATACGTAAAGCCTAAGATCATGTAAGTTGTGCAGTTCTGAAGGGAACATGAAACGGAAACCTGGAAGGCGACAGTAAATCAGGGCACTGCTTCTCTCAGTCTCTCTGTCTCTTTCTCTACTGTGGGTACCTGGGAGCGCCTGCACGCGTGCACGTCCATGGGCCTGTGTGTATTTCCTTTTTATGAATTATTCCCGTGGATTGGCTTTCTCTGCTCATTGGGTCTAGGATGAGAAGTACAGCTGCCTTACAACTCCTGAGTTCTTACGTTACAGGTTAAGTTTCACTTGGTTGCAGTTTCAAATTCTTAGAGAAAATGCTCAATTGGCTCAATCTAGGTAAATCTCCCACTTCTGGAATAATCAATGTGGCCAAGACCTGAGTTCATGCCCTACAAACATGACTACTGAATCTTATCAATGTGGTAATGTGGTTAGGAACAGGTCACAGAGAAAAGAAGGTGTTGGTTTATGGGCTGTGCAGATATTTCATGGGTGTCCATCACAATTTCTTTTATCAGATCTCACGTTCACTCCACTCTCTTCTTTGTCCTCACACCACTCCTAAGGATAACTTTTTGGAGACATGCTGTCCTTTGTAATTTTCCCTCCTACGTGATTTCAAGTAGGGAGAAAAGCCCTTAGTAATTCCTTGCCTTGCCATTTTTGCAGAGCAGAAAAATAGAAATTACTTGGAATGAAACAGTTATTTCTCTCTTTTGTAAAAAAAAAAAAAAAACGACTTCTTTTTGAGATCATGTTGTTGATTCCGGAGGTGAAGGGGACTGAACAGCTTTAAAGGAAGTCAAAGTGGAAATAGCAATTTTATTGCAATATTGATGAGGCCAGGGGGCTACAAAATATATTTCCTAGTCTTCTTTGTCAGTTGTCAGAACTGAAGGACAAACTCAAACTATCCTGGTAAAAGAAAAGGATATGTTCCATACAAAGGAACAAACATTCTGGCAAGATAATTCCACGGATATTTATATTTCAGAATGGCTACAGCATAGAGCGTAAGGCAGAGGAGTAGCAGATATGCTGGAAAGCCGTGCTGGGAAGGAGGCCGCGAACCTTGGTTTCAGGTCATTGCTGAGAACGTGAACTTGCTTTTACAGGAAATGGAAGCCGTTGAAGAAGTCTTCGTTATCAACTGGTAGTGTGGAATCTCACTCTGATGAGAAAAAAACAGAGAAGGGGTAGAAACAAAGCAGCAAGAACATTTAGGAGATCATTGCAGTTATGCATGATAAGAAAGATGATGAAAATAAGGGTTTAAATCAAAGTAGTAGTAGTAGTAATAAAGGGCCTAGGACTCTATATGAGATCATAAAAAGAGGTCAAGAATACATGTTGTTGAGAATGTGGAAAATAGAGAAGAGTTCTGGCTTGGGAATATGGAAGTACCGATCATAGAACTAGGAAACCTTGCAGGAAGGTCAGGTTTGAACATGAAAGTAATATGATTGTTAGCTTTAAACTCAATCAGCTCCAGCTGTTTATGAAACGCCCCAAAAGGAATATACAATAGCCAGCTGGATATAGAGATCTGGGTCTTAGGGAAAGGTTGTGGCTAGAGATCAGCAAATCACAAAGAATGACAATCACAAAGAATTGGGGGTTGGGGGGGTTACATTTAGTTTGCATATACTCCTCTCCACCTGTAAATCCTACGAAAATCCAGCTGAAGTATGAACACAGACCCGTCACCAGGTTCTTCCCTTCCATGGTCTGTCTTGGCCATAACAAATTTATTTTATCAGGGCTAGGAAAACTGAGCTTTGTAAAACCTTCATCTCTAAGACCACACTTTCCAGGGGGGTAATTCAAAACATGGAGGAGTGTGTTGCTGGGTTCTATTCTAACCTCAAACGGCGTTTAGAAAACGTGTCTGTATTGCTTCCTGTAACTTTTCAGTGGTGGTAATTTTATAAATTCTTGGAATGGGCTAAAATACGACCTGCGTAGTGTTCACAAATCAGCTTCCTCTGAGTTGTTTTTCTGCCTTTCATCATGTAGAGACAATGCCCAATTGCACAGATGATCATTCATGTTGATTTTCTTGTGTGGATTTGTTGAACAGGAGGTTTCTTTGAGATGTAAAAATGGGGCATGAAGAATGAAAATATCTTTGTTCTCTCACAGGTAGCATTGTTTTTTGTTATTGTTGTTGTTTGTTTGTTTGTTTGTTTTTTGCAGTTTTTTTGGCCAGGGCTGGGTTTGAACCCACCACCTCCGACATATGGGGCCGGTGCCCTACTCCTTTGAGCCACAGGCACCACCCACACGGGTAGCATTCTTGAGAGAACATCCCAATAAACTTCCCTGATTTTTTCCCCCAGAATCTGTTTCCTGGGGAACACTATTTAAATCATCAATAATTTTATCTTCCTTATCTGATTTTAGAAGATTATCAGTATTTTAAGGACACAGAATGCCCTTTTCCTCTTTGTATTTCAAGGGCAGTGGTTATTCAATAAATGCTTCCATGTCTTACCTCTGTGAGAATTCAGAAATGAATCTTGGCAAAATCCCCTTTCTCCCTCCCCGTGGAGGGAGATATTTGTTAAACAAATATCTCTTATCAGCCTCTTTCCCCTCATCAATACCTAAAAGTTTTTCAACAAAGCCCCAGACTTAGAAACACAACACTTTAAACCCATGAGTGCTTTCACGAAAAAAACAAAAACATGCCACTCCCTTTTAGATTCCATAATTTCAACCCCTCACTAAGTTTTCAGCAAAATTAAGCAATAACCACAGGTCACGTTAAACTTGTATTGGCAGCATAGTTTAATGATTGAATACAATGTTTCAATGTCACACGAATCTGAGTTGAAGCCCTCCTCCACCATTTTCTTAGCGTATTGACTTTCTAAGTTTCCTTGCCTGCATTTTTGAACAGAGTTAATGACAACACCTACCTCATTGGGTAACTGGGAGAATTAAAGGAGAAAGTGTGTGCAAAACACCAGACAGAGGAAACATTTGAGACCTGTTAGCTATCATTTATGATGTTATTTTCTTAATATTTCAGGTTCATTTTACTATTTATTCTCTGTAAATTTATTTTTAGACACATCAAAATACGTCCTCATTTTCCATGTAATTTCTTTGTTGACCCATAGGTTATTTAAAAATCTGTTGTTTTATTTCCAAATATTTATGGATCCCCACATTTCCTTCTGTTGTTGATTTCTAATTTCATTCCAATGTGGTCAGACAAGATACCTGTATGACTTCAATCCTTTTAAGTGTCTTGAGACTTGTTGTATGGTCTACCTTATTCTTTGCAAGTTTATGTAATAAGATATAAATAATAAAATATATGAGCTCTACAGAGTGCTCCAAATCTCCTTTTTTGCATCATTCTCTTAAAAGTGAATTTGTAGGCTAATATTATTGCGTTTCCTTTAATAGATTTTTGGCCTGCATTATAATAATTTTAGGGTATAAGCAGTACATTTTTCTCCTTCCCCCCTTCTGATCAGGGTACCATGGTCAGGTCAGCTATCCTGCTGCCAGAATTATCTTTCTCTGTCTTTACAAGAGGCACTGAATCCACTGCCAGGAGCTCATTGTCCTTACACGATAAGCCGTGGTCTGAGAACAAATTCTGAACTTCAGCACCATCCGCATGTCCAGTTGGTCTTCTTTCTTTCTTTCCAAAGCCATGACCTTACACAAGGATGGGAGATAAACATACCACCTGTGACCCTAAGTCACTCACTTGTTCTATCCAGGGCTACAAATGTCTCTGAAGAGAGAGAGAGAGAGGGCGAAAGCAGAGGCTTTTTCTGGCCATGTGCTCACTCCTGCATGACACAACAGAAGTGGGTCATCATTTTTGCAATGCTGTATTAAGAATTAGAGACTAGTTTGTCATAGACATATTTGCCTGATTTGTTTTATTTTCTATATTGTAAAGTACAAATGTATACATGTGCTCGATATGGCAAAAGGTAATTATGCTCGATATGGCAAAATGTAGTTGTTATCAGCAAATTTAACCCAGAGGAGTAAACGGTATGGAGTACATGATTATTTAATGTTAGGGAACAGCTGTTTCCAAAGATTTATAGGGGAAGATTGTCAGTTGATGTGCAGTTGATGCAGCTTTTTGCACTGACATGTTACTTTTCAATATGGAGTCAATAAAAAAAAAATTGAGCAAGAGTCTAACAAACAATGAATAGGTAGATAAAGGAGACATCATTGAATCATTTAAGATTTGAATCTGAACTGAAATGCATGTCACTTTACTTTTCCAAGCTTTAACTTCCTTCATCTGTAAAATATAGATAAAAATTGTACCTCATTAGTCAGGGCTTTTGTTTAAAATGTAGGCCAAAAAAATGTATTGAAAAGAGAGTTCAGAAAATCCATGAGAAGTCGGGAGAATTGGGCTCAGCGCTGTGTTAGGTGGAATGGGAAAACCCAGGTGATGCATGGCAGCGGTTGGGGAGGTGCCCCTTCCGCCCTTTGTGCAGCTCTAAGGTGTACTACGTGCTTCTTTGATCACAGGCTTCACATCTAGATTCCGAGGCAGAAAAACTGAGTAGGTCAAGCTTGGGTTACACAGTCATGCCTAGACGTGCCAGGGAGACTAAGCATCTGGTCTCTTCAATTCATATAATCCCTTCATGCATAGACAATGATCAGTCAGCCAAATAAACAAACAAAAATACTGGACACATTTCATCTATATGGACCACATAAAATGTTTGTGGGCATTAAGTGATGTAACATACGTAAATTACATAAATATAATACCTAGTACTTATTCGGAATTCGTTGTCATTGGTGTCTCTTTTTTCTCTGAGAAGCGGGCCCTTAGGAGTGGTATATGTTATAGGGATTCAACCTGATAGAATTGTGGGAACTGGTTAAAGAGCTTATGAACAGATGTCGCTTCTGGGTCAAGTGTTGGCTGGGCCTGAAGTCAGCAGCACAGGCAGCTGGGAAGGAAGACAGGCATGAAGTGGGAAAGAGAAGTGACGAACTGGGAACTGCAGGGATGAACAGGAACCCCTGAAGACACACTGGGATTGGCTCTTAAACATTCAAGCTTCCAACTTGGATGATGTGGGTGACCTGCAGATGAAGCTAGCATTATTCCTCATGGAGATAATCATGATAATGAACACAATTTCCCTGGAGTAGAAGCTGAAGGAAGGACATCCAGTGGGGAATGGATAGGGTGACCAGACGTCCCGATTTTGGCGGGAGAGTCCCGCTTTTCAACAATTTGTCCGGCATCCCATGGCATTTTAAAAAAGTCCTGGTTTTTAGAAAGAATGCACGAATGGGCTGGAGAATAAGAAGGGAATATACGGCATTTCGCCAGAATATGAGTTTTATATTATTTTTGTTAATTTTATAATGTTAAACTGTAATAAATAATTACTGAGAAGTGATTATCAAGAACTGCTTATCAAAATTTGCCTTGTTGTCAGGCCCTGCCCTGCCCCGTCCCCCCGCCCCCCCCCCATGTTGTCCCGCCTTACAGATGTTAAAATCTGGTCACCCTAGGAATGGAGCAACTTGAGCTTAGGTCCTCTGCAGGCATTGCACTTGTCAGTCCAAGGCTGCAGACAGACAGATAGATACCCATATACACCCATAGATGATCAGTACACATATACATGACAGATACTTACACACATAGATGGGGATAGGTAGACACAAAACACACATATCCATGGACACACAAATAAAATATTTACTGATTATTTTTTTCTTTGAAAACAGGATTGACTGATTGATTTAACAAATATTTGTTGAGCACCTCCTCCCTGTGATAAGGATATTTCAGACAGGGAATAACAGAAAGATTTTTATCCTATGGATCTCTTGTATTGGGACTCAATAAACAATAGAGATGATGAATAAGCAAATCATGAAAGACATTAGAAAATGGCACTTCTTATGGAGAGAAGGGTTTGGGTGTTGAGTGTCATGGCAGTTTGCAATTTTAACATGGTGGTCTGGGTCAGCTTCACAGACACATTTGAGCCAAGAAGTGAAGGAAATGAACCCTGTAGATTCTGGGGAACAGTGTTCCAGGCAGTAGAAATGACGAGCTTTTGAGGCAGAAGTATTCCTGATGTGTTTGAGAGGAACAAAGAGGACAATGTCCCTAGAGCAGAGCAAACTGTGAGGAGGACAGTAGGGGAGGAAAAGGTCACTCACAATACATCCCATTGGAGTTTCATCCTGAAATTGTATCTCCGAATTTAGAATTCTTCAAAAGTTGTAAAGCTAATGTGAAAACAACATATCCACATTTGACAAAACTGTGCAGACAGTTTTCTACGGTTATTAACATGTTGTATGTCTTGGAGTAAGAGCAGACAGGATGCATGACAGGGGATGGGGAGTCAATCCAGGGCCTGCAGGTCACATGCAGCCCGGGATGACTCTGAATGTGGCCCAACACAAGACTGTAAACTTACTTAAAACACTATGAGATATTTTTTAGTTTTTGGTGGAACTCAATTGCGTGCTTCTCAAGTGTGAACTTGCAGACAACAGCCATGTGTCTCAATGTCATATGAAATAACCATACCTCCATGCTCACCATTAGTAGCATGCATGGCCTCTGTTCTACAGCAGTGTGTGTCTTCCAGTGTGTCATCTCCCAAGGGCAGACAGTTGAACTAACACTGTCAGATGTTACAGGTACTCGTGGTGACGTGGCCAGGCAGCGATTATCAATAATAGTTCAACCTACCATTGCAATGTTAGGCATTCAATGTTATTTAGAAGCCAGGTGAGCCTTCTGATTTGACTATTAGGGGCACGTCCATACCTAGGTGGTACCTTCCATACCCACCATATCTTATAATTGCTTCGCCCTCCATCACCAGCCAAAATCTGGAAGGACCCAAACCTTGCTTTCTGTTCTCCTGTCAGTTAATCGTCATAATAAAAGTAAGTATAGTCCCTTATTAATTATTATTTTTTAAATCCCAGCATAGCTTCTACAATGCCTCCAAAGAAAACAGAACTCCCAAAAAGAAAAACTACAGATGAAGGAAGATTATTCAACGAAACGTGGACAGAAGGCAACTTTTTTGTCACAGCACATAGTAAGGCATTCTGCTCAGTTTGTAGGGGATTTGTGCAAAGTTTCAAAAATTATAATTTGAAAAGGCATTCTATACAAAACCACGCTGTCAAATTCAGTATGTACAAAGGATTGTGTTGTAAGGACAAAAATAGTGGGACTGAAAAGAGGTCTATCTTCTTAATAAAACTTTTTTAGATAAGTTACAACTCAGATGGTTCCATTATGAATGCTAGTTATGTGTAGTATATTTAACAGCAACCCTCCCAAACCATATACTGATTGTGAGTTTATTAAGCATTGCGTGGAAAGTGGGGCAGATATAATTTTCCCTGAAAAAAAGGACGTTTCTAAGATCAGTTTGTCTCACCAGACTATGGCCAGGTATATGGAAGAAATTGAAAATATATTGAAAGAAGGTTGGAGAGTAAAGCTGATAATTTAAAATTTTATGCTTGGGTGACGGATGATAGCACTGATGCTACAAATAGGGCCCAACTTGCCATTTTTGTTAGAGGTATTGATGGAGAATATAATGTCACTGAAGAAATGGCCTCTTTTGTGCCGTCAAAATATACAACCTAAATCAAGAGATTTATACCAAGCAGCAAAAAAAATGTGTTATACTGATTTTTTTTTGTTTATTGTCAACGTATCTGGTAGAGTTACCAATGGTGCTGTGGTGATGGTACATAAAAGAGAGGGACTTGTAAAAGCAGTAGAAGGTGATACAACTGCCACCCAAAACTCAGGTTCGTTATAGTATCATTGCATATCACATTGAGAACATTTATCAGCAAAACCTTGACAATGGATATTATCATGGAAATTGTCAATAAGACTGTGAATTTCATAAGGGCAAAGGACTGAATCACTGTCAATTCCAGGAATTCCTTAAAAGTATTGATGCTGGCTATGGTGACATCATTTACTTTTTAGAAGTGAGACGGCTAGACTGAGGCCCAATGTGGAAAAGATTTCATGATTGGCAACATGTTACCAAGTCATTTATGGTCTCATAAACCAAATTTGTGCCAGAACTTGATGTTAAAAACGGGCTTACAGATTTAGTATTTTTGGGGGGTAGATTTAAGCACTCATTTAAATGAGTTACACATGCCTCTTCAAGGTGAAAACCAACTTATCAATACAATGTTTCAAACCATAACAATATTCCAAATGAAACTGAAATTATGGCATGCTCAAATGAAGGCAAACAATTTTATGTATTCTGACACATTGGCTAAACAGTCCTGTGAACAGTGAAAAGTATGCCGTCTTGTCAATTTCACATAAGAATTCGAAAACAGATTTGAATGTTTCTGGGAAAATAATCAATATTTTTGTACATTTGTAACTTCATTTTCAGTTGGCATCAATATGTTATCTGCCAATTTTTAAATGGAATGGCTTAGAGCTGCAATCTGACATTCAGCTTAAAGAAAAAATTGATCACGTCTCTACTGGACTTCTATAGGTCCTGTGTCCCCAAAGACAAATATCCCTCACTTCACATCACACTTCATACATGTCATTGCTTTTTGGCAGCATATACATTTGTGAGCAGCTATTTTCAAGAATGAAGTACATTAAGAGTAAAATTAGAACCCAAATATCTGGTGAGTACATTGAGAACTCCTTGGGAATTGCAACTACTTCCATCAAACCAGATACTGATGCGTTAGCCTCTCACATACAATGTCAAACATCCCACTAGTTTTATGATGCCTACTTTTCTTTTACTTTTACAATTAAAAAATATTTCAAAAAGATGCTTCATTACTTAGATAAGTACATTTTATATATTAGTGATCACAAATTTGGGACCTGTTTGATGATTTTAAAAGACTGTCTGAGTTAGGCTGCTGTATAATAAGGATTATTACGTGAGGATTTTTTTTGCTTATCTGAGGTAGTAGATATCATGAAAATTATGCACAGACTTTTTTTTTTT
>NW_003852399.1:22331207-22343454 GCF_000181295.1 Otolemur garnettii | reverse complement strand
TTTCTCATTAGCTTTTGTTAGTGTTTGTATATTTAATGTGTGGCCCACGACAACTCTTCTTCCAATGTGGTCCAGAGAAGCCAAAAGATGGACACCCCTGGGTTATATATATTTTGCATTTAAATTTTGTTGAATTATATTCTGTTTTAGTTGCCCTCATAATTCATAAGCTTCTGGTGTCTCTGTTGAAAAGTTAAGATTTCTTCTCTCACTGAGAAAGAATGAAGGAAACTGGAGTTTTTTCCTGGAGACAGGGAAAATATTTTATATTTCCCCCAGATTCCTTCTATTTGATTTGGATTGGGTAAATGGTGCTGACTCCAGGATCTGTGTTAGTCAGATGATATATCTGGTGTTGCTCTAGTCTCATCTCAGGTGTGCTGCAGAAAATTATGACATGGCATAATTTATTTCAAACTGAGTATCAAACAGGTAGAAAATACTGAACTACTAACTATGGTTCAGTGTGCTGTGGAAGTGATATGAAAACAAGTGATCACATCGTGAGAGGTTTAAGAAAAACCTGGTAGTAGCCTTCCTTGAGTGGCGGGCATTTTAACTGAGTTGAGTTCATCTGTCAATGTATTTGGGAAGCACTGGCTGGCTGCTTTCTGTACCAACCTGTGGAATCTTCTAGCAGTGCCAGTCATAAGAGCAGCAGTGGGCTCAGGGCCACAACTTCAGAAAACTGGAGTAGTTCATGGTGCCCCATGATCCACTTTTATTTGGCAATATACGGGCAGCAGGAAGAATAGATAGGCCAATATTGGGAGATGACAGGTCATTTTGTATGTAGCAATTGTGCCTGTGGATTGTTCCTGGTAGAATAAGAGCTGATTTTTCTATCTCTGCCATGTTGGATGTCTCCATTTAGGGTTACTGGGAACAGGGGCTTATCTAGAGACCCAGACTTTGATGCATTCTTGAGCTTAGGGTAACCTCACTTACTAGGTATGGTCTAGTGTGCCCAAGTATAGTTGCTAAGAGATATGCCCTGATCCAATTTCATATGACATTTTTCACTCCTGACTAAGGAAGACAGTAGGATTCATTCATAAATTTATTTAAGAAACACTGAATATCTGTGAAGTATCAGACTCTGCTCTTACTTTGTTCTATCAATCCATGTGTCAGTTGCTTTATTAATACAGTGTTGTCTCAATTTCTCTAGTTTTATAGTAAATTGTGAAATCCTCCAATTTTTATTCTTTTTCAGTACTGTCTTTGCTCTTCTAGGTATTTTGATACATATAATTTTAGCATTAGTTTTTCAATATCTACAAAATGGCTTTATTGTTATTTATTGCGTTAACACTATAAATCTATTTGGGAAGAATCAACATCTTAACAATAGCAAGCCATCTATGAATGTAGACCATCTTATTTGAGTTTTTGATCCATTTATTGATTTCTTTCATCAGTATTTAGTAGTTTTCCTCACAGACACCCTGTACACATTTTGTTATATTCATACCTAAGTATTTCAGTTTTGGGGTGCTACTGTAAATGGAATTGTTTTTGAATTTTACATTTCAGTTGTTCATTGGTAATGCTGATTTTTGTATATTGACCTTGCATCTTAGAATCTTTAAATATTCACTTTAAAATGTTCACTTTAAAATAGAATTGTTTTTGAATTTTACATTTCAATTATTCGTTGGTGATACTGATTTTTGTATATTAACCTTATATCTTAGAATCTTTAAATATTCACTTATTAATTCACTTATGAGATTTTTTCATAGATTAGGTGGAATTTTCTATATAGACAACCATGTAATCTACAAAGCAAAATACATTTGCTCATTCTAATCTTTGTGACTTTCACTTATTTTTCTTCTCTTATTGCACTATTTACGACTTCTAGTACAATGCTAAATATGAATGGTAAGAAAGAATTTTCTTTTTTTTCTGATTTTAGGACAAAAACATCCAGCTTCTCACTATTAAGTACAATGATAGCTTCAAGGCATTGTTTTTGGTTTTAATTTTTACTTTTGTAGATGGTATTTATTAACTTGAGAAGGCTTGAGAAGGTTTCCCTCCCTCCCTAGCTTGCTATGAGTACTGGATCAGTACTGGATATTTTCAAAAGCTTTTTCTGCATCATTATTCTCCTTATATCATTTATCTTCCTTAGCCTGTGAATATGGTAGATAACATTGATTGTTTTTCAAATGTTGGACCAGCTTTGCACATCTGGTATAAATTTGACCTTACTGTGGTATCTAATCCCTTTGGTATCTAATCCTATAAGGTTCTTCTCAGAGGCAAAATAAGGCTTCTTTTTATACATTGTTGCTTTAGATTTGCTAATATATTTTGCCTCAATGTTGATGAGAAATATTAGTCTGTAGTTATCTTTTATTTATCTAATTAAGGTAATAATGACCTATGTCATAGAGTGAGTTAGAGTGTTCTTTCTGATGCTATTTTCTGGAAGAGATTGTGGAGATTTGCCATTTTTAAAAAAATTAATTATTTTTTATTAAAACATAACTTTGTACGTTGATGCATTTATGGGGTTCAGGGTACTGTTTTGATATACAATGTGAAATGTTTACATTGAACCATTTCTTAAGTGTTTTCTTAAATGTTTCAAAGAATTCACCAGTGGAATCATCTGGACCTGTTGCTTTCTTTATGGAAATTTATGAATTAGTAATTCAATTTCTTTAATAGATGTAGGGCTATTCAGATGATCTGTTTATCTTTCTAGACATTTGGTAGTTTGCATCTTTAAGGGAATTTGTCCAATTTGTCCAATTTATCCAAATTGTGGGCATAGAGCTGTTTTGGTCGGTATTTGTTGTATAACTTTATTCCTTTGTTGTTCATGGTTGAGTAGTGATGATGTCGCTTTCATTTATGATATTGTTAATTTGTGTCTTTCTTTCTTTTTTTCTTTTCTTTTTTCTTCCTTCCTTTCTTTCTGTCTTTTCTTTTCTTTCTTTCTTTCTTTCTTTTTTTTTTTTTGAGACGGAGTCTCTGTCACTCAACCCAGCCTACAACAACCTCAAACTCGTAGGCTCAAGTGATCTGCCTGCCTCCTGAATCACTGGGATTACAAAATTGTGTCACCAGGCTTGGATAATTTTTTCTACTTTTAGTAGATATGGGTTTTTTGTCTTGCTCAGAGCAGTCTTGAACTCTTGGCCTCAAGCGATCATCATACCTTATCCTTCCAGAGTGCTAGGATTATGGGCATGAGCCACCGCACTTGGTCTTTTTTCTTGATTAGCATAGATAAAGGCTCTATCAGTTGGATCCTATTATGCAGGAGACATTGGTGCAATAATAGTAAGGTTTGCAAGAGAGAGAATTCTGTAATGTTGAATTAAATCTCAGTATTTAGTGAGCCCACGTCTTGGGGCTGTGACTCGCACAATAGTTTCTCCACTCCTGTAGCCTGTTACTTTGCTCCTGCTCCCTTGACTGTACTATTTGCAATTATTTCTTTAAAGCTCTGACCCCTGTAGACTCTATTTACCATCTTAGGTGACATACAAAGGAAGCTTGAGTTGGGTAATGCTCCTTTGGTAATGTGCTTTTGCCTGGAGGGTAGGCTCTTGTTATGTGTTAAGGAGAGAGCTCTTGTATTTCACAGTGATTACTTTCCCCTTCACTGGACTAGAACCAGACCTTCACCTTGAGTATTTAGTGGGATTCCTGCAAATGAAGACAACAAAAATGTAATATGGTGAAATCCCTGAAATAGCAGCAGTTAGGAGTTCATTACTTTCATACTAGTTCATAATCAATCTCCAAAAATTCATAAAAATTACCACTTAAGGGCACTGCCTGCAGCTCAAAGGAGTGGGGTGCCGGCCCCATATGCTGGAGGTGATGGGTTCAAACCCAGTCCTGGCCAAAAACTGCAAAAAAAAAAAAAAAAAAAAAAAAAGAAAAAAGAAAAAAATTGCCACTTAAAGAGTTTCTACCAGTTTATGGCCCTGGCAGCTTCTGTTTCAGGGAAGCAGTTCTTGGCTGTACCCTTCTATCTATATTTTGGATTGGCAGTTTGCCCTGAGACCTTGTTCTCTAATGGGTCCAGGAAAAGTCACTGATTTTCATTTGGTCAGTTGTTTCTTGTTGCAAAAATGGGAGTTTCTTCTAAGTTCTTGTATTTCACTTTGAGGTGACATTAGAAGTCCCATCTCCCTTTCAACTTTTCTTTCTGGTCCTCATTCTTTATTGTTTCTTCTTATTTTCTTTACAAAACTTTTTTTTTCTTTTTTAAAAATAATCTATTTTTCTATTTGAATGCTGGGCACTTTTAAGTACTTCCTATCGGCTGAATCTGAATGTGTTGTCTTATACTTGGTAGTTATGCTCATTTGTGCTACCTCAAGGATGTTTTTCTTTTCTAGGCCCCAGGGTCACCAGGACACCAGTGCTACTTTCATTAATGTGTAAGCAACATTTGGCATTAAGAAATTTCTTGATAGTGAAAAATGCATTAGTTAACTTACTCTAGGTTGAAAAGAGAGATACTAGACCAGAAAAGGTCAGGAATCAGGAAAAGCATTGTTAGCAGAGAACTCATCAGTCAGCATTTCTGATATCCCTCTTTAAAAGAGGCTGTCAGGGTACGCAGACAGATGTCACAAACAAATGATACAGGAAGTCATTAGAAACATTGATCAGAGTACATCACTTATCATAAAATAGGATCTATGCCCTCAATAAATGGAAAGGGGGGGAAAAACTATAATGAACACACATACAGAGCCCCAAAGCAAAAGTAAACAAACATGGCTCAGGGCCCATAGCTCAGTGGTTAGGGTGCTGGCCACATACATTGAACCCAGCCTGGGCCTGCTAAACAACAATGACAACGACAGCAGAAAAATAACCAGGTGTTGTGGTGGGCACCTGCAGTCCCAGCTATGTGGGAGGCTGAGGCAAGAGAATTGCTTAGGCCCAAGAGTTTGAGGTTACTGTGAGCTGTGACGCCATAGCACTCTACCCAGGGTGACATAGTGAGACTCTGTCTCAAAAAACAAATCAACAAAATAAAAAACTACCTGAGTAAATCTGCATTGAGTGTAGTTGTTGCACTAAAATATTTTCCTTAAATAAATTTTTAATAGTATAAAGATTAAATAATCCAGGAGAAATAAAGGTGCTTGGTTTTCTTAAGGAGGCAAAGGAAACATTTTTATTACCTTATTGATTTGTTTGGTGGAGTTAATCTAGAACCTGAGTGCTCAAGAACAGGAATAATGGAAGCAGTTGAGAGATCTGTGTTAAAATAATGGTTTTCCCCTGTGCTTTGCTGTGAGGTGGCTAATTTTCAACATATTGAGAGAGGATACCTGGGAAGAGTGAGGTCTAGGAGAACAGAGGTCTTCTCAAGGAGACCACAAGGATACATCTGCAGGGTTCTCTCCATGGTGACTCAGCTCTTAGGAGTTTGTAGTCTTGACTTCCTGGAACCTGGAAATTTCCACTTCTATGAAATTCCGTAGTTCTGTAGGGGCTGGAACAGCATCTCCTGCTTGATTCAAACTGACCAGTGAGAAAGGTACCTGTGGGTTGGAACTTTTTAACTAGAGACAAAAAGGGAAAGACCAAGCTTGTTGGAGAGTGTGGCCACTTTGAATTCTTCAGTGCCATAAGCTCTGCCAGGTGAAATAAAGAGCCCTTCCTCTTATAAACATGATGTTTGGGTGCTCTTTCTCTCCATTTGGCCTTGTCTTCCTGCAGCAATATTGTCTAGAAATTAAAGGTAGCTTAAGGCAAGATTTTCAAGATTGGAAATATCCTAATATAAGGATATGCATCACAACATGGTTTGCAATAATAAAAATCGAAAAAATCTAAACAATCATCAATTACCTACCATACTTCACTCACGCCATGGAACACAATTTAACCATAGTACCATTTTTTATCAGTACCATACAGTAACCAGTTATACAACTGGAGCTCCCATAGTACCATTTTTAAATATATTCCTGAGAAATATTGCTCTTGCTAAAATCACCTATATCCTTCTTGTTGATAAGTCCAGTGTATAGCTTTTTAGTACTGGGCCAACTGTAGAAGTTCAGCTCCAGTCCACAAGTTCAGTCAGGAAACAGACTCTAAAATACAGACTTACATGGAGGGAGGTTGGGGGGCTTTCCCAGGCAACCCCACTGAAGGAGTGAGGCGAGCGAGATAAGGCAGACAGAGGTCTAAGGCAGCTGTGATGCATTTGCAGCAAAGGTAGAGCTGCCCCCAAAGGAGGGCTCTGAAGGTGAGATGGAATATCAGAGCTGCCCCGGACTGGAGAGAGAGCAGAGCCTTTCTTTCTCCTTGTTAAGATTCTGGCCACCCTGGGGAGGAGTATGACCTTAGAGAAAGTGACTCTTCTTAGCTGAGGGCAAGTCCCAGAGAGAGGTTAGCTGAGGGCTGTTTGCTTCAATCTTGCCAGCAGCTAGGAATGAGGGGCTTGGTCCTGGAAGGGGGGTCTGTTGGACCCCAGGGCATCTACTGCCCCTGCTGTGCTTCCTACCATCACTTCACATGATTAGACACATCTTCTTTTGAAACACTTTTCCTTGGTTTCCAAGTTGCCACACTTTCTCCATTTTTCTTTCTTCCTTTCCCTCTGTGTCTCATCCTCTTCACCTGAATTTCATAAACATTTCCCTGGAAACTCTTTTCTTTTCACTCTATGCAATATTAGCCAATTCTTTTTCATGTCTTCACATTTTATCTGATGACTTCTACATTTATAGTAACTCATGCATTTCAGCTACCTCAAGGAAAATGTACCTAAATATTTACTCCTTACTTCCCTTGTAGGTCTCAAAGGCATCTCAAGCTAAACACTTTTAATTAAAACTTAACTCATTGTCTTCAGTGCTGACCCTCATCCAATGTTCTCCATCCTAGTTGCTCAGGCCAGAATCCAGCCAATCACCCTCAGCATCTTCTCCTGCCTCATGTCTTCATTCAAGAGTGGCCTAATCCTAGTGAATCTGATAAGCAAAATATCTCTCTCATCCATTCTGTTATTTTTGTGGGTGTGTGTCCACTGCTATAATCCTCTTTTGTCTATGCTGCTGTCTGGGATAGCTTCCTAACTGGCTTCACAGTATCCATTTTTGCTTCCCTGAAACTTATTCTTCATATAGCAGCTAGTGTGTTGCTTAGAAATATAGATGTTACCTTGTTACCTGTTTAAAAAACCAACAGTAAGACAATAACCCCTCTATGCACTTAGAATCAAATATAAAACTGTTACCATGACCTAAAAGCCTGTCTAGGATCCTTCCTTTATTTCTCAAATGTGTTTTTCACATGCTGTTCCCACTGCCTGGAATATAGACCCTTCATTCTTTATCTTCTGACAATTTAGACTTCAGGACAGGATCAATAGACCACTTTTCCAGGAATGTCTTTTCTAACTCCATGGGCTAAATTTGCTTCTGCTGGTAAATGCATTTTTTGGTATTTACTTCTCTTTCTGATGTCTTATCAGAACTTTAAATATAATACAAATGTGATCAACTCTCTCTTATATTAGACCATAAATCCTTGAGAACTAAGACTATGACTTCTGGTTCACCACTGGACTATCAGAGTTTAGGAAGTGTCTTGAACATGGCAGTCTCTCCATAAATTTTAGTTGAATGTTTTATTAAATGCACACATATACATTACATATATTCACACACATACACAGATGGTGTCAAAAAATGTATGCACATTTTAAGAAAGAAAAAACTATTTGAATTATAATATTCATGTCACGTTATACAAGGTAACAAATGTAATTGGAATATATTGAGCATTACAATTTTAATAGAGTTTTTTTCCTTTCTTAAAATGTATGTACATTTTTGGGGCCCCCCCTGTATACATACACATAGATATGTAAGATAGAAAGCAAATTTGGAAGATATGATGTGAAATCCTTTACTCCTATGCATAAATCCTGAAAATGTGAGAGAAGATTGAGTGAATAAAAGTGAGTAAAAGTTTAACAGCATGTTGTATGGGGTAAGGACCATTACTGGAGAAAGTATGTCTGCTCCAGCAGTACTGGCCTCCTTTCAAGTCCAGGAAGCCCCATGGCTGTGGAGAGTTCATTTTACAATGTGTAAAATGGTGCAGGCCATAAACATCAGGAAGCTCTAAAATTCCTGTTTCTTGGGATTTTAATGACATCCTATGTGAACTTAGAGCTGATTCTAAGTCAGAATGCATAAGTATTAAACTTGGAATTATCTGGGTGTGCAAATGTGTTTCTTTTTTAATGGAATGGAATCACTGTTTTTCTAGCAGGTTGAGATTTCTTTGGTAAATAAAAACAATTCTGTACTAAATTGGAGGCTGCCTGAATTGTTTCATTTTTTTTTCTCTGAAGAACTGGTTCCAGAACATCCTGATGCCTTGTAATCTCAGCAGTTGCCCTGTATGAGAGGCCAGTTAAGTCTGTGAATTCATAAAAGGCCAGAAGCAGCTTCTAAGGCAACACTTCACCCCTAATCAATATGTGGACTTCTGTTTGGCCTTAGATGAGGAGGTCCAATGAAGCTTCATTGAAGTAAGATGCTCCCTGATTGATTTCTCCTTTTTCAAGGATGACAACATGAGTTGTACATCAGGATAGCCCATCCTTCTTTACCCAGAATTTACTCTGAGATTCTTAGACTCAGTGTACGTGGAGAGGCTAAAATTATGAGGCAAGAGATTAACTCCTCATGATTTGGTTGAGAAAAGAATACAGAAATTTAAGTAGCCATGCAAAAATGTGTGATCCAAGAAGCATTTTCACCAGCCCAAAATCTGCAGGTTTATATTGCACTAGTTAATTACATTTCTCTTGCTTCTACCCTAGTGAATAGCCTGCAAATGGGTACATTGTATGTGACTAGACCTTGGTTAGTTTCTTTTGGCATTCTTTCCTAATTTTTTACATATTTGTCCTAATTTCTTTAAGGTTTTAGGACAGACCCAATTTAGGTGTGATTCCAAGTCTTTTTGTTTCCTGATGTTTCTGAGAGTAAATAAATATTTATAATAATTCAGAATTATTGATTGTACAACCTTCTCCGGATCCTGGGAAGTGCTAAGTTTGTAGTGGGTATTCAGTATACATATGCTTGCTGATTAAGTAAACAATAGAATAAAGAGAATTGTAAGCCATGTATCCCTATTTTATGATCTGGAGCTTGAATATGTGAGTTACCAATAACAGTCAGGGTGTTGGATGCCCTTTCCTTTCTTTTTCTGTCACCATACATTATACTAAATTAAGTTCCAAAGTCTGATTTTTTCCTGTCTGCTTGATATGAACATACCACAACTTACTCCGTTTCAGTGAAACTTGGCTGAACCAAATGGAAAAAAAAAATGTGAATCTTACTTTCTAGTATCTAAAATAAATTATCTTCCTAGTTTTAAAACTTCAGTGAAAAATTTAAAAGTTCTTGGCTCCAGGGTGTTTACAGTCGCCATATGACCAAGCGTAGCTGGGGATGATCTGATGATCTATTTTCTATTCACTGAGACCAAATCTGCTGAGGAAAGCAGCACCAGGCAGCTGACAGAAGACTTCTCTGCACACCGGGCAGAAATTCTGAAGTAATGAACTGTGCTCCCAGTGTGGGTACCATAAACTTAGTAATGAATAACACTCTTTGAACGTCTGGACAAGAAAGATGTCTCACTCCAGGAGGGATGTTTTCCTTTCTGTAACCAAACTGTGTTTAGCTGATATTTGAAGCCTGACTTCACACTCCTCAGAGCTCTTCTTTGATCCAATACAGTTTAGTCAAATTGACTCTGATGTGTTTGCAGATTGGAGTAGGGGTTAGAAAAATGTGGGAGTGGGGGTGTGAACCCATGTGTTTCTCTTCGGCTGGGAATTTGCCAGTATTTGTCTTCTAAGGAAATAAGATTCCTTTTCCAGTTTTGATTGATCGATGGTAGGAAAAGACTCCAATATAGTTTTTGGCTCTACATGATGTGGGGGAGAGGCCCCCCAAAAGAGCCACAAGGCTGGAGACAGTTTGACAATAAAATACAGAAGGAGAGATGAAAGAAATGTCAGGCTGGAGGAATGAACGTAGAAACAATTGACTAATGGTCTTCAAGCATGGAACAAGAGGGCTGATTACTTCTCCAGACATACAGAGGAGAAAAATAAGAAAAACACCAAACTATAGCTTATTGTGTGACTACTAGGTCCACAAGGAAAATTCTTGTTAGTTAAGTTTACTGAACTAAAAGAAAAATTATCAATGGAAATTGTGAAACTTTTTCCAGGGCCTTGATAATGAATGAGGAAATTCTCCATCCTTCTAATCTCTCTTAGATGTTCTTACGATGCTTTAAGTTAGGATGATTGGTTATACCTTTTAATATATGAATATTGGGTGTTTGTGTTGATTATTTTAGTGTTCAGCAAATACTATCCTTCCACCATCTACTTTCCACCACCTCTACGGGAGGAATATACTTTTAACACCACATTGATGTTGAGCTTGGCTCTTTACTTGCTTGGGGCAATGAAATGTAGGTCAACGTGAAGGGTGCCAGTTCTAAGTCTAGCTAGTAAAAGACATCACATGGTTTCACTGACCCATCTGGCAGCTCCTGATCGCCACTATGAGAAAAATATGCCCAGTAGCTGTATACAATTATCCTGGATTCAAAGCTAGACAAATACCATAGACTAGTTGATCCCTAGCCTGAAACAGAATTGTTACAGATGCCTTGTAGACCCATGGGTGAGAAATAAATGTTTGGTTTTTGGGTTATTGAAATTTCATGGTTGTTTGAATGAGTTCAGTGATTATTCATTAAGTCTTCACTGGGCATTTGCTGTGTACCAAAGCCCTGTGCTATATTCAGGTGACACAAAACTTGATCCTTCAAAGAACTTCTGGTCTACTGGAGGAGAAACATATCTACATGATGAGCCAAATTCCTATGAGGTATTACCAGACATTTGATCATGCTATTAAGAGGTAAAAGTATAGTAATGTGTGTTGAAAACCTGAAGAAATAACATCCATTTTGGAAGGCGTAAGGGTATATTAGGTTGCTTAATACATTAATTGGAGGCATTGTTTGTGTAAATGTCGTCGATTTATGCCTCTATTGTGTGTGCCTCTGTGTGGGTGTGTGTACATATAAGATACTTGCTTCTCACCTTGGGGCTATGGAATTGGGCTCATGTATGAAGTAGCTGTATAGAATGAGGGCTGAACATGAGCACGCACAGCAGGGGGTCATTTTCAAAACTTAGTTTTGAAATGCAATAACATTCCCATTCACCAATTTCATCTGTATCCATTATAAATACGGGAGCCTGTAAATATAGAACTATAAATATAGTTCTCAAATGATGAAAAAGATACAAACTAAATTTGTTGATTCTTTTTGGAGCAGAGATAGTCAATTCCTAGGAGGTGATTCTTTCTGTACGTGTAAAAAGTCAACTTTCTCTTTAAGCACTGGTATGATTGAACAAATAAATAGAAAGAAATATCAGGAGAACAGATTTTGAAGTAAAAGTTTGATTTTGGACATCTTGCCTTTGTGGTGTATATCTCAGTTTAGTTGTCAAGTAAAGAAGAAGTTAAGGCTTTTAAGAATATCATTTATTTATTTATATTAAAATACGAAGCTGTATCCTCCCCAAAAGAACACAAGTTGTGGACAGATCCGGTTGCCTGGGTTTGATTTATATGTTCCATTTTTGACCAGAAGTGTGACCTTGAGCAATTTCTAACATCTCTAAGCTTCAGTATTTCTTGTGAAATGAAGGTAATAATCATGTCTTGAAAATTGTGGGAGGAATGTACGTAACATACTTAGCTCTGTGCCTGGAATTTGGAAAGATTTCAATAAACATTAGCTCCTATTATTATTCTGTTGATAGCGGATAATTTTCTTTGAGCAGAGGAACATCAACATTTAAAATATAGTAGTACTTGTTATTTATGAGGCATTTGTGGGTGTGAATATATGATTATAAAAACCTGTAACCTTAAAGCATGCATTCCAATTGTGGATTGGTTTTTGACTTCATGTGGCGAGAGAAAAAACTTAAGCTCTCTTGAATCTTCTAGATTTTATAAAGCACTATTGGAAGACATTCTTGAGACAATAGACAGTTGTCTGTCTGTAACTTTAGTACTTTAACCTCAGTCACAGTTGATATAAAACTTAAATCATATGAACCATCTCCGACATGTACTATAGCTCAAGTCTCTCCTCTCCAGTTCTTTTTTTTTTTTTT
>NW_003852399.1:22214563-22331148 GCF_000181295.1 Otolemur garnettii | reverse complement strand
ACTATTTTTTTCCACATTACTCATTTTAAACAGCAGTGCTCAGAGAAGTTCGGGAATGACTTTTAGAGAAACATTTTTAATTGTTTTTAATTTATCTAAAAACAGGCTAAAAAGTTTAATTAACAGACTCCAAGTAATAGTTACACCATTTTTCCTCTGCTATCAGCTTTCACTTTTATTTACGATGGGTGTCCCCCTTGTGTCCCCTCTACGCCAACGTCCACTATCACTAATATTTCTGTGATATGTGAATAAACCTAAATGTAAAGTTAGCACTTGCAATCAATGCAAATTAATGATTTTTTTTTTTTTAATTTCAATCAGGAAAAGCAGCTTTGTAGTTGAAAATCCCATGCTGGCCCTAGAGTGGGAGTTTTTCCAGCCTCTGCTTAAATCCAAAAAAATACTGCAATCTTCTGGCACAGGCTCACTGTAATGCTTTAAAAACAATTTAGCAACTGTCATTGCTGTAATTACAGTAACTAATTACCATCCTTAGCAAACAAATAGCTTAACATAATACGCAAGCCGAATCAATTTTGAAGAAATGCAAATTCCAAAAGCGAAAAAGGGCATTTTGGCAAACCTGAAAGAGAAGCAGGAAAATAATACACTTTGTTTTATCTGCACATAATTCCCAGGGAATATCATATCATAAATATTTGCATTCAGTTCTTATCAGGACATTTGCATTTGCTTCTTATCAGTGTGCAGACCGGACTCTGCCAGATAGAGAGGGGAGCGCCACACCATGCACATATTTCTAATGAATCACGTCTCGGGCCCAGAGAATATTTTGGCTGGAACTTTATCACCCAGATGAAGAGGTCATTTACTCTCCGAGTTGGTTCATCTTGGAATTGTCTTGAGATTTTGATGTGATTCACCCGACGCAGCATTTATTTATTTCTTTATTTTAGACAAACACTAGAGGCAGTTTTTTTTTTTTTTTTTTACCAGAACATTTCTTGCAAAGGCAGCTGTTCAAAAGATAGGTTTCCCCTTGCCGGCTACCTCCTCTCCACCAATCCCTAACTTCTGCAAAAATGAAATCATATGTAAACAACATGGGTTCCAATTAGTTCGCGTTTCTGTAACAGGCACAGCCATCGTTATTTTGTAGGAATCAATACAAGGAATACGAGGAAGGCATAGAATAAATCAAGCCCGACTTGACCATCATTATCTGAAATCCAGTGCCAAAGCCTGTTGTACTTCTCCAGAAGCACATTTGATCAGCAGTGGTTTCCTTCGTAAGCGGAGGCCGAGTTCCTGGCCAGGAAGCCACCTTACTAATGAGACCATCAGATTCCTCTAACGGTTTATCCAGATAAATCCATTTCTCATTTTAATATTGGTAACCATGCATCTTACCCCTGAGGGCACGTAAGGTCAATAAGGGAGCAGATAGCAGCTTCTGTCAAGGGCGAATGATAATTTAGTCCTTTTAACTCTTGAAGTATCACCTGACATGACACCCAGCACTCAGTGGCTTTCTGTGCCTGAATAAAACACACTCAAGCAGTCTGTTCTGTTTTGGAGAGGGACACAATAATATATTTATATCGATTGAATCCTTTCTATTAGATCTTGCTGTTCAGTTAAACCAGATCTGTATTTTCACACTTTGGCAATGTGAAGTTCGAGTAGACAGGGGGGTTATATGCTTATGTAAAGCAAGGCCAGGTTGGTATCCAACAAGCATAGCTGTGCAAGGGAAGATATTTAGAGGAGTTCTATTATTACACAGTTTCCCCTGTAATTTTATCATCTATTTGATATTATTGTGCAAATTCTGAAGCCAAACTTCAAAGTAAAACTCCAGATGGAACTAATCTGAGTATCAGGATTTCAATTTCCAATTATAAATTAAAATATAGGTATAATGGGAAAATTTGTCATTTGTTATAGTAGGAAAAATGCATTTAATTGTGTTTCATAGTGGTTTTATTCCTGAATATGGTCATTTAAACTGAATTTCACCTTTTGTCCAAGTAGAATTTTACTGGGGTTTATTTTTTTTTAGCACAAAGGAGAACTTGTAGCTTATTATGACTCAAATGATTGACACATCTCTGTTTGGATCCAAAAAGTATTATTTAAAATTTCATAAGAACGTAAACATCTCATGATACTTTATTCTCACAGCAGTACAAGAAGTTTCTGTGAATTTATAATGTGCTTCACTGATAATTTTTTTAAAATCATAGCTTTGAGTTTCCCCATCCTAGGACTGTTAACATAGGTATTTTTAAATTTTTTACATTTTTTGTTTTATTAAGAATGTCTACACACAGTCATTCACATTGATCTCAAGAATTTAAAATATTATTTAAGTCTGAAATGAACATTTTACAGCACTATCTTGTGAAATTATTTCAAGAATTTTTTAAATATTAAATGTGAGATAAAAAATTATGCACAAAACAAACAAAAAAAGAAATTCCCATCAAACTCTTCAGAAAACTTAATTGTCTTCCCTAAATTCCACTCTTGTGTACATGTTTAGATCATATGTTAGGCTGTAAATCTAGGATGCATCATGACTTATATAAGAATCATATAAAGTATCCCACAGAAAAACAAGAGCCTAGAGAAAGGATAGCATTCCAAACTATTTGTGGGATTCAATAATTCATCTGGAGAAGACTCCATATCTATCTTTCATGTTTTATCATTGTTTTTAGCTTTTTCTTTGAGGTGGGAAGAGCTTATAGTTAAGAGCCCATTATCAGGGTGAAGGATGCAGGAAGTCCAAAATATTTATGTTTGTTCATGGCACATGGACAAAAGACAGTTCTCAGGAAAAGGGCTTTCTGATTAAGTGATTGAAAACACTCTGGTGTATTTTAATAGCTTCTTCTATCCAAGAGATAACATCATCTTCATCCTTATCGCTTTTCTGAAACTTATTTTAAACATTCTCCTGTGCTCTTCCAATTAGATCCTCTGCTCTCTTGGCTTCCTGTGTCCTCACTGCAACTCATCTCATTTGTTTGCTTTCTCATTTTTGTCAGCAGGTTGGGTGTAAAAGAGGCATTAAACAGATCATTGAAGGGACAGGCTTTCCAGAGTCAAACTCATCCCCCCGGCAGTCAGCCTTTGCTTCGCAGCGATAAAACACGGGCATGTAGAACTTCAACTTGGAATTTTCAAAAGCTTAAAGTATTGATGATTCCTTGAATGATAAGTACAAGGGACGATCAGGGGAAACGTGTTCATTTTTAAATGGAAATCACTAGTACTCAACAGGTAATATAATATCCGGTTAAACACTTGGCAAAATTTTACTTAGAGGAGACATATGTATCCAGAAGTAGTTTATTAATATCTATATTTGCTCATATCTCTGTGTAAAACTCTCTTCTCTCAGACTTGTGTATTGCGGGTGGTTTCTCTTCATTCTGACTCAGTTGAAATGTTGCCTGTACAGAGAAGCCTTTCATGACTGTTCTGTTTAAACAGCTGTCCCCCACATACACAGCCAATTTCCAGTTCCTGTGTTTCACATTTTTATTTATTTTATTGTATTTTTATGTTTCATGTGTGGGTGACTTTGTATTTTGCACCCGAATCCCTTCTGATGAGGTGATGAATTTTATTATGCTTGTTCACTAAAGTAAAAATGCCTAGAGTATTTTTGGCACATAATAAACAATTTTTAATTGTTTTCATTAAAATAAGTGAATTTATTGAAATCCAGGGAATGTGATTAACCTTTCAAAAATGATTTTTACAACAATCCTATGAGATAGGTACTAGTAATAGACCCATTTCACAGATGTGAACATCTGAGACTTTGAAAGGTTATCAAAGGCAGTTAATAGTCACTGGAGCTGGGACTTCATGTCAACTCAGTTTGGGATTTTAAAGCTGTTGTTCTTAAAAACTCTTTGAGGATCTTATGCAATTTTTCAAATAACTCCACTTTCATTAGATAAGTATGTTTTTGTAGAACCTGGTACAGAGGTGATGTCATTGGGTATGTGGAACTTTTGGGACAAAATAACAAGCGATGTTTTTGCTGCAGTGTTAGAAGATATATTTTTATTAGCCATTGAGTTCTTTCCTTTTGTGGCATTCAGATTTTCAGTAGCTGATGGACCTGTGGAAACCCAGGTAACAGCTGTGTCTTAGACCTTTTCCCTTCTGCAGAAAGAATGAACGTTGCAAATTTTCCTTTCAAGGAGGATAAGATAAAAGACAACTAGAAGTGATATTATTCTTGAAGTATTCTGCAGACCAAGAGACCAGACAGAGGATATGGATAAAGGTTTCCGAAGGCAGATTACAAAACTGACCTTGAAGAGAAGGAAAAATACACCCTTTGGAATGTCTGCTGTAGTTGTATTCTACAAAATGCAGGGCATCTGATAAATTGTAGCCTTGCTGACAAGTCAGAAAGGTGAAGAAGGAAAGAAAACAATATTCTGGACCAAATTATGAAGAACTGTCTTGTGCTAGAGGCTCGATAGGAAACTTTACAGGAAGTAGTCAAATCATTTGAGACATTGAGTTAGAGAGAGAGATCATAGGCAACATATAATATTGTCTCTTAGGATTTAGGAAATACACTGCTTAGAGTTTATAACAAGGACAAAGCACATTTCATACTCAATTAAAAAATTTATGTGGCTCAAGAGTAAATCTCAGAAAAGTAGAATTTCTAAAAGTTTAATCACAAATGAGCATAATTAAAAAGCAGAAACATGGTATCTTATGTGAACAAGGCCACCACAAAGACACTTTCTGATAGAGTCATCTAGTACTAGGGCATCCACAGAAATCAAGAGAGAGGCCAACTTATAGGCAGGAGAGGCAAGTGGACTTGCAGGAGAATGTCAGGGCTTACTGCTTTCTGGAGAGCAGGAAGGATATACAGGCAAGTTGACCTATAAGTGCTACCACAGATATATGCCCAAGGTGATAGCACAATTCTTTAGATCCTACTTTCATTACATGCTTACCAGCAAGGAAGATCATATTCAAGATGAACAAGGTAGAACAAGGATCGTTAAGAGGAAATAGACATCCAGGTTAGGGAAGCAAACAAATTGTAAAGAAACGTCTGTTGGTTTTACATAAGCAAAGGCTCAGATGAACTAAATCGTGAGGTACTGGAAGACCATGCAGAGAACAGCCCAGTGTTGTTCTGGCTGCTCTTTTAGAAATCATGGTGATTGAGAGACTTATCAAAGTTCTGTGGATAGGTGTATAACCAGCTTCCAAGAAGGGGAAAATAGTAGCATTTCTAAAACTTTGCTGTTCAGTGAAATACTGTAAATCCCTGGCAATGTCTTTGGAAGAATGACCACAAAGAGGTTTATTAATATTTATACCCCGAAAAGTAGTGATACTAGAAGTGACTATTGACTCACTGATACTATCCAATTAATTTCTTTCTAAAATGAGGCAATTGGAGTGAGGGAAATGACATAATAATAACTTTTTTTATTTTAGAAGGTATTTATTAGGTAAAAAATTAAGGAATGTTGGACAAAGTATGGAATGTGATGCAGATGGATGGATTCTAGTAGTGCTTTTAACCACACAAATGGTTTTGAAATTTTAATGAAATTGGATCTCGATTGAAGTCCTGCATTTTAGTTTAACTGGTGTGAAAATTTGCATTTACTGGGTCACTAGATTTGCATATGGCACCAAGTTGAGTCTGATGGTTGTGCACAGAGGAGGGATGGTTAGAGTACTTGATGATTCAGTGCTAAGATCCTAGGATTTGACATGGTCTTACTGCCTTCATGCCTTTATGCCCTTGGGTCTCATGAATGCCATTTACTGTTGAGGGAGCTATTCAGGTATAACATCAAAGCTGCAGGTGCTCAAGAATACAGACACTTGTAAGCCCCCCACCCCAGTGGAATGTCCCATAGGAAGTCAGTGGCTGGGTTTTTAATGATATTCAGGTTGTTGATGGGGACAGTAAACCCCCTTTCTGGTTGGATTATCCTTCACTAAGAAGTATTTATTGATCACTTTTTCTGTCTCTTTTCCCTACATACATTCCTCCCTGTGGTTGGTACTGTAGGTCCTTGCCAAAGAGGACCTTGCCTTTAGAGAGCATATGCGATGTACCTTTCCCCTACCTGCTGGGAGTGTTGACTGGGAAAATTCACAGATGCTTCTTCCTCCAGAGAATTATTCTTTGCTGAAGGGATCAGTCCCAAACAGAGATGCCTGAAACCTTAAGCCCCACGTTCAGGTGTAACCCACAGTCAATGACTGACTCTTTTGGGTGTATAAAAACTGACCCATTGCATCAAGGTGGGGTCAGTTCTGTAGTATAATGTATAATTCATGCTCTAGAACTCCTTGTGAGATCAGGCTGAAGCTAGACTCTAGTGGAGAACCCCTCTCTGATTAGGTCCTTTCCTTTCTCCTTCCACACTCCTCTTCCTCCCTCCTTTCCCTTGAGAAGAGTCCCTAAAAAACAAAGCAAAACAAAACAAAAACAAAACAAAAAGACCACTTGCATAAGAATGCCTGTCCCAGCATCTGCCTCCAGGGAACCCAACATAAGGTTTTCCTCTCTTTCTCTCCTAATAATTTTCCTTCTTTCTTTCCCTTTCCCACATTTATCATGGCAGATACACTTAACACATGATGACAATACTGTCTATAACCTATAAGGAAAACTCTAGCATTTAAATTACCATGTGGCTGAATCAGCATTATTCCTGTGCCCCAGATCAGATTTGCTGCATGTTTAGAGTAAGACCCTGGAATCTATTTTACCAAGTTTTCCAGGTACTTCTTTGTGTAGATACACAAGAATTTGAAAACCCTGGGATAGTGTATACTTACTTACATGGCCTACAAAGTTGTGGGTTTGATCCACTTGAAGGCCACTTGGCTGAACATTAAGAAATCTAATAAAAAGAAAACTTTTCCAAGTGCACGAATTCTGCTCTCATCTTGCTAAGCTGTTGAAAGTATGTATTACTAAAATCTATTCACAGGTGTACAGTACATTGTCCAAACTCAATATCATCTCCATAAAAATCACATGAAGGGGTCTGTTGCGGAGCTTCTTCAAATACAAAGATTCGTAAGATTAACTCAGGGATTCTTCATCATGACTGTGCTGATTGCTACCCTGGGGGAAGGGCTGTTTACTTGTTTTTCTGCTGGTCTTACTTTTGTGACAAAGAGGGTACAGCCACTCAATATAGAAAGCTGTAGACAATGCCTGACTAGCAAGAAACCAATAAATAAATAGAATTCTTACTTTCCAGTAGTAAATGTCTTCAATCTAGTAATGTGCCCAGTTGCTAACATTAAGTAACCCTGTTTAAGACAAAGGATCTGGAATTTGCCACTATTTCTGTTATTTGAAAGTAAAGTTTGGATGTGGAGTTTTTACCTGGTAAGGTTTTCCCCGTTGGTGATCCCTAAGAGTAAGTCTGCCTGCTTGGCAGCCCCTGTGGCTCTTGGGAGGAAGAAAGAACCTTAAGCAATGTATCATTATCTCCAACCAAGTCATAATTTCTGAGCACTCTGCACGTGGCACTCCTCCATCAGGGCAGTTCCAGACCCTTGACCATAACACCACGCCTCACGCCAGGCATGTCATTCCACGTGCTGTCCTGGCTGTCCCACGGCCATGGAAGAGCCCCCTGAAGTAAACTAGTGAGCGGATGTTCTGGGGTTGCCATTTGTAAGTCAGCATCACGCCCAGGTAAGAACACTGGACCGAGGTAGGCATTGGTGAACGCTATTAAATAGCAAACTATGGAATGCAATGAAGGTAATATTCTCCTATGAAATAGTGGGCCTGGAGAACTCAAGCAAATGTACTCTTATCGGGGAGAGGGGAAAGCGTGCATCTGGGCTCTCCAACCTCCCAAATTCACAGATCCGAAGAGTGTGGGATTTTCAGCATGAGGAGGTGAAGCAGGCCAGGAATAGTTTCCAGAGCCCTGGTTCCAGCTCCCTGATACCTCTCCACCTGGGTGAGCCATCTGAGCTCGGCACAGTGATTCTGCCATCTGCCACATCCCTGTGGGTCGCAGCCAGCTTTCTGCACAAGTTTCTTACTCGAGAAGTGTTGGCAACTCTGGGGACCTTCTGAACCCACCTGAGAAGACTCTGTGGAGACTTGCGGAAGAAAGTATTATAAGAATAGAAAAAAAAGGAGAGAAAGACAAACGAAGAATATGTGCTTTCTGTCTTCCCTTCAATCACGACCCTTGCATTCCTGACTTTCTTCTAGGAAGTGAAGAAGAGGAAGTGAAAATCACAAAGGCAATAAGAACATGAATATTAGGCCATGCATTATATAGTTTGACAAAATGCCTCTATTTTCCCGTAAGAAAATATTTAGGTGTCCAAATATATGGTATTCTAAAAAAGAATAAGTAGCTCCATAAGTATACAGTTATGAGAGTAAGTAGACAATATCTAATACTGATTGAGGAGAAAAATTGTATGTGTGTATGTGTGTGAATATGTATGTGTATGCATGTGCCTGGGTGTGCACGTAGGGGTTTTGCAGGTGTGCACACACATGTGACTATGTGAGTATGCCTGCACTTACAGTGTATGCATGTCACGGTACAGAGGTGTGCATGCACATATGTGGATGTGCATGTATGTGTATTCATGCGTATATGTGAACACAGATGTAACTATTCTAACTATGACCAAACATAGACTTATTTATTTAATAGGAAAGAACAGTCAGGCACCCACGATACAGAATTCTTTCTGCCCATATCTCTAAGGGAAAGTAGTATACAAATATTTTGTTAGCTTTAAATGAGATTTGTCTCACTTATGATCTGAGTTATTTCAGGACCTCTGTATTAACTAAGCCTCACAACTGGTGTTCAGGGTTCCAAATGACCTCTCCAGTCAATCTCCTTGCCTTCCACATCTGTGCTCCAAAGAACAGGGACTATTCATTCTCCCTGCACACACTGTGCTTCCGTGACTTTGCTTATTTCCTGCTCCTTGCTTGGAACACCTTCTAAATTAGTCAGCATAATGCTAGTGGCTCTAACAAGTATAATAAATTCCCAAATGTCAGTGACTTAACAGAATAAAAGTTTCTATATTTTTCTTATGCAGGATTCATATAGGTATCCTGATAGGCAGGAAGAAAGGGAGGGTGGGAAATTGTACTTGTCTCTTTATTGCCTTGACAAGGGAGAGACCTACGTCACTTCTACTCAGATTTCACTTGAGAATCAGTTATATGGCTCAGAGGCTGAGAAATGTCATCCCTGGATGAATAGCTATTCCCAAGTGACAGCTCTGCTATGGAAATGAGACACAAATATTGGTGAATAGTTAGCTGTCTTTCTAAAATGATAATGTTCTTTCAAAAATGTCCTATGATCCCAAGTTGAGATAAATTGCTTCCTCCTCACTAACCCCAAAGTCCTTTGTTTATACATCTTTCATAATAAGCGTTATATTTGTGCTGCTTATATTTGCATTGGAGTCTAGCACAAGAAGCAGAGCTGTGATCAAGTAGACATGGGCTTTGAATCAGGCAGACTGAGTTTGAATACTGGCTCCTTGGTTTGATGAGGGTCCTTGGGTGAGTTATTTAACCTTGCAATGGCTCTGAACTGTTGCTGTTGTTGTAGCTCTGTAATGGAGGTAAGAGTAATCCATAGCTCCTAGGATTATTGTAAAAATTAAATACAACCAGGCATTTAAAATACTTAACAAAATACCTGGCACATAGCAAGGGGTGGTTAGACAGTGACCAGCTGTTAGCACCATCTCCCAGGGAATTATAAATTTATTGAAAGTGGAATTATTCTGTAGATTTCCATCACTCCATACAGTGCTTGACACATAAACAAAGGGTCTAATCATGTTGAAGTGATTTATAGGAGTTGGTCTGGTTTTTGCATTAGAAGTGTAAATGGGATCAAAACAAATTCATTTTCTCTAAACAGAACTAGTAGCCATTTGTTTTAATTGGTCTCTCACTTATCTATAAAGCTGAAAAGTACAGGGAGAAATGGTCTTACTCAAGCCTCTGTCATCAAGCAACTTGATGTCTAACCCACGGGTCTCCTGGAAATGAAGCTCTCTAAGATTCTCTGGTTGCTAATTCCATCTAATTCCTCGTCATTCAATGATACTCTTTCTTAGTTAAAGGGCACGTTTTTCCTATATTTCCTAAGGCCATTTCCTATACAAAAACCTTTAGCTAAAAACAGAAATTAAATTAGGCTTTGGTTTCTCCTGTTTAGATAAAACCCCTTTAATTTTTCTTTATGTGGTTTTAATTTAAATATTTTTCTTTTTTCTTTCTTTTTTTTTTTTTTTGGCTGGGGCTGGGTTTGAACCCACCACTTCCGGTATATGGGGCCAGTGTCCTACTCCTTGAGCCACAGGCACCGCCCTAAATATTTTTCCCAGACTGGATACATACTTTCATAAATGTCTGTCTGATACTCTCTAAAGAGAGGAAACCATCTCCTATTTATGGCCATCATAGTTTCTTTGGTGAAGAAAAACTCACTCTAGGTAGGATATTAGGGTTGTTTTCAACTCGGAGGCCAAGGCATGGAGTAGTAGCTAACAGTAAGTCCCTGGGCTGTAAGTTGTCAGAGGAGACACTGTATTCCTTTTGGCTCATTGGTATAACCACGCACTGACCTGGCACATAGTAGATGGTGTAGGTCAATCCATATTGGTGGAATAAAAAAACAATTATTTAATTAATAATGAATCAATGAACCAGATTGGTTAATGGGAGGAGGTGATCACTGGTCTCTATTTAAGAGGAATCTCATACTTCTTTCTGCCTCCCCCGTCCAATCTTTATAAGTGAGTTGAGATTCCCCCCTCTTCACTGTTGCTGGAACAAGTAGAATCATCACTTACATTTAAAAGCTTCCGTAGCTGATTTCATGTACTTTTTGGCAATTCTACAAATAATTTCTGAGCATTCCAATCCCCGGTGTCTCCTAGGTACTTGGGAGTAGGATGAAGCATGAGTAGCCTGTACTTCCAGAACCTCCTCCAACCTCCCCCTCCCACTTTCCCCACTCAAACCATCTCTGTTTATTCGTCATCAACAAGGAATCTAACAGGCACTTAGGATCATGGGGATGGCAACAGTTCATGAAACACCCCAGAGAATGACAAGTTTATTAAACTAATACCCCAACTGTACTTCCAGATTGATATGGTCTGGGAAGAAAGCTTTCATAGTAGCCACTGGCAGGGATTTCTAGTTTACGGAATGTTTGCACGTACATTATCTCCTTTGATTTTCAAACTAACCTATTTGGTGATTGAAGCTCAGAAGATTAGTCAACTTGTCTGGGATCACATGGTCAGAAAATCATGAAGACTGCTCAAAGACTACCATGTCTTTGATTCCAGATTAGACTTGGTATAGAATCTGCCTTTGCTACTTAGAATGACCGTATTTCTGCTGGGAGCTAATTTAATATTCTACCCATTCATATTTTCTGTACAAACTGACCCAAAGGAGTTGAATTCCTACAAGCATTTATCCATTCACTCCCATTTTCAATAACCATTTATTAGGTACCTTTTGAATTCTAGGCCCTATTCTAAGTGGCAGGACACAGCGCTAAATAGCATAGTCATGATCCTCGTCCTCTCCAGGCAGTCCTGTGGGAGGTAAGGAGTGGGATGCAGGAAATCTAAAATTCAGATTTTGCCCATATATTGCAGAAGTGGCAGCAGCAGTTTCACTTACGTCCACTGCAAAGGCAAAAGGAGTCTCTAGGCCATTACCGATATGGACTTTGCCTTGCCATCTTGGGCCCAGGACCTAGAAACTGTGGCACTGTCATTTCAACTGCTAAATGATTTGCTTTCAAGTATATTTGTAATGGGATTTTGTGTGTGTGTGTGTGGTTCACCATGTTAAGCTGATACATCTTTAAAAAACTCATGCAGAACTCAGATTCTGATATAGTCTAAGGGTTAGGATACAAATGTATCTGGAGTTCTAGGTGGTGTGGCAATAGCTAGCAGGTATTCACTACTTACCACATGCAAAGTTCCCTTCAAGGTGCTTTGTATGCATTCACTTAAACGTTGGGACAATCATAGGAGATACATATAGAAGCTATTGCTACCCATATTTTGTTGACAGGAATTTAAAGAATAGAAAGTCTAGGAAATTTCCCCAAGGAATTCTGGCTCTAGGGTATATATCTTAACCACCATACTGCAGGAAAGATGACTAAGTTTAACCTGAACATTTGGGGAATTCTCTCAGAATGTTTCATAGGAATTATGTCTCATTTTTCTTATCTATAAAATGAGGGCAAATGGGAGTTTCTAACCCAAAGGGTTGTTCCACAGTAAATGACATAGGAAAGGTTGTTTGGAAAGTGTCCTCTCATGTAATATGAGAAATAGAGCTATACATGGCTGGATACTTTCCAAAAAGCCCTCATATTATATATAAAATAATAATAGTACACCTGGTCATTGTAAGCAGCCAATAAATGTAACCATTATGAGTATCCTTATCAGCATGATTATTAATAAGCTGAGACAAAGAAGTTGATAATGAGTTAGTCAAGCAAAATGAAGAAAGCTAGCATGTATCTGAAAGACAGCATGACATTGGTAAAGGCCAGATGTGAGGCAAATCATGATAAGATCAAGTTCAGATTATCTAGAGTATAGATGGTAGCACTCTTATATTTTGGCACCTTTTATCCTTGAGCACGTAAATGCTGTTTTTTTCTTTGTCCTACTGGATGTTATGCCATCTGATGGCAAAAATCAAGAAAAGTTTCAGTATAGAGTGCCACTGAGTTTTTACCTGTGAGGGTGATGATGATAGTGAGGATGATTAACAGATTTTATAGGTGATGTGGAATCTCTACAAACATTTCCTCATCTACATGTAGGTCAGCATCCATAAAGGTCATTGTTAACTAATGGCGGCTTTGTTGACTATAGCTGCATACAATAATTTGACTACGTGTCCATGCCAGCATCGTCAGCTTTGAGACTTTGTGATGTGGGCTAATCTCATTGGGGTTAAGTGATAGATCAGGTGATTCTGATTTGCATTTCTCTGATGATTAAGGACAATGACCATTTTTTTCAAATGTTTGTTAGCCATTCATTCATCTGTCTTCTTCAGAGAAGGTTCTGTTCGTATCTCTTGCCCAGTGGTAGATGGGATTGTTTTCTCCTTTTTTGTTGATTAATTTGAGTTTGCTGTAAATTCTAGTTATCAACCCTTTGTCAGATTGATATCTTTTCCCATTCTGAAGGTTGTCTTTTTGCTTTAATTATTGTGACTTTAGATGTGCAGAAGTTTTTCAGCTTGGTTAAGTCCCCTTTGTTTATTTTTATTATTATTGCAATTGCCATTGGAATCTTCTTCATACAATCTTTTCCCAGGATGACCTATATAAGAGTTTTCCCCATACTTTTATACTGTTAGTGGTACTCCAAACTAATACAGCGTCTTTGGAAAGAAGTATGGATAAACTTCAAAGAACTCAAATTAGACTTCCCATTTGGTCCTGCAATCCCATTACTAGGCATATACCCTGAAGAAAATAATTTTATCATAAGGACTAGATTGTTTATTGCAGCTCAATTTACAATTGCCAAAATATGGAAATGACCTAAATACCCACTTACCCAGAATGGATTAACAAGCTGTGGTCTATGTATACCATGTAATATTATTTAGGCATAAAAAGAGGTGATTTTACATCTTTTGTGTTAACCTGAATGGAGTTGAAACACATTTTTCTTAGTAAAGTATCACAAGAATGGAGAAGCAAGTATCCAATTTATTTAAAATACTAATATGAAGCCAGTAGATGATCTAATACACACCCACATAAAACTTAAATCAATTCAAGGTGGGGGTGGGGGACCGAGGGAAGTAGAGAAAGGGGAGGGAGGATGATGGCTTTGCTCCCACTTAATGGGCACAATGTTAGGGTGTATGGCACACCTCTTGGGGTGGGGCACAACTGTAAGAGGGACTCTACCAGCCAATGCAAATATTGTAACCTATTTCTTTGTACCCTCATATTAACCTGAAATAAAAAAAAAATAATAGTTTGACTACACCTGAACTTTTCTTAGGTGCAGTGCTACTGCATTCTGACCATGACAGAATTTGACTCCCGATTTGACTCTGAACCTGAACTATGATGGTGAAGCTCTTGACTCTTTGTAGTTATTGATTGTTAGAGACCTGTTTAAAAGCTATCACAGATTACCAGTATAAAATGGCCAATTGACCACGTGTGTTTATTTCTATTTTCTCCTCAAACATCATTAAATGGCAGGACATTTATAAAGACACAAGAGAAAGAGATTGTGAAGGGGATACCGCAGATGAGTCATGTCAATAAAATTGGAAAGCCATTAAGTAAGTGGGATAGCTAAGTACAGTTAGGAGACTGTGTTTAACAGAACAATGTTGAGAGCTAAGTACTTAGAGAGTGGAGTGGAAAGCCAAAACTGGACCATATTCTGCTCATTTCATGTACCCCTGAGAGTCAGGATTTGAAGGTAGTATTTACCTCTGAAGGTAAGAATAGGGGTGTGAGTTCAATGCTATCTTGGTTACGTGACTTTAAATGAATTGATGAGACCTGCTACGGTTTGGATATGGTTTGTCCCCCCAAAACTCATGTTGAAATTTGATCCAAAACATGGTGGTATTGGGAGGTGGGACCTAATGGGAAGTGTGTGGGGCATGAAGGCCCTGCCCTCCTGGGTGGCTTGGTGTCCTTCTCGGGGAGTAAGTTCTCTCTCTGGTGACACTGTGCTAGTTCTTGTAGGAATGGGTTACTTCCTGAAAGGGTGGGTTGTTAGGAAGCCAGGACATACCTCTGGATTTGCCTTTTCACATGTGTGCATTTCTCTTTGACCTTCTCCAACACAATATGCAGCAGAATGATAGCTCTTGCCCGAAGCCAGTGCCATGCCCTTAGTCTCCCCAACCTGCAGAGCTGTGTGCTAAATAAACCTCTCTCTCTCTTTTTAAATAAATTACCCACTTTCAGCCATTATGTTATAGCAACATGAAATAGGCTAAGATAAAACCTTTTGCGTTCCCCTCTCCATCCAAGCCAAAGACTGGAGGCTTACTTTCTGGAAAGGATGTATCACAGAGGATCTGGTATCTATACCACCAGGCAAAGCAAAGGGAGGAGGAATTAAGTGAAATTTTACACTGCAAAATTTAAAGCCCACTCCTTTTTTATATTTTTATCTCCCAGAGCACTGGATATCTTTCTTTTCCTACTCAGAAAAGAGATGAAAGGATTTTTCTTTGAGGAAGCTGACCTGCTCAAGAGAAAAGTTCTGCAAGAACTAACATTTGAGATTTACCCACAACATGGGCAGTCTAGCAAACAAACTTTACTGAGTTTCCCTTACTGAAGCCCACTATTTAATAACCCCCACCCATGTATACAAATATATTCCAACCAGCATTTTTCTACTTTGCTCAAATTGGAGTGGACCTAAAGATTAGGAAGCTATGTTTCAGAAAATACTCTAATCTGAGAGACAGCTACCAAAACAGGAAGAAAGGAAGCCAGAGGCTAGAAACCACACACCATACAGGGGTTTTTACATACAAGTTATATTTATTATCCCAAAAGAAATGAGGAGATACCACATATATATGAACAGGAGTGTATAAGTACCATTTGAAGAACACCAAAGGGCTCTTGAAAGTTAAAAAGAAATGTTGATGTAGATACTAAAAATTCAATGTAAGGGTTGAATAATATACTCGAGAAAATATTCCAGAAGACCAAAATGTCAAATACATAAAAATATAGGAGAAAAAGCACAAGAAAATTAGAAGATGATTCTAGTGATTCCAATTTCCAACAGCAAAAAATAAAAATGTTACTGCAGAATATAACAAAGGAAATAGTGGGAAAGAAATTATTAAAGAAATAACCTAAAAATTCCCACAACCAAAGAACAAAAATGTCTAGATCTAAAAGTCTCACCAAATAACAATACTCATTATGTTAAGAGATCCATAACAATATAAAATATCCAGGACATTATTTTATGAAATTCAGAACAATAGAACTAAAGAGCAAATCCTGACAGATTCCAGAGAGAAACATATAAATGAATGGGTCACATAGTCAGCTACATATAAAGAAAGGAGCAGGTCATGAACTGGAAGAGATAATATTGTTAAAGTAACATCATACCCAAAGCAATCTGCAGATTCAGTGCAATGCCTATTAAGGCATTCTTCACAGAAACAGGAAAAAAAATTCTAAAATTTATATGGATCCATGAAAGACCCTAAGTAGTTGACAGTCCTGACATAAAAGAGGCATCAGACTACCTGATTTCAAAATTTGCTACCAAGCTATAATGACCAAATTAGCATGGTACTGGCATACAACAGACACATGGAACAAAGGAACAGAACAGCAAATCCAGAAATAAACCCACCTTTCTAGTGGACTCATCTTCAACAAAGGACTCAAGAACATCCTATGAGGAAAGACCTGTTTCCTCAATAAATGGTGCTGGGAAAACACTATACACAGAGAGACTGCCAAAAAATGTATACACATCTTAAGAAAGGAAAATACTGTCTTTAAATTGTAATACTCAGTATATACTGATAATATTTGGTATGTTATATACTGTATATTGTATCTCTTGTAATGGGAGAAGTCAAACATGAATTGAGTATTACAATTTTAATAGCATTTTCCTTTTTTATAATGTGTATATACTTTTGACCCCCTCTATATATGCAGAAGAGTGAAACTAGACCCCTATTTCTTATCATACAAAAAATAAAAAATTATTTATTATATAAAAATATAAGACCTGAAACTATAAAACTACTAAAAGAACACATTGGAGGAAGACTCCAGGAGATTGGCCTGGGGAAAGACTTCTTGAGAAAGACCTAAAACACAGAGGAACTCAAGCAAAAATGGATAAAGGGGAGCACATCAAGCTAAAAAGCTTCTGCACAGCAGAGGAAGCAACAGTCAAGCAAAGAGACAACACACAGAAGGGGAGAAAATATTTTCAAACTACCCATCTGATAAGGGATTCATAATTAGAATACAAGGGACTCAAACAACTCAGTGGCAAAAAACCAAATAATCCAATTACAAATGGGCCAAAGACCAAACATTTCTCAAAAGAAGACATCCAAGTGGCCAACAAGTATATGGAAAAAGCTCAGTATCGTTCATCATCAAAAAAAAAAAAATGGAAATCAAAACTACAATGAGATATCATCTTGCCCCAGTTAAAATGGCATTAAAGGATGTTGGCAAGGATGTGGAGAAGAGGAATCCTATACATTATTGGTGGGAATATAAATTATTGTAGCCACTATGCAGAACAGTAGGGAGGTTCCTCAGAAAACTAAAAATAGAGCTATCTTATGATTCTGCAATTCCATTACTGGGTACAAATCCACAAGAAAGAATATTGATATGCCCATCAGTGGATGATGCTTAGGGAATGTATAGCATATATATTCCACAGAATATTATTCAGGCATAAAAAATGAAATCCTGTCATTTGCAGCAAGATGCATGAAATTGGAAGGGCAAATGTTAAGTGAAATCAGCTGAACGCAGTAAGAAAACTATTCCATGTTTTCACTCCTATGGGGGAACTAAAAAAATTGATCTGATAAAGATAGAAAATAGATTGATGGTTACCAGAGGCTGGAAAGTGTAGGAGGGAGGGGAGCTATGAAGAGAAGTTGAGTAACAGGTGCAAACATATGGTTTGATAGTACAAATAAGATCGATTTTTAGACAGATAAGTAAGGTGACTACAGTTTACAATAATCTATCGTATATTTCAAAGTAAGTGGAAGAGAAGACTTCAGATCATTTTAGCATAAAGAAGAGACAAATATTTAAGGTGATGGATATCCCAAATATACTGATTTGATTTGATCTTTACAAACTCAATGAACATATGAAATTATCACATGTGCCTCAAAACTTAGTGTCTCTATTATGCATCAATAAAAACATTAAAAAATTAAAAATTTTAAAAAGACATGTATCAGAGATTTGAATTACTTTGGTCCTTTCAACACCAACCCTGGAATTTCCATGACCATGGAAGAATGTCTTCAAAATTCTGATGGAAAATGATTCTTAAACTAGAAATCTATGCGCACCACAGCTATCAAATATCAAGATGGAATAAAATATGTCCAGTCAATTAAACTCTCAAATATTTAGTTCCTCGGTACAAGTTCTTGGGGACTTATGGAGGATGCTTCATCAAAGGTGGGGGAAGTAGGAGGAGCTAGGGCAGGGAAAGGTGGTCAAAACTAAGAGAAGTAAAGTAGCATCTTATAAGGACAGTGAAGGGAATCTTAGAATAACTGCTTTGTAGCATCCTGGTGAATTATCACTTAGGCTGGAGCAGGAGAAGGGAGGCGCCAAGTCAACCAATATAAACCCCTCCTATGTATGAAAGTCTGCCACCAGCATTGCTAAAGAGCAAAGAAGGTGATGCCCCAAACAAGCAGTAATTTGCTGAAAAATTTGGATGGGTCCAAATGTGCTAATGGATAATTTATATTTCCTTTAAAGGAAAAAAGTAAAAACCATAATGTTCATGCCTGGATGCTATTTCTCTCAGTTTGCAGTTGGTGGGGGGGGGTGGGGTTATTTGTTTGTTTGTTTGTTTTCCTACTAAGAGAACATAGGGAGTGTTAACCAGATGATTTAGAAAAGCCTTATTTTCTTTTAATTAGCTCTAACATTGAATGGTTTTCAGTGAATGCTACAGTACTTCCAATATGCCACCACCATCATAATCTTCCAGAAAGATTAAAAAGACTGTATAATCACCGTCTTTTAGTCAAAACCCACATCAAATGGCACAAATGCAGCTCCAGGCATTATGACTCTGCTGTAGTCGGTGTTAATGTAATTGAAGGAGAGTCTTGGGGCCTTTAATCCATGAACAATTTGTCGAACATTTAAAATTAGGACTTCCTTTATGGACAGGAGAGAGTTAGTTTATAGCATAGACTTAACCTGAGTAAAACCAGGACACCACGTCACCCAGACGCTACATGACAAGGAGCAAAGACAACAGATACAGCAAACAAAAGATTTGAATTTTTACTTGCAACTTCCAAACGTGGAAGAAACTCAATTCATAACTCATAACACACATCTCAATTGTCTCTTCTCACCCCCTAAATGCAGCTCTGGAGGTTTTCAAAGACCAACCCTTTAAAATCTTCCCCAGAACCCAGCTCAGGAGGCTTCTCTGTGTCAATGCCTGCTTACCATTTTCCCCCAACTCTTCATACTGTAGATCAGCTTAATTCTCTTGACTTAATTCCCTGCCTGGGTTTTCTATCACAAAGGGGAGCTCACTAACTGACTCTGCACGGAAGAATTGTTTTTCTTGTTTGTTTTTCCTCTCCTTTAGAATTCTATGTCTTTTAATTTGTTTTCTTGTTAGATCCTCATAATAAGGTGGTGAAGACAGAACATACTTTAGAAAACAAGGAGGAAATTTAGCTGATCCCTAAAAGACAACATTCTTTTTGGTAAAGAGGGAAGTATATATGTAATCTGAGAAAATTCATGCACTAACAAATACTGCTGTTACAAAGGGACACGTTTCCATCAGGAGCTCTACAAGTGCTATAATTCCAGCGTGCAGATACACCAGACCGCCCCGCTCTACCGCTGTCAGCAACGTTACCCATTGTCCTAATTCCTACAGCCTGAAACAATAGAAGAAAGCTCTTTACATCCAGAAAGTACACTGATTGAAATATCATCTTTGGGAAGTCTGTTTTAAAGACACTAATTGATATTGTTTGAAGAAGTGTAAGTGTCTGTCATGAAAACCATTTTAACGGCCGAATTGTTTTCTTCTTTGCGTTGCTTCACTTGGCAGAGTGTTAACTTCCCCCTTAGAAAACCTCCTATTTTGATTTATGAATGTTTTCAAATTTTTAAGATTCTCCAAACCGTTGTTTCACCTGTAAGTAGAGAGATAGCTTGTTTGGCTAACTGCCTTGCATGACTCTGTGCCAGGCAATGAATAATGCCATGTTCAATATTCTAAATTTGTGTTCCAAACTCTGAATTTCCAATGAGCTGCATGGAAGTCTACTGATAAGTGACTGATTTTCCCTGCAAGGATTGTCTTATTTTAAACTTCAAATTTAGTTGAATTTACTTTATGCCTTACATAAAGTAAGGCAATTTTGGATGGATTTTAAAGTGAAGCTGAAGACTATTCATACTTTTCTAAACCTAGAAGTGGAAGAATCGGGCTAATGATGGAGGGCATCTTATCTAAGAAGACTGTATGTCTTAGCAGTACTCAGGGAACGCGCTTTCTTTTGAAATGGTGCTAGACAATCTTTAATAGAAACTTCAGAGGCAAAGTATTACTGAAGTTGCTGGTATGCCCCCCAAAGAATTTCTGTATGTTTAAAAATATAAACATACTAATGTACTTAGAACGGTAGCTGAGGAAATAATAATGAATCACATGAGTGGCCAGATATTTCTTCAGCACCAAAGTAGGTTGATTTAAAATTCTGAAATTTGGATGAACTTAAAAATGATATTTACCCATTTTTGTCTTCCTCTGTACTTTTTTTTTCAGCCTTATTATAAGCACCAGCTTTTCCAGCATAAAAGGAAAGAGGGATTGGCAAATTTGCCCCTCAGAGAATATCCATGAGTATTCCAAACCAATTTTGTAAACTCAGTATTATTACTTTTTCTCTTCCTTTTTAGTTTTCTGGGTGCTTGTCAGCCAAGACTGTACCTAACTGGACATGGGTTTCCCTAGATTATCCAGCTTACTTAGATAGCATAGGGGTTTGAGGACGAGTTCTCTAAACTGACTATCCTGACCTGGGTTGACTAGATTATTGAACATAATCACTTCTCTCTTTAGCTTCAAAAAAACATGAAGACTTTAAAAACCAACAATCAAGACCCTGGATCTTTTAAAATTTATGTTTAAAATATATTCAATGACATTAGTCAAATACTACATATTTTGGCTTCTAGGTATACAAGATGAATTTTTTATGGGATTTAGGGAATCTTTGCTATCAGAGAAATGAGTATATTAATTTCTTTCCCAGAAAAGAAAGGTTCAATCCATTTATACCTAAAAGTTGGGATTGAGCACATGGGATTCTTTTGTTGTCTGGGGTCCTGTTATACTGATAGGTGATAGTCATATATGATAGGATGGTTATGACAAAATTGATTGGTGAATTCCAACAGCCACTGAACTAGGAGAAAATTACAAGGTGGAGCAGCCAAGTTCCTGGTTAAATTATTGCCTCCTAGAGTTGGGTTAAGAAGTGTGTTAGTGTCAGCATGCATTTTGGGTGAAGGCACCACTGGACTAGTTTTATTTCCCCCTATCTAATTGATGGATGTGCTTAATATTGCTCCCACTGGTGAGTGAAAGAAAACGGTATAAAAAATGGGGCAGGAGATCATTTCACATTTTGTTTTGACCTAGAATGTAAGAACATGTAGGAAGCTGATGGACACAGAACAAAATTGGGCATGAACTTGCTGAACTGGGACCAGAGTGGCTGCCTTTCCTTTTTGTTATTACTCATTTTGAGGACCATCTTACATAAAATACAGACCCATGAAATATAAGAATGCGTTATTCATTTAAAACAGAGTAAATTGCACTAACATATTTTTTTTGCCCACTTCCACCTCAGGAATGGGTCATTGACAGGAATTAGAGTTTTCTGCAGAGATTTAGGAAGAACTTTGAATGGCGGAGGTAGAAGTTGTGAGACCTCAGGAAGCCTCTCAAAAGGAGAAAGGGTGTCAGATATGGAGTTAGTGCTCAGGCAGGGGGTGGATCTCTGGGAGTTTAGCTAGAATGATGGTCATTGAGACAGACAGCATTGGCAAGCGCTCACCTGTGTGCAGTGGGCCAAGACATATGAGGACTGCAGCAACCACTGGGGACAGAAGCTGCTTCTCACCAGGTTGTCTGGCAGTCATGAGTCTAGCATTTTTGTGCAGTACAAAATAGAGGGATGAGGGGCACTCCAATGACTAAGACTGAAATTCTCATCAATCAAAAGACTGAAGGCTTGGAAAAGATACAGTTGGATTCAGAACAGTTTTGAAAAAGTGACCATTTTAAGCCCTGATGTTTTAGTCTTAAATTCATCCACATTTTGGAGGAGAGATCTAGAAAGCACCTAGTTTAAGACGTATGGTAGCATTCATTTATTTCTCCAAAAAAATGTCTATTGAGTATTTACCCCACGCTAACCTTATGTTAGATTTTGAGCATGGTGAGCCATAAACAAAACAAGATGTAGCCCCTGTACTCGAGGAGCTTACCTCAATTAATTACTCAGTTAATTTTTAGTTACATAAATGGAGCCAGCCGTAAGGACAAAGGTGACCCACAGATAAGGTCAAAGCCAAGGTAACTGAGGGAAGTGGAGTCAGAGGACTGAGGGCACTCTGAAAATCTGGCTTAAATCCCTTCTGAGAGTCCTACATCTTGAAATTTCAGCTACAGCAGAAAAGAAGTCCCGTCTTCCCACCCCAACACACACTCATCTTTTCTTTCTCATTAGCTCAGAGAGTTCCAACACTTGAAACCAGAAAAATTCTTTGTTAAAACTCTCAGGGGGAAAAAAAAAGAGAATGTCTAGATGTGTATCATATTTAAGGATGGTAAGTTAGAAAAATCAGTTCATCAAGAAAATTTTAGCATGTTTCCATAGCCAGAGATCAGAAAGGAAAACTGCTTAAAGAAAAGAGGCAGGCTGCACATCATCAACAGGCAATCAATAGTGGCTTAATTGAATGGAGCTAATTTAAAATGTACTAATATGGGGAATCTGGTGATTCATGGACGGGACACTTTTAAGGATGATGAGGTTATGGCTGAAGGAATGCTCCATGTTTAAGCATTCATAGAAAAAAGTGAAGGGGGCACCCATGACCCAGAAGAAAATGATAGAACAGCCCCATCAGAATTTCATTGTATCATACACCAAAGCCCTAAGATGCTGAGGTTTGTAAAAACTGTGAAGAGTCATAAAAAGGAGTTTTAAAAAGTTATAGAATAAGCTTCCCTAACTGACCTCTCCCTAATGACACATCGAATTAACTGACACTCTTTTTTCTGTTTTTAAAGTATCCTGGCTAAAGACTTCAGCCCACTGAAGGCTTGTGATTGAAGCCTAGGCTTTTTTTTTGGCATACCTGTCTAACTAGGCAAGCCTGCAATTGGAGCTGCATACCACTGGAGATTTCATTTTGTTTTTTCCCGTTTTATGCTGGTGTTATGTGTCACAGTAATTAAATATTATGCAACCTCCGGAAAAGGAGTTTTGAATAAATTAATTCTAGATTGGATGTTGTAGAAAGATGAGTTGCTAAAATAATAAAAGAAACGAAATAATAAAAATGAAAATAATAAACAATGAAAGAAATGACTTCATATTATAACCAGAAAAGATTGGGGAAAATTGTAAAAATGTAGATTTCTGCACTTACATTATCTTGCTGGTGTTGTAAGTTTTCATCTCACTTTAAGGAACCAAGAGAGAAAGATTGTGACCTATGTTTCAGAAATATAGTATAGGCAGCAAAGTACTTCAAGACTCCCAATGTGGAATTCACACTCAAAGCACAGGCTTTCACTCAGCATCAAAGGAATGGTGAACCAATGACCATTCAGATACTTACATGTAAAACACACACACACTAAAGCTATCAACTAATGTAGGTCGATCACCTTAATTATGGAGTTTCTACTGTACATTCAGAGGAAATGCAGTGAGAAGGGGCAGGTCTTCCCTGTAGGACGTTGTGTGTTATGGTGACTGATGAAGTAGATAGTAAACTACATAACTCTGTTTTTGTTTTACCTCTTCCGTGAAGAACAGTGCTCTTTATATTATATGGTATAAGAGAACAATCCTCGTTAAGAAAGGATTAACAGCGTAGGTACAAAGAGTACCAAGGTTTTTAAAAATTTTTTGTCTCCTTGATTTAATAAATCCATCCTAAAAATTTCAAGAGAAGTTACAGTTGAACTCTAAAGAATAGTGTGCCCATCACCAAGATAGTATCCTTGTACCTGACAGGTGGGTTTTCATCCCTGCTCTCTCCTCCCTACTCTTTGATTTCCACTCAAGTTTACTTCCTTCTGTGGACATGTGTACATGTTGATTAGTTCAAGTTTAATAGCAAGTACATGTGGTGTTTGTTTTTCATTCTTTTGCTACTGCACTGAGGATAAGGGTCTGTAGTTCCATCCACATTGTTGCAAAAAGGCTTAATTCATCATTCTTTATGGCTGAGAGTATGCCATAGCACACATGTACAGGCAGTCCCTGGGTCCTGAATGAAATAGGTTCTGTCGGTTTGTTCTTAAGTTGAATTTGTATGTAAGTTGGAACAGAAACATTTACCTATTTCCTGTAATAGCTTCTGTTCATAAATGTTAGTCATATGTCAGTTGAATGTTTGCAACTCAGGGACTTACTGTAATAGCCTCCATTCATAAGTGTGAGTTGTACACAAGTCACATATTTGTAACTCAGGGACTGCCTGTACTACATTTTGTTAATCTACTCGTGAACTGATGGGCACTTGGGTTGATTCCACATCTTTGCAGTTATAAATTGTGCTGCAATAAACATTTGAGTTCAGGTGTCTTTTTCATAAAATGACTTCTTTCCCATTGGGTAAATACCCAATAGTGAATTTACTGGAATAAATGGTAGATCTACTTTTAGTTCTCTGAGGACTCTCCATACTGTTTTCCATAGACATTGTACTTAATTTGTAGTCCCACCAATGTTCCTTTCACTCTGCATCTATTGTTTTTGGAATTTGAAATTCAGTAATTGGGGTAAGGTGATATTTCATTGTGGCTTTAAATTGCATTTCCCTGATAATTAGTGATGTTGAACATTTTTTCATATTTATTGGCTATTTGTCTATCTTCCTTTGAAAGTCTTCTGTTCATGTCTTTTGCCCATTTTTTCTCTTTCCCACTTTTTAATGATTCTTTTTCTCAGCTAATTTGCTTGAGTTGTTTGTATATTGTAGTTATTAGCCCTTTATCAAATGTATAGCTTGCAAATATTTCATCCTATTCTGTATTATTTCCTTAGGTGTGGAGAAGCTATTTTATTTAATCAAATCCAAATTATTTCTTTTGCTGCTTCCATGATTGCCTTTGGGATCTCTCTCTCTCTCTCTCTCTCTTTCTTTTTTGTAGTTTTTGGCCGGGGCTGGGTTTGAACCCACCACCTCTGGCATATGGGGCCAGTGCCCTACTCCTTTGAGCCACAGGCACTGCCCGCCTTTGGGATATTTTTTCATAAATTCTTTGCATAGGCTGATATCTAGAAGAGTTTTTCCAATATTTTCTCCTGGAATTCTTATAGCTGCATAACTTACGTTTAGGTGTTTTATCTATCTTGAATTAATTTTCGTGAGTGGTGAGAGATTGGATTCTGTTTTAATCTTCTGCATGTGGCTATCCAGTTTTCCGGGCACCATTTAGTCAATAGGGCTTCTTTTCCCCAGCATATATTGTTGACTCCTTTGTCAATGATCAGTTGGCTATAGGTGGGTAGTTTTATATCTGGATATTCTGTTCTGTTGAATTGGTCTACATCTCTATTTTTGTGCCAATACCTTGCTGTTTGGGTTACTATAGCTGGGTAGTATAAAGTCTGATAATGCAGTGACTCCAGATTTATTTATTTTGCTTAAGATTTCCTTGGCTATTTGGGCTCTTTTCTGGTTCCAAATGAAATGTAGAATTAATTTTTCTAGAGCTCTGAAATATGACATTGGTGTTTTGATGGAGATTGCTTTGAATCTGTAGATCACTTTGGGTAGTATAGACATTTTAATAATGTTGACTCTGCCAATCCATGAGCATGGTATGTTTTCCATTTCATATGTGTTCTCTGTGGTTTCTTTCCTGAAATTTCATTGTTGTATTTTTTTTTTTTAATCCATTGAGCAAACCCATGTCTCTTGAGTAAGATGTTTAAACTGTCCACCATGTTGATTGCTAGAACTGGTATGTGGGATGCTGTTCTGTTCATCCTATTTGACAGTACCTTATTTTTCTGTTTTACCTCTTGCACTATTTTTAATATGAGCTTTGAGCTTTAAGTTTTGTGTGGTTTTAGTCTGTGGGGTGACCATTGTGCTGATCCACTATAATGCAATTCTGAGTATTTCCTGCAGGACTGGTCTAATCTTGACAAATTCCCTTAGTGTTTTTTTGGAAACATCCTATTTCTCCTTCATATATGAAACTTAGGTTTGCAGAATACGAAATTCTAAGCTGACAGTTGTGTTTAAGAAGAGTGAAGATGGGGCCTCAATACCCTCTAGCTTGAATGGTCTCAGTTGAGAAGTCTGCAATTAGCCTGATGCTTTTTTCTTTTTAAGTTACCTGATGTTTTCTTTCTGCCTTTATTTCTTTATCTTACAGAATCTTTTGTAATATATTTCTCATGCTAAATGGTGGCTAAGAAGGGATTTGTCATAAAATGCCTTACAGATTACAGGGACTCATGAGAAAAATGTCACGCTCTCTTTCTTATCAGAGATTAGTGTATATATATTTATTATTATTTTTTTAAATTCCAGATTTATATAAGTTTACAAGTGTTTAGATTACATTATTTTTGTTTCTAAGGTAAAGTTGAAGTTGTAGTTGAGACCTTCATGTAGGGGTGTGCTGCATACCCTTATATCGTGCTCATTAAATTACCTGATGTTTTACCTCACAACTCATAGGAGCTCCTCCTTCATGTTGACTTTGGCCAGTCTGATGGCTAGGTGTCTTGGGGATTTCTTGTTTAAAGTGAATCTCTTAAGTGTTTTTTGAGCTTCTTGCACTTGGACATCTAAATTCCTAGCAAGACTAGAGGAATTATTGAGTTATTCCCTCAAATAGGTTTTTCAGCCCTTTTGCATTTTCTTCTCCACCCTTGGGGATGCCTATGAGTCTTATATTAGGCTATTTTATATAACCTCTTATTTCTTGCAGGCTTTGTTCTTCCCCCTTAATTCCTTCTGCTTCATTTTTTACTGACCGAGTTAATTCAAAAGAGTTGTCTTAAAGCTCTGAAATTCTTTCTTCTGCCTGGTTCATTCTATTCTTAAAATTTTTCCACTATGTTTTGTATTTCCTTAAATAAAACTTTCATTGCCAGAAGTCCAATTTGTTTTTTTGATAACATGTCAATCTCTTTAGTGAGTTTTTCATTCATTTCCTGAATTGTTTATCTGGTTTCTTTTAGTTGTTTTTCCATTTTCTCTTGGATTCATTGAGATTCTTTATAAACCATGATTGAAATTCTTCATTTGTCATTTCAATATTTTCATTTTGGTTGCTGTGCACTACTAGAGAACTGGAGTTACCTTTTGGAGATGCTCTTTTGCTCTGATTTTTCACACTTCCAGAGTTCTTTCACTGATTCCTTCTCACCTGATGCAGCTGTCACTCCTTAGTTTTTAATAAGAAAAATAAGGTAGATGGGGCTATTTCTTTCTTCCCCCCTCACCCTTAAGATAGTGTCTGTTGCATATGTTGGGTAAAATCTTTGGCTTTGCCTGTGGTTGCTTTTATGTGGGCCTAAGTTCTACATGGAAGCCTTGGTTACTGATGTCCTCAGTGTGGTGTTTTCTCAGGTGCTGATTGTTTGTAAGTTGTGGCAGTGGTGAGCTATGTGTATGGGCAGATTCCCTATTTGTTGAGGGAGCATGGAGGTATTTGAGATCCTTTTCCTTTCCTCAGCCCCGTGATCTTAACAGTGTGAATTGTATTGGCATGTCCAGTTTCATCTCTGAGACCGTAGGTAAGGGCTTGTGGGTGAGTATCAATCACATGCTGTATGATTTAGAAAATGCTGTTAAGGGCCATGAAATTTGGCAGTATGTGGCACTTGCCAGAAGAAACTAGCTGCAATGTTGTTTTTGAACCTGTCATCAGCTCTAGCCTTTCAAGAGAATCACTTTCATGCCCAAGGTGGAGGTGGCATCCTAGAATTTTCTGGGGAGTCTTTATTCTTCACCATACTAAAGGTGGGTGGAGGAGTGAGGCTCAGTGGGGTTGGATTGGGTGAACCTTCTTTCAGGCTCCATAAGAACTGATAAGATAGCTGGTTTTTAGTGGGAGTCAAAATCCTTTCTCAGCCTTCCAGGAAAAGTCACCAGGGAGGTGCTAAGGTGGCCCCACTAGCCAGAAAGTGTGCTTGTGAAAGCTGGGGCCATCTGAGATCTGGCTATTAGGAGCAGGTTTCACACTTCTCCTCATTCCCCACTCTGGTTTCCTTCTAGCCTCTGCCTGCAGTCAGGAGCTCAGACTTCAAACTTGTTGAGCTCCCCCACACAATGGTGCTATGGTATGGGAGATTTTCTGTCCAGGGTTCCACTCTGGGCTGAGAGTACAGATTTCCTGTGGGGGAAAGGGTGTTCTGCAAGTACTCTGTGGCTGGCACCTATACTGAATTCTCTTTTAAGTTCTTCTCACAAAGGCTCCCTTGCCTCCTGAGATTAGTTCATAAATTGCTCCTCTGTGCTCCCAAGCAATATGATCAAGTCTGAGGAGTATAAGATCTGATCTGTAGGCTTGTCCCTGGGTCCCCAAAGATCATTCCATGATAGTGCCAGGGAGAAGCATGCTGGTCCTGAGTTGCCTATGGGGTGCTTGAGCAGTTTCGTCCCTTCCGCTTTGGGGTGTGCCCTGCTCTGATGGTTGGGCAAGCAGCCCTGAGGAAGGCTGGTGAGCAGGGAGCTCACAGTTTGAGCAACCTTTAGTCCTCTGGAAGTCTTGAAGAGGACTTTACAAGTCAATATGAAAGCCTCAGCAGAAGGGAAGCAGCAGCTCCTGAGAGTCATAGCTCAAGTGTCTCTCTTAGCAGCTGCAGGTAGGAAAGGAAAGGGGATAAAAAAAAGTCTGAATAGTGGAAAGCTAGCACTCTACTTATTTCTGTGTCTTTTTCTGGAAGGCAGCTCACTTGGAAGGTCCTGGCTCTGGGGTCACGCAAATCTCCCAAGACCCACAAGCTCCCTGTGGCTCCCACAGTGTGGGCCAGAATTGGGAAATGTTTGGAGACAAACAAGATAAAAACTGGGGGTTTGAATCCCTGTAGAGAGGACAAAGGCACATGGTGGGTGGAGAGGCAATATGGCATCTGCCATCTCAACTTGGGTCTGTGGTGATAGGAAGCACTCCTAGGGGGCTGGCAAACCTGGTGCTTTGTCTATAAGATGCTCCCAGTTCACTGGTGGCTGTAGCTTTTCATTTTGTGAAGGTAGAAAACCTTTCCAGGTGCCTAGGAGTATGTTTGCTGCCAGAGATGTGAGAGAGGGAGAAACAAATCATTCCATCTATCATTTTTGCTGAACTCCAAGCTTCTCAGGGATTGACCTTTACAGTATCTTGCTCCTCCTTGTTCTGTCCTGCAACTTCTTCCCATGGAATCTCTGGCACTTTTTCCTCAGCATTGTACTCAATCTATGATTATTTGTTTGTTCATTTTATCTAAAACTTTTTTTTTTCTGAGATGATCTGGAAGTTAGTGTCTCTGTTAGGCAATCTTCAAAATTTTCCTATCAGTTCTTATTAGAAGGCCCAGTGAGAGGTGGGTAATATTACCTTCAGGAACCTAATTTCCATCCTGGAATAATGCTTGCTGGCCTAAGTTTGTGGCTATAGAACTGGACCATTGTAATTTAGCTTGTTATAGAATCACCTCTACTGACATTTTAACATTTGCCCTCCATTTTTTTTTTTTGACACATGAGAAAAAAGTACTGAATTCTTAGTGCATGTGCTATAAAATATTACCAAGGACATTGTTTGCCATGTTTTCAACAAATATTTTTGAGTCCCTTCTGGGTTTCAGATCCTGTAATAATCTCTGAGTACACAATGAACATGAAGACAGCCTCAGTTGCTGAACTCAAGGAACTCACACTCTAGAGAGAGGCACACACACATTAATCAAGTAATCACAAAATTAGATGTATGATTACACATTAATAATTGGCATGAAGAAAAGACATACACAGCATGGTGAGTGCTTTGACTGGGGACTGTCTTCAGACTAAGGGAGGGCTTTTTGGAATCTAAAGCCTGATTTGATCACTGAAGGATGAGTGGAAGGCAATCAGGCATAGGGACAGAGCAGGGACTTTAGTTTCACATTTGCAGGCTACTTATGTATTGGTGTCTCTTTAGCTTTATTCTATTCTTATATCCCTTTGGACTCTGCAGAGGTTGTATTTTTTACATTGGAAAACCTGCCTGAGCCAGAAAGAGGCTTGTCCTTTTAATATTTTAAACAATAAAGTAGTTTATCTTATTTTTTCTAGGAACATTCACTTCCTAGCTTGAATTTAAATCTTTTTTTAATTGATCTGTTTTGTAAATTTTGGTTACTATGACAATAAATTGATTCACTTTAAAAGCTATTAACAGCAGATTGGCTATTCTTTTTTCTTTCTTGAGAATATTATAATAGATAAAATGTCAACAATAACTAGGAAAATTCCAGAGACAGGGAGAAATGGTACAGGAGTTTGGCAGGATACACTATATTTTCTGATCCACTAAACATTACAAAATTTAGTTTCTGGTGAATAAATGAGAAATATTAATTCATTTCATAAGAAAAAACAGAAGGGTAAGTTTAAGAATGTTAACCTTTCTTTTGTTTTCACCTAATTTCATTCAATATTTCAAATCAAAATTTATTGATCTTTTAATATGAGCCAAGAACTGTGCTATATTCTAGAAATAAAAACAAATATAAGACAGACTTCTCATCCAATGATGAAGATATATGTCTGAATTGTCATGAGCACGATGGGGGAATGCTAAAGCCAGAGAAAATGTGGTGACGTTGATGTCGGGGATATTTCTCTTTGTTTTATGCAACATATCTTACAAAAGGCAATAGCACACCTGAGCAAATGACAATGTCTTTAGTATATTTTCTGTTTTTTAAAATAGTGGATAAGAGGTAAATATTTTACTTAAGCACATTACCTGACAGTAAAAATACCACACCATGGACCCTCATTAAAGGGAAAGTTGGGAATTTACATACCCAGAAAAGAGGATTTGTCAGTGAATTGCCAATCAGCAACTTTCTGCCTAAATTAAGAGCCAGTCTGACTTTGGGGCCATAATACTGCCATTCAAATTTTAGCACTTCTAGTTGATGATGGTGTAATGTTGGGCAAGCCAACTATACTGAGTTTTAGTTTTCTATCATCTGTAAAATGAAGATAATAATAGTATGTAACATAGGGGGTTATCAGGAGGATTAAATAACTCAACATTTGTAATGCTCTTAGACTAATGTGTCTCATATAGTGAATGTGTGTGTGTATGTGTTTGGGGGCTAAATAAAATGAATATGGCACACCAAAGTCTGAAATAAGTCTTTTTTCTTTAACTAAGATAAAGGAACCAAGAACAGAAATCCCCAGGAAACACCCAGAGCTCACTTTAGACCTTCCTATAGACTTCTTTCATGTTAGAATTGTGATACACTGGAGGATACTATCAGCACTGGATGCAATCCTGAGCCACAAGTCTGCACACTCTTTTGCACCTGGTCCCATGATGGCAAAACCTTTCATCTCATCTTTATTGTTTGCTATGACCCTTGTGTTGCCTTTAAAATTTAAAAAAGCTATCTTTTCTGCAGTATAACTTTTGTTGTCAAATTACCTCTGTTGATGTACCTTGGTTCTGAGTTCTGGTTTGCATTTCTTAGCTGTGGCCAGCACCACACCAGCAGCAGGAGCTCTGCTCGGTCATCCTTTGATCCCCTTCACCAAAGTAACATATGATTTCTGGCCCTTGTGCTGTTAGCACCGTTGACATAACTCCTAATGGAGAACCAAGGACAATCTGGAATTTTGCATGGGAGATTTACATCTTTAGTGCTGGAAGGGACAGCGAGGCAGTGGGCACAGAGGACACTTTGATGTGAACTTTGATGCCCTGCCCACTCTCAGCATGTCTGAGTTCTCTGATTCTAAAAGATTAAAAAACAGGGAACATATTCCATTTTTTAAAAAAACTTATTTGATCTACAGATCTCACTGTAGGGTTAGAAACTCATAGTAATTAGAGTAACAGCCACAGTTTCTTCACCTCCTATGGGGTGCCAACACCATTACAACTGCTTGACAGAAATTAACCCCATTTCTATGCACGTTTTGTAGGTTAGGATGCCGAAGCTCAGAAAACTTAAAAAATTATTTACATTCAAGTTACTAGTAATTGGCGAATCCAGCAGTGCAGCTCAGGTACATTCACTCGAGAGTCCACATTCTCTGTATCCTGACAGTTCAAATCAGTTCCACTTCTTTTCCTGCGCGGGGGTGGAGGGGCAAATGAATTGACGTCATAGCTTATTGTTCTCCATCAGATTTCAAGTATCCAGGATCTATTTTCCCATTTCTGAATTATTCATGTCTCATATCGATCTCTCTCTTTCATGCTATTTACTTTTTAGATAGTCAATGGCTTATTAGTAAGTTTCTTGAGCCATGAAATGTGGAAGGACAAAGTATGAAATCAGTGACTGTTCTTATCCAAAATTATAAAATGATTCTAATGTAAAAGAACCCTAAAGGCAGGCTCTTAAGCATCAGAGTGTGGAGCATGTGAAAAGTGTTTTGAAGCATACTGATTTTCAGAAGTTTCATGTTTTCATAAGTTTTGCATATAGGCTTAATATACCTCCCCATTCTGCTAACACTCCACCCCCAATCTAGTTTGATTTTCTTTTTTTGAGTAGCAAGCTTATTCTTAATTAATAATAAAAAATAGCATTTGGTCAGGACCTAATATCATGAATTCTGCATTAATGGAAGCCAAAGTAATAAAGTTTTACTATGTCAAATTCCTGTTTTATTTTTTTCTATCATTCCGAGATTTATTAGTCTTCTTTTGGTGAGTATTTATACTTCCATAACAAAGGAAGATTAGCTAACAAATGACCTTCCGAAATGACAGAAATACCAGTATACATAAAGAACACGCCTGTAAATAGTAATGGTTCACGTTGATCTTAACTTTATTGAAAGCATCATTGTGTTCCTTGGCATGAGGAAAAGTAATACTTTAAATCTCTTAAATGTGATAATAAGAGGCTGTAGTGCTTTAGGAAATTGGAATCTGGAAGTCACAGAATGGGTCAAGAGACCAGTTCCTCCTCTGAGGAGCCTGTGTAGAAAGAAAAATAGCAGCATTGTGCCGAAGGTCTAATGAGACATCACCACCAGGGACTCTCCTGCTGAACTCCCATGTAACCTGCTGAATGCTTTGAAAAAAACAGACACTTTTAGGTAATTCTGCTGCCATGAATTGGCAAATTGGCCAGAGTCCTGAATAGCCTAGAATTTAAGGCTGAAAAAGGAGAGAAAAAAAGATATTGTATCAGGTCTTGTAAACTTATTTGGTTTTCCTCAGAGACCAAACCATCACAAAACCCCCATTTTGACATTGAATGTGTCTTACACAACCTCCATGGAGCCATTGAATTCTTATCTGTTTACATGCAGACAACTGTGTGATGTGTGTGTATGGATGTGTGTGTGTGTGTGTGGGTGGTGGGGTGATTCTTTCTCAAATACAGGAGTTAGATGTATTTTGCTTATTTGGGGTCCTTGCAAAAGGATGTAAAAGGGCTGTACATATGTGACAAAAATTTATTGGTTTGCATTCTCAAAATGATATATTTTTTTTCGGAATAAAAAAAGCTTTACAAAAATTGCTTATGGGTCACTACACTTCCCTCCCCCAAGTTTGGTGATGCTTTTTTGTTTGTGAATTTTGAGGTTGAGGGTTATCTATGACTCATTGGAAAGCTCTAGTTCAATCAATTTAGAAAGAACTTTTAGGGCTGAGTTATTTTTAAATGCCTGAAAATGAGGGAGCTGTAAATGGAAATCTAATCACAGCTTAACCTGTAGTCATGCAAACAGTCAACTATGAAATCAAATGAGTTTCTAACCCTCTTAACCCATTAATGGTTACTGACTAGCTACATTCCCCAAACATCATTTTTCAAAGAGCAGGAAAAGGGAAAGGCACATATCTGGATGGGGGTGTGGTGGAGAGGAAGGGAGCGGTACTGTGGATACAAAGAAGGAAATTTCTAGGATGCAACAATTTCCTCCTAGACACAGGCATGTGAGCTTACATAAGCATGTATCTTCCTGTGTTACGCACTGGTTATGGCTTTCCATAAAGCTCTTTCCCTAGTAAACATCGAGCAAAGGACTGTGTTATCTTAGTTCAACTACATCTGATTTGCAATCAGTGACTTTTCAGAGCTTCTGCCTTTGCCATCCTCATGATTGGACTTGCTGAAAAACACAGTCCCAGGATTTTGGGGGGACTTGTATCCATTGGAAACATATATAAACTTAGCTGACTTTCTCCCTAGCAATCCCCCATTACCTTTTCTATTTTGCAGGTATGTAGCTCTATTTCCTTTCTCGCAGTTCTTACTTTTTGACTCCACCTCATTTTCCCTGCCACTTGGCAGGAGACACTTCTTCTTTTCATATGCTCAGCTCAACTTTAATGCTGTTACTATCCTAAGAGCTATAATCCCAAACGACCAAAAAATATCCAGAAAGGCTACTTTGGGGGGAAAATAGTTGCCTAAACATGTATACATTCCAAATTAGTAAACCGTGTACACATAAGAAAAGAGATGTATGCATGTGCATGTAAACATCAATATATATGGTTAATTAGCTGATATGTGTTAATTTTCTTTCTTTTATTTGTGTGCTTACCTCTTCAGAGAAGGCAGGCACTCTTGTACTAGGACAAACACAACAACTGTTGCAAAACAACAGCTGAATTAAAATTCTCTACTTTGGTAAATTATCAAGGCTCCTTTCTTACATCCTGAGTTGCCAACCCAACTAATCTGAATCTAGACCAAGGTAAAAACCTGCACAAATAAGGAAAATCCGGTTTGGCATTCCATGAAAGTCGTGCTTGACTATTTCATCTCTCAGTAGAAAAAGGCAAGCGTGTTAAATGTCACTCCAGTGCCAAGTGGTAATTACCCCCAAATGATTTCCTGGGGTTGGACGTAGCCTCTTTTATGAACATTTACCTCGAATGTCAGAGTGTGAGTGAGAGCAAAAACAGTCTCTTTATACACATGCACTCATAAAGATGAAAAGTAAAGGAAAAGCCAAAGTAAACATGTTTGTTTCGTTTCTTTTCTTTTCTTTTCGTTTCTTTTTTCTTTTCTTTTCTTTTCTTTTCCTTTCTTTTCTTTTCTTTTCTTTCTTTCTCTCTCTCTCTCTCTCTCCCTCTCCCTCCCTCCCTCCCTCCCTCCCTCCCTGCCTCCCTCTCTTTCTTTCTTTTTGTTGGACATGGAGCCCTGAGTAATGCATCTTTCCCTGTGTTTTGTAAAAGGCCAATTGGGGCCTGGTCTTTTGGTAGAACTTACAAAATAAGTACATATTTAGCACATGAAGTAGCCTGTTCTTAATCCATTACCTCTGTTTCCAGTTATCATTGTTAATTTACCTAGAATCTATTTGTCATTTGTATGCTTATTCATCACAAACACTTTGGTGCATCTACATCAAAGGGGATTATGAAAATTTGCCTGCCATAGCATGTACAGCTCCTGTTTTATTAGTCAATATAAGCAATGCTTAAGGTCTTACATGGGCCTCCTTTGAGATACATAGTTTGTTAATCACAGTATTTCATAAGTCGACAGTTGATTCATACTCCAAACTGCATTCTAAAGGATCTCAAAGTCATTCCAAAATATTGTGAACATGCAACGAAGTATTTTGTCCTAAGTTTTTAACATTTGTGATAGTTATAAGCTGCTTTGTCATTAATATCCATCAAATGGAGGACATTTGGCTGAAAATGAAGAAAAGATTTATTAAATTCAGCTTCACTTCTATTCATGAGACTGAAATATATGTAGGAATATGAAAAAGACTAATGTCTCTATGTTAAAGAAATCGATTTCCAGGGTGCCAGGTGGAAAAGTGTAATTGAAATTGACCCATTAAATGATTACATTATTTGTGTACCAAATCTAATATATTTCATAAAACTATAGAGCTGTTTCAGTAACTACCTGCCAAACTGTATATATTATTCCTAATTAAATTTTATAAATGTACTTATAGAAATGTGAGGGTGCAGAATTATCCAAGTTATATGTCTCTACATTTATGAAACCTGTTCCTGAGAATTAAGACAAGGCAGTGCACTTCTAACCTCATGACTGTTTCATGACTAGTGAGGGCTATAATAAACAGGGGGCAAAATGAATATTCAAGGGAAGGTCCAAGTTAAATTTCTGAAATATATGTGGAAATTCACCTACTTTTTTCTCATTTCCCCCTACTAAATCACATTGTAGTGAACACTTGACCTTTACGAACACATGTAACACCTAATCTTGGAGTGCCTACTACGGTGTGGTAAAATGCCAGGCATGTGCATTTTCGAATATGCAATTTCTTTTAATCTTGGCAACCACAGGTATAACAGTCTTCATTATTCATATTTGGCTGGAGAGAGATGATGGGCAACTTGATTAAAGTAAAAAATATTTCATGTTATGGTTGCTTTTAATCTCCCTCTCTTTCATTATTAGATTGTGAGTTTCTGAAGGGCAGGAATAATGCCCTATTCATCTTTGCGCTGAAAGAGTAAAAGGAACGTGTTTTTACAAATGACTTAAAGATCCCTTCCCACTTTGATTTTGTTTTGCTTTGAATATTCATTGAAAATTAAATAGAAGCAAACATTATTGGAAACAAATAATCAAAAGGCTCTAAGACATTTATCTTATTTTATTAGTATATAGTTGACATTAAAAATTGTATATATTTAGGTGTATAGTACGTTTGGATATAGATATGCACTGTGAAATGATTAAATTAAACTAATTAATATACACATACCCTCATATATTTATTTTTTATTGTGAGAATATTTAAGATCTAGTCTCAGCAATTTTCAAGTATGGAATACATTATTATTAACTATAATCACCGTGTTGCACATCTACGATAGATCTCTTGTACTTATTTCTCCTAACTGAAATTTTGCGTCCTCTGATTGAGGCCTCCCCCTCCCTCACCATATCTTCCCTCAGCCCCCATACTACACTTTGAATTTATGATTTTGACGTTCTTAGATTCCACATGTGAGATATAATATTTAAAAGATACAAAGATATGATTGTAGATTTTTTCAAGCTACCAGATACAAGTGTATTTTTTTTTTTTTACAACAAAGGCAAATATTATAACATACACTTTGGGAGAAAATATATTCTCCTTCATAAAAGATGCTGTTATTGACCAGTTTTATTATTAAATACTTATTGACTACAACACAGGCATAAGGCATTGTGTTAAGTACATATAGAGATGAATAAGACAAGGTTCTCAAAGAGTTTCAGAATATTGTGAAATAGGCCATCTCTCCCCCTGGTGTCTCCTCTCTCATTGGTCTCAAGGGCTTATTTCTTACCCAGGATTATCTTTCCTGGGAGAATTAAATACCTTTTGTTAATGTTTGAGACAGAATTGAGAATGATCCTAGCGAGGTGATACAGGTAGGTACCTACTGTAGGAATTCATCTCTCCTCCTGTGGTGGCTCTAGAACACGGTATCTGCAGAACAAAGATAAAGGTGACAACCAAGACGGCAAAGCAGGTGGCTTCCACTAGGTCAAATGGCTAGTGATGTGGGGAAAATTCACTGCAGGGAGTTCAGGGGAAGGGAATAGACTGAAATCCAAGAGGGCAGATGGTGCATTGAGAATAATGGCTTTAGTCTGCAATTCCATGGCTCCAATGACTAGGCCAGAGTCTGGTCTTGAGCTGTAGAAAACAAAAAATCTGGTTCCTAGACCTTGAGTGACTGATTTGCTAGGAAGTTCATAAAGAAACTTAAGCACAGGGAGAAGCCGAGGAATAAGTGGGACCAAAGTTGGTGCTAAACTACTTAAGGGTGATTGGATAGCAGTCTCCTCAATACCATGGATAGTAGCTCTTATCAACCTACTGAAGATAAGAATTGTTTCTAAAGAGAGTGATGGGGTTGTACTTAGGGGATACTGTATTTACTCTCCTTTACTATTCTAATGCTGTGTATCAATCCAACCCAAAACTAACAGGCTTACAAAAGTAAGCACTTAGTGCTCATGAGTTTATGGCGCCTCTTCATCTGGGCCAGGTGTGGTTGATTGGACCGGGTGTTACCTGTGAGTCTGTAATCAGCTGGTGGGAGCATACTGTAGAGAGAGGCTAACTTCAGAGGAATGTCTTTTTTGAATCTCCTAAAAGAGAGGCTTCTTTGGCCTGCTGAAGACATCAATGCCTTCTTTTGATGTGGAAGCCAGGATAGAAATACATCCCTAGGACATCACACAAGGCCCTCTCTATGACTCTCTCACCTGTAACAGCCTTCCCTTAGGTTCTTTTTCAGAAAATGGGCTTCAAAGGCAGCTATACCACATACTGAGAGAACATTTACCAGTGTTCTAGTCTGAGAAGAGCTCTGTTATTGGCAAGTCATTTGGCTTCTATTAATGTATGCCTCTATTTCTTTCTTCATAGAGTGACGGTTCACCCTAGGTAGTTATCTATGTCTTTCAGTGCTAAGATTCTAACCTATGAAGGTCTGATGAGTTCACGAACTTGCCACTGTGTGCTTAAATTGGCAACACTGTACAAACAACTCACTAAGGTTTCATAACCTTGGTACACCAGTGTCTCACAGTTGTGTTCATGTCCACGTGTGGCAGTGTCTTGCTGAGTGGTGTTTATTATTATTGTTGCATGTTTTTGTATGCTGTCATGAGAATGTTGGAACTTGAATTACAGCAATGAACAAACATTAAATTTCCTATTAAACTTGGCAAGAGTGGAAGTAAAATCAGGGACATGTTAGTCCAAGTTTATTGACTATGGGATAATTCCATGAAGAAAATGGCAGTGTACAAATGGATGAAATGTTTTTCTGAGAGAATAGGAAGCATCACTGATGATGGGAGGTCAGGGCAGCCAGTAATGAACAGAACTGATGAAAACATTGCAAAAATTCATGTAATTGCATGTCAAAATTATTGGCTGATTTTGAGAAGCATAGCAGACCAAGTAAATATTGATAGAGAAACAGGAAAATCTTAACTGAAAATCCTGGCATGAGAAAGGCATGGCTCTTGCCTCATGACAATGCACCAGCACACATGGCACTGTCCATGAGGGAATTTTCAGCCAGTGAACAACAACTAACTGTATTGGAACACCCTTCCTACTCGCAGTGACTTTTTTCTTTACCCAAAGAGAAAGGAAATAATGAAAAGAATACACTTTGATGACATTCAAGGACATCAAGGGTAATATAATGACAGCTCTCATAGCCATTCCGGAAAAAAACTTCCAAAATTGCTTTGAAGGGTAGACAAGTCACTGGTGTCAGTGCACAGCTTCCTACCAGGAGTACTTCAAAGGTGACTGCAGTGATATTCAGCAGTGGGGTATGCAGCACTTTTTCTAGGATGACTTTGTGAATTTAACTGTTAAGTGATAGGGAACCACAGTAGGTTTCCTGAGTAATATAAATTATTATAAAGATATATGAGCAAGATTGGGCTATTCTTCTGCCAAACATGGTTTTTAGCAGATCAAACTTTTCTTTCTTTCTTTCTTTTTTTTTTTTTTTTTGAGACAGGAGCCTCAAGCTGTCCCCCTGGGTAGAGTGCCATGGCATCACAGCTCACAGCAGCCTCCAACTCCTGGGCTCAAGCAAGTCTCCTGTCTCAGCCTCCTGAGTAGCTGGGACCACAGGCAGCTGCCACAATGCCCAGCTATTTTTTGGTTGCAGTCGTCATTGTTGTTTGGCAGGCCTGGGCTGGATTTGAACCCACCACCTTGGGTGTACGTGGCTGGTGCCTTAGCCACTTGAACCACAGGCACTGAGCCCAGATCAAACTTTTCCATCACAGAGCCTCCGTTTCCATAGTTTCTACTTGTATAGAGAAAGCAGATCTATAAAGAACAAGGGGAGAGTGGAAGAAAAATAATAGATTCCCAAGCAGGAAAACCTGATATGGTATGTCAGTATACTTCATCCCTTCCGATAGCTGTACTGTGTATCAGAGGTTATGTGGCGAGCACAGAGAAACCAGATAAAGAAGATGTCAGGTGGATAAACTGAATTTTTAAACAAATTAACATAAAGAACTCAGATGGCTCCATCTGAAGATAGAGAGGATGGGAGCAGAAATCTGCTAAATCCTTTGATTTTTCATTTTATGTATTCATCTCCATGCAAGAGATGGCCTTCTATTCCATCTGGAGAGGACAGACTGACATCCAAAATCTCTCTTCCTTTTGGACGGGGCTTGAGTAGGCAGTGCCAATGTTTGTCTGTGTGAGTCTCCTTTTGTATGCTTTCTTTGCAGGCTGACTCTCTATTAGTTGATATTTTCTTTTCCAGATAGGTTTGTTTACTCAAACAGAGCATGGTCCAGTCTTGCTGATTTAGAACTCATTTTTTTTTTTTTCCTTTGAGTGACTTTGAACATCTCTGCTTTGCTCCATTGTAGGGTGATATTAATCTTGATTTCTCAATGGGAAATCCTGTTTTCCTTTCCTGATACATAGGAAGTAAAAACATCACTGAATTTCCAAGTTGTAACAAGAAACGTGCAGGTATTTTCATTTTCATGCTTTATGTAATTTGTATACAATCTTGCTTTAAGAAATTCGGACATATTTCAAAGTTATGTTCTAGCTCCTTAAGATATTGTGGAACTTTATTAGAATCGCACTCTATGAAATTCTCCTTTCTCAGTTATTATGACAACAATTTTTTAAATTAATCATCAGGCTACTTCCTCCAGCATAACTTATTCAACTTTCTTGCTGACTGTTAGTTCCAGGAAAGCCTATATTATATTAATTATAACTCCAGACCTGTGAGGCAGCAGTCTCAATGCTATATTACTGAAAGCAATGTTTAAATATGATCCAGCCCCAATCCCACCCCTGTCCATCAGCCTTTGCTCAGCTTCTCATCCTAACTGTTGGTAAAATGGCGTGCAACTTTCCTAGAAGTGTGTGTATAGCTATATTGTCTTATGCTAAAAGGCTTTTATGCTTTTAAATGTGTCATTTTTCAGTTGTATTTTAAGAATTGTTTGCATGTTTTTGAAGAAAATGTCATAGATTGCCTAAGGAATTATTTCAAATATCTAGCACCCAACACCTCCAAGTCTTCTAAAAATCTGAATTGACCTTTATTTTAGATCTCTGACCCTGGAGAGTATTGACTTCCCATCAGCTCTGCAAAATTTCACGTTGGCAGAATTCATAATATTTTCTAGCTTTCTGAATTTGCCCAGATGATGGTTTTCTATTTTTATAAGAGAACGCTGCCATTTTGCCAAAAGTCTTCTGACTTGCAGGAATTGGCTGCCAGTGATGATTTCTTGGGCTGCAAATAGGGCAACAGCTGTCCCTTCCATACCAAGCTGTGGCTACAAGGTTGCCAAAGAGGCATTGTTCTAGAAACTCAGGCACTATAATTAGCTCAGCCATCAAGGTAAACTTAAGTGTTTTTACCTCTTAGCATAACAGAAAAATGAGGATGAAAAATAAGGCCACTGAAGTTTGTTAGTCTGAATTCTACTGAGTAGGACGGACAATGAGGATGTTACAGAAGGAAAACAACTTTCACTGCACAAGGATGAGACCCGGGGTTGCATCCTCCCTCTGCCTTGATGGGATATATATTCTAATTTCCTTTTTGAGAATTCGGTTTTGCCATGTGTAGAATGAGGCTATTGTCTAAGGTGCTATTTAACATCTTCTGGTTCTGAAATTATCTGTAGGCATGCGCCTCTAATCTTAGAAAAGGACAATCTTTCTGATCTGTTTTCTTTGGGCTATGAAATTTTCAGCATAAGATTTTCATAAGCCAAGAAATCTGTCTTACAAATTTCTAGGTTTAATATACGAGATGAAAAGATCACTTGTTATCAAAGGAGTTTCCAATTATACTTTAACTTGCCATTCATTCAAACTTTTTCCTTGAACAGCTATCAGCTTAGTGTGAGAAATCTTCCAGTTGAGGAATCTGTCCCTTGTACTGGTACCACCATATTCATTCTCTCTCTTTCTGTCTTTCTCTCTCTTCTCTAGTTTAGCAATATGGGCAGATAAATCCTTATGGTCCTAATTAACATCTTTATTATATAATTTAACTATTCAGAGGATAATTTGAAGATTTTTATTTAGTAGTTCCCAATGTACCTGAATTCCATATGGAAACTCAAATTAAGTATATGTCTTTTAGAAAGGAATGGATCTCTCATATTCCTTTGAGTCCTCAAATATTTCTTTCTTTCTTTTTTTTTTTTTTTTTTGAGATGGAGCCTCAAGCTATCCCCCTGGATAGAGTGCCATGGCATCACGCTCACAGCAACCTCCAACTCCTGGGCTCAAGCAAGTCTCCTGCCTCAGCCTCCCAAGTAGCTGGGACTACAGGTGCCCACCACAACGCCTGGCCATTTTTTGGTTGCAGCCATTGTTGTTGTTTGGCGGGCCTGGGCTGGGGATTCGAATCCGCCACCTTAGGTGTATGTGGCTGGCGCCTTAGCCGCTTGAGCCACAGGTGCCGAGCCCGCAAATATTTCAAATGGGCTTCCTGGCCTCCCTCTCTGTATGTTTCTACCTAAAAATGGTGCCTATCCCAAGCCATGTCACATCCTCAGGTTTAAGCAGCAAGATTATAATTTCTCTCTGGTGCCCAGGGCTGTTCTTTCCAGTTGTGTGAATTTTGTTTTAGCACACAACAGCATAAATCATTTATTTATTCTGCATGAGAGACGACAGGAGAAAAATATAGAGTAAAAAATTCTTTTGGAAGACCTGCGAGATGGAGTTCTTTATTAGATTATATAAGATTTTTTGCTTACTTAAGCCTAAGACACATGGAAAATAATAATTAGCCCCCGGTAAAGCGACTTGAAGGCTTTTTGAAGAGTTAAGTCGTGGTATTATTTATAGACAAAAAGGTAATATTTTTTGTGTTTTCTTGCCTCAATTTGTCTTGCTGCTTTAACACATTACATGTTATAATGTAATCTATGAGATAGAAACAATACCAGGAGTCCTAATTAAATTAAAAGTAATTACCAGTTGTACAGATAGTGCTTTCAATTGAGCAGCAGGAAGTTGATATTTTGTCATCCCAGTTTATCTCCATGCACCGAGCACGATTCTTTGTACCAGTTATTAATGGCATTTTCTCAACGGTCATGAAGAGTGTGGGAAATAGGGAACAAGAAAGAACAAAAGAAAGAGAGAAATTAGAAGAGGCTCCGAGTGAGACAGAGACAGAGGAATCTTTCTGAGGCTGCTCCTCCGTGAGGATTTTTCACCCATGGAGGCACCTCTTGCCGTCCTTCACTCACCTAGGAAAGAAATATCTGCCCAGCCCATATACGTAGTATATTCTAATTTTGTCTGACCACACACAGAATTTTAAAAAGAGAACCTCAGACATTCTGTACTCAAGGTTTGGTTTATGATGTGACAGATTTTCCATTTTCAGAAGGAAAAAAATAGTCCCAGCTCCCCACAGGAATTTAATTTGAGAGCGGGAGGGAAATGGCCATATATAAAGATTTCCCACTGTCCAATTTCTTATTCTGCTTTTCAACTGGGCATCTTTTAACAATTGGAAGCAATACCATTCTCCCGAGAAGAAACACAGTGCAGGCTTTTTAAGAGCGTTTACAGAGTGATGTCCGTTTGATTGACCGTTATCTGACTGGCATGCTGCTGCTACAAATATGAGCAATTATTGGGAAAGCAGTCAAATTAAATTTTCATAACTATAAAACTGCATTTTACCTTAGGGGCACAGCTTCCTGCCTATTTCTACAATCTTTTGCTATGCTTTATATTAAATCTAAACAAATGAATGTTTACCAACATTAATATTTTAACATAGTATGCCAGTCTGTGCCCTCTCTCCCTACAACTTTTTCATCCTTCTAGGAATGTTCTACAGGGAGTTTAACTTTCCTAATATTATATGGCCATTTTGATAGGCTTTTCCTAATGGCTTCTTTCCTATCCACCCAAGTACATATGCCCTTGGCTAATTCATGGCTTTCATAATCGAACAAAGTCAACAAATGGCTTACATGAAGTCAAGTTTAATTTTTTTTCAGATCATTCTTACCAAGGATTTAAAGCATGATAACCTCAACAGGTCACACTAGTGTAGAGATAACCAATGTCCTAAGTGACAGGTGGATGTGGGCTCCCTTCACATGTTCCTAGCCAACATTGTTAACTGAGACCAGATATTGGCTCTCAGTCGCCATTTGAATTGATTTGAGTTGACACATGAGGTGAAACTTATTTTGCTATTCCTGTGTAAATGGTTTTATCTTTGTGTTCCTGCTGCCCTGCTTGGCAGCTTGCCGTATGGTTCCATCTACAGTCGCACGGGGAGGCCAGCCTGACCAGATCTTACTCCTCCCTGGATCACCTGAGATGTCCACTCCCCATTTACCTGTCCTTCAGATCTCACCCAGTTTCTGTCTTTCAGAAATCATAAAGTTTTCCCAGCTGATGCCTCTCCTCTGATGATGGTATTCTTGGTGGTATAGTCGTCATATGCCTCGATTACTCTGGACAGCCTTGGATTTTCCTGCCATCTTGGCCTCCTGTCTGACTAGTGACCCCTTTCTCTCTCAAAAGTGTCTCAGAGTGAAAAATACATTACATGGTCTCCTTATTCACAGCCTGTAACCTATAGTTGGTTGTCAATAACCTGTCATTTTATATGAATTTAATTGGTTTACTAGTTAACATTCCCCACTGGCTGAGCCATAGCGGGGGCTTCTCTTCTATCCTTTTTCTAAGTAGGCGGGTATATAGAAAATACCTCATAAATGGAGTGTTGTTTGACTACAGGCAAGTTCCCCGTGGCATGCTTGGAAGGCCTTTTTCAGATGTACCTGGAGAGCCCTAATTGTGAAGTGCCTCCTGAGTCTCTGCTGAGGCCTTTGGCTTATTCTTGTTCCGGATCCCAATCACCCCCTGGTATTACCCCTGTGTCCTCCCAGGGATGATATTGTTGGCAGCAACTTCTCCCAAGTTGTAGGGATTTCTTTTTTTTTCTTGTCCCCCCACAAGTTGAAGGGATTTCTGATGGACAGTTAAGTAGGTTTTATTGGTGTATTCTGAAAACCCAGAAACTCCTGCCTTCTCTGGTCCCCTTCATTATTGTAGACATTTGTGCACCCCTTTTATTTACTGACCTTTCAGAACAGGACTAGAATACACATATTATTTAATGTGCATGAAGATTCTTTGAGTCAAAGTGAAAGTTTAACCTATGTTTATGCCCAAATGATACCATGTGCTTTAATTTTATAGAATTACATAATATTAGAGCAGAAAAAATTTACCCTGGAGATACGATGGGGTTAGCATCCCACTTACAAAGGTTAAGAGCTTCAGATTTCTATACTTCAGTTCTCATTTGTATATAAAATTGGTAAGAATGTAATGAAAATATTTCTGAGTTCTTTTGTTGCTTATTTTCTGCAAGGTGAAATTTTGATTTGAGGAAAGGAAACATCTTCCCAGGAAACAGTCATAGGAAAAGTTAAAGGGAAAGGGAACCAGCTTAGAAAGAAGATACGTTCAAAAAAAAAAAAAGAAAGAAAGAAAGAAGATAGATTCTTGGGAATCTGTCCATAGTACAGCGGGATGAGATGGGATATTTAGAGCCCAGCTCATCGACTTTATTCATCATCAATAAACTTCAGAGTATGTTAAGCTGAAGATTCACTAGCGAGTGTTATTTTGACCTTGTTACAATATTACCTTGTTTGGAAAGGATATATATATATCTCCTTTATTAATTTATATTAATTATATATATCCTTTATTAATTTATATTAATTTATATATATTAATTATATATATATAATTAAATCATAGCAGTGTACATTAATACTATCATGGGGTACAGTGTACTGTTTCTATATATAATTTGAAATACTTTCATCCAACTGGTTAACATAGCCTTCATATCTTTTTCTTAGTTATTATGTTGAGACATTTATATTCTACAGTTAGAGAGATTCACATGTACCCTTATAGGATGAACCATAGGTGTGATCACACCAATCACCCTCCCTCTACCCACCCTCCTCCCTCCCCTCCCCTTTCCTCCCCTTCCTCTCCCCTCTCCCTATATACCTGGGCTAAAATTGGACAATAGCTTTCCTATGGAAGCTATAAATTAGTTTCATAGTAAAGCTGAGTACATTGGATACTTTTTCTTCCATTCTTGGGATACTTTGCTAAGAAGAATATTTTCCAGCTCCATCCATGTAAACATGAAGGAGGTGAAGTCTCCATCTAGGATATTAACAGCACCCTCTCACTGTGTCTTCGCCTATGTTATAAAAAGGCAAACAAAAAGGGATGAGGAGGAAACGTTAAATTCTTTGTTGTCTAGAGAAAAACTAAGTGAAGTGGTGTTTGAACTATAGAATGAAGTAGAACTAGAGAAGGATCATTTAATTACTCACTCTCGGGCATGGTACCCTATCTCACACATACACTGCTTTCAAGAAGTGGAAAAATTAGAGAAGATAAAATATTAACTTTAATAACTAAGTGATTTATTATATTGGTGACTGCCTATGCAAAACAATGGCAAAAATGTTTTGTTGTCTTAATAATGGTTATTTCTTGATCCGTTGTATCCTATCTGCCTTTTCAATGATATTCTTTTTTTTTTCATCTTAAAACTTGTGTGTCAAAAAAACCCCAAAAAACTTGTGTGTCAAAGATATATCAAAGTGAATGCTGCCCTGTTCACCAAGGGAAGGATGTTTTGAATATCCACCCTTCTTCTCAATCCTAAACACTTATGCAGACTAAAATTGCTTTAGTAAATGGAAAGAAACAAAAGGAAGAAATGTAAAAAGTGATTCACACCTTCCCCATGCTAAAATTTGGTCAGTTATGGACTGAACATCTGTGTTTCTCCAGGGAATCAGTCCTATGGTTTCAGGCAGTGAAAGACATATTTGAATCCTTTCCAATGGCTGCCCACCTTTCTTGGCCACATAGAACTGGGCTAGGCAAATAATCAACAGCATTTTTTATCTCTCTCCGTGCTGAGTGTTACACTAGGTGCCTTATGGAGGGGTGCCAGAAGGTGTATATATGGTGCATTGATAGGGCCGCACACTCTATTCTTGCTCTCCGCTTATTCTCAAAGGTCTTATTTCTCAGGAGAACAGCTGCATGAGCTGCTGCTTCCTTCAGGAAAGTGATGCCAGCATTGGTTTCTGAAACCGGCCCCCTAGATACATGCCTTTGTTTCCTGAGAGACCACCCAGGAAGGACCACAATACACCTGCTTCCTTCATTTGTTATGTTGCCAATAGATGCTCAGGATTTTTCAGTGAAGTTACCAGTGAATAAAGTTTTAAAAACAACCATTCTGAATACTCCTTTTCACAACATTTTCTTAATTAGAATTTTTTGGAAAATTATTGAATCCTGATTTAGGGAAAATAATCTGAACGTGAATTATGTAAATCCTGATTTAATATATAGTTTACATTAAACTATAAAACTGAGGCAATTTATGCTTATTTCAAATTATTTTACAATTAATCTTAGTTTCTCATTTTACTTATTCATTTATTCATTCAGTTATTTATTTTAAAAATATCTGAATGTCTATTATTTGGCAAGTTTGGGACAGGTTACTAAGGATACAAGTCTAGGAAATCTCCAGGTTATGAACAAGATAGGTTCTATAGATTTGTTCTTAAGATGAATTTGTATGTAAGTTGGAACAGGGTACATTTACCTATTACCTATAATCACCTCTATTCATAAGCATCAGTAATAAGTCCGTGAGATGTTTGTAACTTGGGGACTTCTTTTAACAGCCTCTATTCATAAGTGCAAGTTATATATAAGTCAAATGTTTATAACTCAGGGACTGCTCTCATAGAGATGAAAGATTACTCAATGCAATGGAACTTAACAATGCTGTGGGAGATCTACACTGCATATAATTTTTTACTTTTAAAACAGTGTAAAGTTATTTCAATATGTTAAACATTTAGGAGGTATTTACTCTCTGAGATCACAGCCAAGTGCCATGTACAGCATTGGGTTCTGTGGGAAGAGTATATTATGGTTCTTGCCTTCTAGGCAATCTCAGTGTAGTCTTTGTTTCAAACGTATTTAAAAGCATTCCTAGCATGCGGTAGACATTGTAATAATAAATAAGTGTTATGGGAATTAAGAAAGAGAGAATAATTGTGAGAGAGTAAAAGAGAATGAAAGAAAGAGAAATTCAATACAAAGGATTCGGGAAAGCTTCTTGAAAGACAGTAAGTTGGAATTGAAGCTAAAATAACATATATTGAGAAAAAGGGTGGAAAGGAAGAAAGAAGAGAGAGATGGCAAAACCTTCCTGAAACATTGAAACAAACAAGCAAACTACCTAGATGTTACAGTAATCAAGTAAGCTCATTTTCTAAGAACATCAGAAAAATTGCTATGGAGGGAGTGTTATGCAAGTAAAGCCTACATTCTTAAGAAACTTAAAGGACAGGTTGAGATGGTAGGATATTATGGAACATGTGAAGGAGACCAACTGAAAACTTTCCAGCAGGGAATGACATTGGTTTGATGTTCCAGAAAATAATGTTGGTGGCAATGCTTGCATGTCTTGGAAGGAAAAGAGCCTGGAAATCAGTGAGGCAACAACTGTAATTATTTAGGTGAGAAGTAATGAGTGTTCCAACTAGGGCAGGGGAAGGGGGAACTGAAAGAAAGGGATAGATTAGAGACAGGAAATCGAGGCAAAACCAACAGAAATTCTGACCACTTAGACGGTGATGGTAGTCCTGGGGGTCATTATTTGTGAATGAATTGAGAGGGATGCTTGAAGGGGCATTTTCTAATACTTACTTTTTATGAGTGAGTCACAGGTTGGATTCTGTAAGTAGTTAAGTTTTTGGTGCCTTTTAAGTGGTTTATTTTAGTAAAGTGGTAGAGACAACGTTATAATGGTAAGGAATTGATGGCAGTGGAAAAGAGAAAGTTGAATCAGTGAGTAGAGTCCACTCAATTGATCAATTATAAAACTAAAATTCAGCCCCCCAAATTAGAAGAAACAGATTTCTTCTTTATTTCTTAGTCAGAACCAAATGGAGGTTTTCTTTGCTACCAAGAAATATTACAAAATTATTTTCTCCTTTTACTACTAATAATAGAAACTGATATTTGATGAGCACTTCCTATGTGCCAGAGACTGCTCTAAGTGAGCTTATATGCACAATGGGAGTGCAGATCATATAAATCACACTGAAATTGGTCATTATCAACTGTCATCAGCTGAATCGTTATCTGTTAAAAATTATAATACAAAAAAGATTTTAACCTGATGTCCAATTGGTATGATTTTTGTTTACCCTCTGTTTGTTTGGATGCCTATCATGCAGAAATCCTGATGTGGAAACAGAAAATGAAATGAAATCTTCTGCAGTTTCTAGCTGGCTACTTGGCTCTTCTGAGCCCTTAGCTTCAAGGATTTTTCAAAATATGTATTTTTTCTGCACCACAGCTCAGAGTTGCTAAATCCAGAAATTGAAACATTCTGAGAACCAAATCATTTTAGGGTGAATCAAAGCTCTTGGAACATTGCCCTAGGATTTAGAAGATAGTGTTTAATAGTGAAAAATGTTCCATATTTTTAAGGAAATCCCAATTACAGAAGGCTGCTCCACTAACGTTCCTGACGGTGCAGGCTGTCTGACACAAAGTGTCTTGCCCCAACTTTCATTCCTGTGATGAGCCAGGAGCCTGTGGGTGAAGAAGGTGAAGGTCTTGGACCCCTGGCAGCTCTGCCTATATTTCCATTCTTATTGTCTCTTGTGAAGAAGTCTGAGGCTGGTAACTGTTTCTAGCTCCACCTTAAAACCAGGAAATAGGTACCCTCTGGATTCCACTTTAATAAGCTTCCTTTCTGGCTGACATTTTTTAATGCCAGTTACTGTGGGACAGTTTCAAGCAGGAGTTTCTCTCCCTGATCAAATACTCTCCATTACCTGTCTGTGTTTCTTCTTGTTTGTGTTGTCAAACTAGCAATGGGAGCCAGAAAATAGGAAGAGAGAGAGAACATGGACAGAGCTTGAGACTGGCAGGGAGGCACGAGTTATGGAGTCAGACAGAAACGTGCAGTTACTAATTGTGTAACTTGAGAGCAAGTCATTTACACTTTTGTGCCTCAGTGTTCTTGTCTGTAAAGTGAATGTAATAAAATCTACATCTCAGGGTAATTTTGTATTTTGGGTTATAAATAAACAGGAATGGATGATACTAGTAGTAGTAACAATAACAACAAAAGAGTGCAATAGAAACAAAATGAAGCAGGAATGATGGGCTGGAATGTTTGACAGTTCAGAGGATGATCTACCACCTCTGCAACATGATGGAGGAAACTGACCATCATTCCAAGGGACTTAGCCTCTCATAAGCAGATATGCAAGGTAGAGTGAAGCTATGTTAATCTGAAATACCCTCTCTTTCATCTTCCCTTTAATTTTATTTATTTCGTGAGATAGTCTCACTCTGTTTCCCTCGGTAGAGTGCCGTGGGATCATAGCAACCTCAGACTCTTGGGCTCAAGTGATCCTCTTGCTTCAGCCTCCCAAGTAACTGGAACTACAGATGCCTGCCATAAAACCTGGCTAATTTTTCTATTTTTAGGAGAGAAGCAGTCTCCCTCTTGCTCAGGCTGGTCTCAGAACTCCTGATCTCAGGCAATTCACCTGACTTGGCCTCCCAGAATGCGAGGATTACAGGCGTGAGCCACTGCACCCAGCTCATCTTCCTTTTAAAATGCAACTCATTTTTCAGAGGCTACTTGAGTTATCTTTTTTTTATTTATGATGGAATCACCACTGATCTCTTATAATCACAGCCTCCTTTTGTATTGCTTTAAGACAATATATTGCAGAATGTTGGGTAATGTTCTCTGGTTGCTTCTTGGAGGTACGGCTTAAAGATGAGACTGAGATTTCCTTGAGAAGAGAAAACTTGCCTTACATTTCTTACATATTCAGAATAGGACTTTGTATGGCTAAACACACAGAAAAGAGCTAAACTAAATGCCACAATGAGATTAAAAAGATTAATAGCCTTATATTTCTTTCAAAAACTTTTTTCAAAGTATTTACTTTAAGCTTTGTTTTCATTACAAAACTAGTATATATTTGCTGCAGAAAGTTGGAAACTTGCAAAAGACCACAAATAAAATTTAAATAATTTATGATCACATGAGCTAGAGCTGTGTACTATTAGTAATACCATTTTAATTACTCTGAATATGTGGTACATCTTGAGTTCTTATAAAGTAAGAACTACCCCTCCCACACTTTATTTCCACAATTTTCCTAGCTATTGTTGGCCTTGAGTTACTTACACCATATAAAAGCCGTTGTCAGGGGTTGGGGGAAGGAGCTTCTTTCCTCCATAGATAATGAGTTTTCTCTTAGAGATAGAAGGAATATACTTTTTTCTTATTAATTTTCTATATTATAACCTCACATTCCTCTCCATTCATACAAATTCATAGATCTTTGACTTAGATGAACTCTTTAAGATCATTTTATTTAATTTTCACACTTGAACCATGAAGACATTGCTAGCCCAGAGACTGTCGTGATTATAATCAAATGAGGTTTGGTGCCCAAGACTCAGGACTTCTGGGCCAGGGTTCCCATGGCTTTCCATCCTCCTTAAAGAAGTAGGATGATGCTATCTGCTTGAGCATCTACATTTACCATGCCTTGTTACCTTCTTTTATCTTTTCACCACTAAAATCATTCAAGAAATTCATATTTTATAGAGATGAAATGTAAGTCTAAGAAGAGGTTTCTAAATGGGCTCAGTTAACATTTGCTGGAGTTCTATGGAATCATTTCCAGTAAGGCTTTGTGTTTTTTTGTGAAATAAATTTTATTTTACATGTCTTGAGAAGGATACACATACACATGTGTATATGTATATGTGTGTGTATATGAGTATGTACATATGGCAAACATTAAATCTTGTTTAATCTCTTCTTCTCTGTGATCACTAACACCTCATCATTATTATTCATGTCTCTTTGTACCAAAGTCTGTATAATCACAACCAAAGATTGTGTCAGAAGGTAATTAGTACAAATATTGTCATTTAGGTCAGATTATATTGTAAAGCTGAGGGCTGGGATGTGGTTGGTGAAACCCAGTATAAAAATCATAAAAATAAAAAGAGAAACTTTGGCAAACAATTCTTATAATAATAGCTGCTTTTAACTTGAATATCCCTGAATCATGTTTCCTGTCCTTTTTATCCTCTTCCTCTCCTCTCTTGCATTAGTTATCTGCTATTATTTGACAAACTATTCCAAAACATAATGACTTAAAACAAAAGGCATTTATTATTGCTCACAGTTTCTGAGAGTCAGGAAGCTGAAGGGACTTAGCTAGGTAGCTTTGGCTCACAAGGTTTAATCGGAGCTGCTGGTGATACGTATGGTCATCCGAAGGCTTGACTGGGGATGGAGGATCTACTCTCAGGTTCACTCATGTGGCTGTCAGTATGAGACCTCATTGCTTTGCTCTGTAGGCTTTCCCATAGGGCTGATCGCAACATGGCTTTCTTCAAATCAAGGCAAGAGAGGGAGATGTCACCAAGAAGATAGAAGCCATAATGTCTTCTATAACTCACTATTGGAAATGTCTATCTCTTCTGCTATATTCTGTCAGTCACACAAACCCTGGCACAATATGGGAGGAGCATACATAAGGATGTGAATACCAGGAGGCAGGGATTATTGAGGGCATCTTGGAGGTAGTCTACTACATCTCCCCTCCCCCTTAGCTCTCCTCTTTATTTTGAAATCTCTTCTTTCAGCAAAGATTGTTGATTGTCAACTGGAAGATATTTTGTTTTATTGCTATTTGTCACATATACACACACAAACACACACGCATTACACACATATCATCAAAATTTATAGCTTGATAAGTGTTATCATTTGAAAAGCACAAATGATTTGTAGCTACAAAATATATATATACACATATATATATATTGAGTACATATACTTGAGTATTTTGAGTATATACATATATATAAAACCAACCTTCCTTTAACTGAGCTGTTGCCAATCAGAAGAGGGTGCTGTTGGTGTGTGTACACCTAAGGTGGGCCCTGTGAAGGGAGAGATATGACTGACTTGGTTGAGTTCTTTTTTTTTTTTTTAATGATTCTTTTCTAAAAATATGATTGGTTTCTAAATGTCTGTATTTAATTTCTAAAAAAAAAGAAAGAAAAGAAAAAAGAAAAATGTCTTTAGACAATACATAGGCAACATCAGCCTTTCCCACAATGCTACTGCTAATTCTTTTTTTTTTTTTTTATTAAGTCGTTCTAAATGGTCTGTTTGTAGCTTATCTCAGTGCATGCTTTTTGGTTGTAATACAGGCTGAAAGAAAAGGTGGGGATACTTGAAAGTTACTATGACGTGGATTGAGTGCAGACCATGAGGGAGGATACTGTCTTTTACTAGACTTGGCTTCTTCATCAAGACTGGACATTTTAAACTCTTTTTTTTTTTTTTTTTTTTTTTTTACATGTTGGCATTGAACATTACCAGCCATTTTCATGACTGAGCCCAGGTTGGTAAAGGATGAGAGACTGTCTCCTCCAGAAGAATGGGAATGAGTGTTCAGTAGGGGCACATGAGGGGACTTCTGTCTTCTTGACTCCTCACTTACTTGTAGAAAGTTTTCTCATCAGTGGTTTAGGTCTTTTTTTGTGTGTACTCAAGTACTTTTGGGAACATGACTATTTGAAAAAATTCCTAATATTTTCAGCAACATCCTGATGAGATTATTTTATACTTGGCATGCTAGTTTCTAGGGAAAAGACTCAATTTCATTTCTCTAGTCCAATAAACATCGTTCTTCTCTATTATATTTCCCAGCATTCCACTTGGTCACTATTCCTCTTGCTGCAGTACAGTGGGAAGAGCAGAGTTCACAGAGTAAAAAAGACCCAGTTTCAAATATCACTGCTACCTACTGACTGGGTGGCCTGTTGTGCCTCAGCTACACCTCTGACAGGTGAAAAGTAATCACAGTAAAGATATTACTGTGCTCAAAGCTCTGTCAACATTCTTTAATTTTTATAGTAAGTGCCTACTACATATACTAGTACAGATTTTTAAGATAAGGAAATTGAGATATACACAGTTTAAATAAACTGTGTACGGTTATATGGTTTATCGGTGGTAGAGTTCTGATGCTGACCCAAATGTGTATGACATCAAAGTCATTCCTTAGCCACTCTGCTATGCAGCTCCCTGTAAAAGTACTGACATTACTAGTTTAAAAATTACATATGAACCTGAACTTCTATCAACTAGCAGAGAGTCTTGCACTATTAACACTTTAAATACATGTTAGTTCTCTTTACTCCTCTTATTTTGAGCAATTTAGCCAACAGATGAAAGGAAGAACATCTGTTCAGAATGATGACCTCTACTAAAAGAGGCTTCTGTCTTAGTCTTGCATAATGATACCATGATTGTTTTTCTTGGAAACAAATTATAGATGTTCATAAAATTGACAAAGGAGCAAATTGGGCACTGCTGGATTCTTCCTGAAGCTGAAAAACCTATATTAAAAAAATGCACATTAAAGGGAGTTTTTCCTCTCTTAAGTAGTGCCTATTTTAATCATAACCTTTGGAAGAAAATTTAAATGTAAAAAGGTGAAAATTAAAAGAACTATAAATAACAACAAATGGTTACCTGGTAAATACAAAGCCACATTCACTTTCAGGGCTGTTATGTCCACACACTGTTTGAGCATCAGTTAATAAGCACATTCCCAATGAAAGAAAAGCTAACTGATGTTTCATCTGACTGCACCCTTTGTTGAACATGTTCGGAAATGTAGAGCTGGGAGATAGGGATTTCTGTGCTTTTCACATTAAGACGTGTGCATGTGCCCACCAAAGAAATGAAGGGTTTTTCAGGTTCCGCAAATATTCCTTTGCAAATACTCATCTCTGTCCGAAAAAAAGAAAGAAAGAAAGAAAAGAAAAGAATGTGCTGAGCTTGGATTAGCTGAAAAATTATCTACCTTTCTTGATGGGTTTCCTTATCTCTGTGTTCTAATGCTGAGGTCATCCATGTGTGATTCATAGGCTGGGGTTACCCCACTTTGTGTGGCTCTTATTAGGCTTTCTTTGGGGGTTCAGTGGACTAGACCAGAAACAGTAGAATCCAACTTTAGCACTTCCCTTGCAACAAAGGCAGACCAGTGAGTTGTTGGAGTAATTGAATTTCATGTCATCTTCTATCTTCTTAACTACAAACCTGGGGGTCACTGTTGGACTAAGAATTTACTAAGATTGTTTTTTTTTTAAATACAACCCCATATTCTTTGGGCCACAGAGAATGAGGGCAATCCTGGGTACTAAACTGTATTGTTTTTCATCTTCAAATTGCTATTATTCCCTTGAATTTTTTTCCCTTTTTCTTTTCTTTTTGTTATTTTTTAAGGGCATATGTCACTACCTGAGATCATATTATTTTATATACAAATAAATTTATGCTTTTGAATGATCTGGCACATGAACATCCTATTGAAATGAGTCAAGCTAGTGTAAAATTGATAGAATCAATTTTTATAATAGTTGGGTTTTCAGATTATCTGGTTTCAAGTTCGGGCTCCATTAGTGACTGTATTTGATTATGGATAAGTCATCTAGTTTTCCTGAGTTTTATTTTCTTCATCTACAAAATCAGGGAAATAATGGTTCTTCGATGGGGTTGTTCTGAAAATTCAATGCGATGGTTTCTAAGATACTTAGCACAGTGCCAAGCAGAGTTAAATTTCATGGCATATGCCCAGCGATTACCTGAGATTACAAGGACAAAGAAAATCAGCTGGCTTAAATAACAAAATGTTTTACAATTACAAATTAGGTAGCCTACAAATTTAAGTGTCCAGAGGGAACATCTATGTTTGATAATAACTACTATTTATTGAGTACCTAATGTATTTGTAGGATCCAGCATAATAGCTTTTCTCAAGTGTATGCATTATCTAGAAGAATTCTTCTAGTCACCTATTTTTACTTTCAAAATGAGGAAACCAAGGCTCATTGACAGTAATGACTTTGCCCATGGTCAGAGTTAATGGTAGACCAAGAATTTAAAAGCAGGGCCCACGTTAGCCACCATGTTGTACCACCAACTCTCATCAGAGAAGCTAAAATACAGTCTGGGATTGCACTACGTGACTACTCAACATACAGAATCACAGCCTTTATTTATAAAGTTAATATGTGAATATTTCAAAGCATACATACTGTTTTTAAGACACTTCACCAGTTTCATATGTTCCCACCAAAAGCTTTTGAAGACCTTTGAGTCCATGGAGTATTGCATGTCTTCATTTTGACCATCGCTTTAGTAAAACTTCTGGCTGATTTTATTCTTTAAGCTTTTCTTATAATTTTATGTTTATGCTAATTACACCATGTACAAAGGAGTTTCACATATGTTTACAAAACAAACCCTTACTATACTTTTGTAATTACAAAGTCTGCCTCTAAATTACTGCTTCATGTGTTTGTGTTTCAATTATTAACTGTGGCGGCATATAACTAAAGCTGGAAACATGTCATTTCTATGATAATAAGTGAACGCAATTAGCAGCATATCTATTCCACACACAAAATATATTCATTTGCATTCTGTCTCCTTGTGTTATTTAACTGTATTTAGGCCAACTCATGTCATTTCTCTGTTACCTTTTTTCAATCTAGAAGCTTTCTGTCTTATTTTATAAGTGCTTTGATGATGTCTAAATAAACAGACTCGGATGAGATGATGATCCACAGAAACATACCTCTGTCACTCAGGTTGGGGATTTTCTGAATCTTCTCCTAAAGCTCCTAATTCTTTAGATTTATGGTGATTATTTTCAAACTGATGACATACATACATATATATATGTATAATGTTTCTTTGCAAATAATGATATAGTTTTATCTCTCTTTTCCTGAGTGGTGAGCCAAGTCTCTTTATTACTCACCAGCCATGGCAAGTGGTAGAGTAGCTCTATTTGTTATTGTTTCATTCATATTTGATTAGTCAGAACTTTTTAGGTGATCAGTAACAGAAGCTCAATTTAAAATAGTATAAGAAAAATATGAATTCTCCAGGAATTTGGGGTCTCCCATGGGGCTCAAACATAAGGATACAGCTGAAACTAGAAACCAATTGAGGTTAGGGGCTCCAAACCCACCTAATTTGGATGTTTTTCTTCAAGCGTCCACTTCTATCTTCTCTTCTGTCCACACTCTCCCTTATTTGACCTCGATCAGCCCTCTAGCTATGGCCACAGGTGGAGTCACCTCGTTCCTACACAGCTAATACTTCTATAATCTTGAAAATTGATTGCATATTTGTGCGAATGAGAAATTTCTAGGAATAGGAGTTCTCGTTAGGCAATTCCACGCATAGCCACACACACGCACAAATGAGTGTACACAAATCAATGGCATATTTAAATGACCAAGGTGTATTTTCAATAACATTGCCTGCTTAATATTGGCCATGTTATCAGATTACATGAAAATCAAACATGCTATAGTGTAAGAAAGGACAGTAGTTTCACTACTGTCAGTGAAATAATAACAATAGCTGCTATTTTATCGAGCTATCACCTTTGAGTGAGGTACTATGTTAGAAGCTTGAAAGACATAATGAAATTTAATTTTCACAACAATATTATAAAGTGGAAAATACTATTATCCCCATAGAATAATATTGTTATGATGAGCTCCAATACCAACGTTATTATGTATATGACGAGATGAAGGCACAGCAGGGGCAAAAGCTATCTCAGAATTGCTCAGCCATGAAGTGGCAGAGCTGGATTCGTCCTGCGCTTCCTGAGGCTGCAAAGCCCATGCTGTTAACCACTAAACAGTTTGTAATTGCACTGAATTTTCTCAGCTGTGCCCTCTGTTCAAGATCTCAAGGTCAAGTCTAAGAAACAGAAAGTCTAGAATATTCCATTATGCCACATTTTGATGGATTGAGATACATTCGTAGGGGACAAAATTATGCTAATTACAAAGGAGTTGTAATTGTAGGAAAAATGGCCTCAATATGGTTCTCAAATATTCACACCTAAGCCCAGGTCTCCACTGGTTTTATCTGCTAACCAGTTCTCCTATCTAATGTCTATTTCTTTGCCTGGTGTGAATTTTCTTTTTTCTACTTTTGTTCCTGAGAATAGGATTCTATTTTTGTTACCCTGCATTTTCTTTTCCCTTACTTTTTTATTTTTTTGAGACAGAGTATCACTCTGTTGTCTAGGGTAGAGTGCTTTGGCATCATAGCTCACAGCAATTCCAAACTCCTAGGCTTGAGCAATCCTCTTGCCTCAGCCTCTGGGTAGCTGGGACTATAGGTACCTACCACTATACCCAGCTATTTTTAGAGAGAAGATTGCACTCTTGCTCTGGCTGGTCTGGAACTCCCGAGCTCAAGCAATCTACCCACTTTGGCCTCTCAGAGTGCTAGAATTACAGGCATGAGCCACAGTGCCCGGCCTCATTTTCCTTTACTTTAAATTTTGAAGCCCCCTTTTTCCCCCAAAAGAAAAGAAAACTTAAGCCAAACTATACCCAAGGAAAACAAACAAGTATAAAGGATACTTCATAACACCTATGTACATGCCATTCTAAATGAATAAATGTTAGCTTTTAGCAATATTTGAATTTTAAAGTTATTTTAAGAATATCTTTAGAAACTAAATAGATAATGTTAATGGAACTATTATAATGTTATTACTATAATATTATAATGATGAGTCTTTTCTCATCCCCTCTTAAGTCTCTCCTTTCCTTCCTCCATCTCTATTCAGTCTATGATTTTTACCCTTTACCACAAATATATTCATCAACAATATATTGAGCTGTTTTTTTATGTACTTTTTATTTACATAATTGGTATCATATTGTACATAATACTATGCTGTTTGTTTTTCTTTACTATTTTGGGTTTGAGATCTTTATTGATTAACATTTATTTGAGCTTTGAACAGTATTCTAGCACATGAGCATTAGAGGACTAATGAGTTAACCTATAAATGGACAGCTATGATGTTTCCACGTTTTTACTATATAGCACAAATATCTTGGGGGAAGATCTTTCCTGACAGAAGAAATAGCAAATGGAAAGGCCCTGAGAAAGAGAAATACTCGGTGCACTGACATTTTATCCAGAGATCTTGGTGAACTATCTTAATTAGTCCAAGTATTTAATTAGCATTTCTATTGAATTTCTACACAGACAATGCTGCCATCTATAAATGATAAAAGATTATCACTCTATTGCCAGTCTCTATAATATTTATTTCTTTTTCTTATCTTATGGGATTGACTAAAAACTCTAGTACAGTGTTGAAAAAGAGACAGTAAGGGAAATTTCCTTAACTTCAATGAGAATATATCTAACCATTTAAAATATGTTTAGTAAAACCAATTCATGAAGTTAAGGAACTTTTTTATTCTGTACTCTCACTGTTGAATTTTCTTTTTTATTGGCAATAAGTAGTAAATTTTACTGTAGGACTTTTAATAATAATAATAATAATAATGATAATAAAAACAGCACTCACTTCTACTGCTAATCTCCATTCTGATTCCTATTCCAAGATGTACCAATTTTAACTTGTTCTTTAACTCTTCCTTTTAGGATCTCTTCCATACTTCTGAATATGCTAATACAGCTATTTCTTTATGTTTTAGTTTTAGACATTATGCTAGACTTCTGCTCAGGGAGTTGGGATTTAGTTCTCTTTTTATTACTGCATTTGTATCTTTTCTACTCCCTTCTTTTGACAATTATGTCACATTTTTGTTCAATCCAGTATTCACTGTTATTGTACATAGACAGAGGTATATGAATATATTTTTCATAACTAATCATATTGTATACTATATATGAATTTTTTAAATAATATAATAATGAGTCTCTCCCCCTTGTTTTTCTGGAGCATATCCTCCAGTGACTTTTTGGAAAAGAAGGATAGTGGCAGGTAGAACATATTCTAGGACTGAATCTTCTGTACAAACATTTACTTCAACTCTCTTATTTGATTGAAGAATTTTAGAATAAGAGTAATTTTCCTAAAAAACACTTTTGCTCAGAACTGTTAAGGTAATTTTCTTCTAATTGGCAGTGTTGTTGCTAAAATGTTTGATGCTATTCTAATTCTAATGTTTTTAGTATGATTTGTTTTTTCTTAGTAGAAACTAATTTTAAGTATTTTTCAGCAAAAGCTTTTAAGTTCTTTTTATTATTAAGGTCCTCAGATTTCATGGTAATGTAGCTCAAAATCTCTGTGCATGGTGGTGTTCATAGTTATTGTGATAGGCATTCAGTAGGACTTCTCATTTTACAAACTCATACTGTTCAGTTCTCTATTCTTTGACAATTTTTTTTCCCTCATGTTTTTCTATCCTTTCTTTCTGCACTCTTGGTATTCAGATACTCTTTTTAATTTTTTCTTTTTATTTCCTGTGAATTTTGGCTTTACTTCTGAGTGATTTTTCCAACTTTATCTTCCCGCTCTACTATTAACCTTTTTATTTCTGAGATATGTTTTTGATTAATTTTAATGAAATTTCAGAATTTCTGAATGTTTCTTTTTTAGAACTTCTTATTCTTATTTCAGGAAGGTAATATCTTTGTCTAAGACAAAATTGGCCGGGCATGGTGGCTCATGCCTGTAATCGTAGTACTCTGGGAGGCCGAGGCAGGTGGATTGCCTGAGCTCACAGGTTCGAAACCAGCCTGAGCCAGAGCAAGACAGCTACTTGGGAGGCTGAGGCAAGGGGATCATTTGGGGAAAGAATATGAGGTTGCTGTGAGCTATGATGCCAAGGCATTAAAGAAAAAAAGGAGAGACTATAAAATTATTTCTTTTGAAATTATGTTCAGTTTCTTTTGTCTTTGTTTCCTCCACTTTTTTCCTCCTAAATATTTGTTTTTTATCTCTTTTCAAATATTTAGTGATCTGTCATTGCCTGTTTATATTAAAATATGAGCCCAAAGGAATTAACCAGAAATGGTGATGTTGTTATTATTAGGTCTTTTGTCTTGGGCAGGTCAGTTTCCTCAGTGGTATTCTCTGAGGGTATGCCTGAGGAGTATAAACATGGCTGCTGGTCCAGGGCTAAAGGAAGAAGAGGCTGGGTTTCTTACTCATCAGGATACAAACTTTATTTAGCCCTTTTGTTTTCATCATGTTTTTGCTCAGGCTTCCTTAGGTTTAAGAGTAAAATTTCAAGCGTCTGTCTGGAGCCGGGTAGAGTGATGGTGGGTGGCATGCTCCGTTGGATAGATGAGGATATCTAGAATTCTAATTATTTTAAATATACATTTCAACTAGTCTGCCTGTTATTCCCACCTACATCTTTTTGGAACATCATGTGTCTTTAAGTCCCATGTTTTTCAGGGCCCTAAGGCATGAATTACCTTATTTCTTTCCACTACCTCACTCCTCTACAAATGCAGACTTAGCTTCTAAGAGAATGTACATCTACCTGTTTCCTACCTTAAATATTTTGTAGGTATGTTTCATCATTTTCCCCATCTGTTTGTCTTTGTGGATTTTGCCCTTCTAATATCTTTATCATCATTTAAATGAAATTTTATAAAGAAATTAAGTGCATGAAAGCAAGGATAGTTTTTACATGTCAGAAAAGCACTGACAAAGTTGCTAACTTAAATTGATTCCTAAGTCAACTTGTGAAAAAATCTGAACATAAAATAATAAGATGTGTAATGACTAATATAATTTTTATTGCATGTATTATGATTGTTTGGAATGAATTGAGTCTGTGAAGGTCATGGACCATTAATAACACTCTATAAGAGAGAATATAAAGTATAAAATGATAGATAATTATAATCCCTCCTCTACCCCTTCCTCCTCAGCCTACGGAGCACGAAGATGACAGAGATGAAAACCGTATGACCATTCACTTTCTGTTAATGGCTAGTAAATATAATTTCTCTTCTTTATGATTTTCTTAATAACATTTTCTTTTGCTAGCTTACTTTTATATAAGAATACAGTATGAAACAAATATACCACATAAAATATGTCTTAATTGACTGTTTATGCTATAAGATCTCTGTTCCAAAAGCCTCCAATAGGCTATTAGTAGTTAAGTTTTTGAGGAGTCAAAAGTTATATGTAGTAGATGTGTTTTTGACTCTGCGTGAAAGTGAGGTTGGGTCCCTGCACTCCTGCATTGCCAAGGGTAAACAGTAATAGGAGATTTTAATTTTTATTGATTTTAATAATTAGAACAGGGTTTAAAAATGGGTATATTTGTTTCTAAAGTATGAATATGTTATCATTCCTATTTGGATGAACAATAAATAAATTAAGAAGTAAATACACAAGTCTATGAGTAAACCAAATCATTCTAGAACAGTGGTTCTCAGCTTGTGGGTCGTGACCCACAGGAACTTATTAAAGGCTCATGGCATTAGGAAGGTTAAGAACCACTGTTATAGAACAAGTGGCAAAAACCAAATATAATGAACTATTAATATGTAGTTTAAAAGGCTGCTAGGAAAACACAGAATTCAAAGATCGTAAATCAAACTATACTCAAGGATTTGCATTTTGATATGGGGTAGAGGGTGCTCTCTAGATGAGTCTCTCTCCTATATATGCCCCTTTAGCATCAGTTCAGATTATAACTTATTGATTAAGATTCTTCTCTTGATAAAATGATGTAAACAATTTGCCTGGTAATTAACCCCATTATAAACCAAGCATTTAAATTCTTTAAATTATTATGAGCTTCCAAATGATAAGAGAAGGTAGGTATTTTACTAACTAGCTTAACAAAAACGAAAGACTTTTCTCATGAGCATGGCATGTATTCCACGACCATGAAAAAAAAAAGTCTAAATTTATATAATGTGAACCTTGAAGTATTCAGGGCAAAAGTTATAAGAATCAGATAGGAGGAACCTAGTACTTGATTATATCATTCTTTTTCTTTTTAGTTTTTGTGCCTTATTTTATTTCCACGTGAATGGCTCTTCACTGAAGAATTCTCACTTTTTCTGTTGTTAGTGTTTATGTTTTCTTGCCCAAATAAATGGATGATAAGGAGACCAGGGAAGTTGGGTCCAAGCAGTAGTTTACTATGTTACATTATGAGTCTACAAGTCATGAAATTGGTGTGTTTCCTTGAAGTCTTGGATTTTGTATTTTCTTTGCCTGGGTAGCATCTAGTAATAAAGGTCATGTTTGCAAATACTATGAATTTATCTGATCCATATACCCATCTGATAGTTGAATTTTCTTATTTTTTGTTTTGCAGATTTTTTTTTTTCTGTTGTTGTTGTTTGGCTGGGACTGTGTTTGAACCTGCCACCTCCCACATATGGGGCCAGCACCTTACTCCTTTCAGCCACAGGTGCCACCCAAGTTGAATTTTCTCTGCAACATTCTTACCAAGTAGCAAGCTATCAACCTTTGCCTGAATGCTAGCAATGGTGTTGGCAGCTCTCTTTGAGTTCCTGTTCTCCTATAGCATCTACCCACTGTTACTAGTCTTATTCTTTTGGATCATCAGAGTAAAGCTAAAGTGTTCTGTTTCCCTTGCCTATAATACTTTTTTCTCATCTTTACAAGACATAATCATACTGGTACTTCAAAAAATAATATAACATTTTGCCTTGTCTACAATTTTTCCTTTATTATAAATAATCTTAAGCATTTCTTCTCTGGAAAAAGTTAGATGCCATTTTCCCCGTATATTATAGATAATGTGATGAGGAACATCACTATAAAAGTCATCACATTACATGGTTAATGGTGTAAGTGCTTATTTTGCTGCTAAATTTTAAGTTACTTCAGGTGACATATCACATTGTACTTCCTAGCTCAGTATCTTGAATAAATAGGAAGTGTAAACAAAATTTTTTAAATTAATTAATCTGAATTTTTTTTCAGTTTTATGGACATTTTTATAGTGATGAATTTCTCACAGAATAATAGCAAAAAAAGTAAAATTTCACATTCTTACCATAAAGGGGTCTGTAGAATATAGAGAATTTCATATAATTATTTGTTCATTATTATAAAGAAAAACCAAGTTATCACCAACTCTAGCTAATTCCCATTCTTAAGCAGCTCCAAATCAACATCTGATTCCAATTTAAGAATATTCTTTAAAAAATAACGAGGACTGTTTTTCTTCTGAACAGACTATATGATGAGCTGTCAGAGGGATTTGAGATTCTTCTGGTAATTCTACGTTCTGGTAATTCTACCAAATTAGGCAAGGGAGAAGATCTGTGGCCTTTGGCAAATGTTGGGTCTCCATGATTAAGTAGGAGATTTTCTTCCAATGATTAGTAGTTGCCTATTCCTCAAGCAATTTTGTTGTAAAGAACATAATTAAACAATTATTATTAGAGGTGATGCAGATTTTACTATAGTTAAGAGCTTGGACCTTATGGCTAAGGAGATATTATTTCAGATCTTTGATCTGTAGGGATAACAGAAGAGCCTTAACTAGCTTATCTTTGTTTCTCTCTTTTCATCTAAGAAAATGGAGATAATATTTATCTCTGACAGATGTTCTGAAGATTATATACCATATTTAAAGCACTCAGCTAAATTCCTAGCTCCTAGTAAATACTCAGAACCGGCCAGCTCTCATTATTGTCATCTTCATCATCATCACTATTATCAGTAGTGACTTATTTGGGGCATATAAAGCAATAGACTTAATATTAAGTTAGTGTACTAATTGTCAAATGAAAACTAAATAAATCCATGGTATTGGGGATGTATATGGGCCAGGAACAAACTTCCCTTTGCTATTTTCCCCTCCTTCTGTTTGTGAGTCAAGAATATTGGATACAGTGAGAAAATGACAAAGCTTTAAAAATAACTTTATAAATTCCTCCTTGTGCGTCTGTCCATCTTTGTATGCTGTTTCCGTCAGATTGCAAGGACCTTTAGGCCAGAGACTGAATTTAACCTAGTGTTTAATATGGGCATTTATTTATTCAGTCTTAAAACTTCACTCTTGAATAAGCTGCCTTGGAGCTAAGGAGATCAGGCATACCATTTTTTGAGGGATTATTTTATTTTTTAGTACATTTGATGGGTGGCCTGTAAAATCCTAAGAGTATGGCAATTTCTCCCTCCCACTTTTTTTTCATATTGCAAATATGCTTACTCCAGTGTGGAAGGATTGTCACTCCTGGGTTCAGGCAGTGGCTTTGCAGTCAATACTTCTTTAGCATATAAAGCACTGCTCTATCCAGACTCCCTTATGAGTTCTGGAATTAGTGAATGAATGAGTATTAAGTATTTACTTTGGACCAGGCTAGACATTTCAAATACATTATTTTGGTTAATCATCAAATACTCCCAAGGATGCATATTATAATCCCCATTTTACAGACGAGAAAATAGGCTCAGAGAAGTTAAGTGCCTTGCTGAAGGATATTCCAGGTGGGTGGGCAACAAGTCAAGAGGCAAATTTGAAATTGTCAGACTATAGGTGTTGGAAAGAAAGCAAGGTGGAAAAGGTTCAGCAAAATATGAAGGACTGTAACAGGAAGCATTTTTTTATCAGGCTAGAGGATTTGACTTTTATCTTGGAGATCAGCTGTTCTCAAATTTAAGAATCATTGACATAAGCTGGTATGACTATTAAAAATGCAAGTTATTGCCCTCAGTCCTACTCTGGTTCATTAACTCTGAAGTGGGGGATGGGAGCTTTATTTTTGTATACAGTCCAGGTTATTTTGGTGGCCTGTAGCCTGTGTTTTTAGGAAAATGCTACAGGTAATGGGGAGCTTTGGAAGGATATTTTGTAGGCGAATTTCATTATTCTTGGATAATTTGGAGGATGAATCATGAGGCAACTAAATTAACCATTTAGAACACTGGTTCTCAGATTTGTAGATATGTAGGAATCCCTGGAAAGTGTTAAAAATTACTCTTGACTGAATTTCAATTTAATCAGTTTACGGCAGTGATTTTCAACCAGAGTGCCATGGCAGTGTGCCCTGAAAAATTTTAAAGATCATTAATTGAATTATTTTCAAAATAAATTCAAAGTATGGTTAAGTATATTCTTTTTTTTTTTTTTAACTCCTTCTTGGGTCATACTAATTTAATTGTGCTCTAGAAGTTTAATTATAGGTTCAAGAGTGCCATGAGTTAAAAGAAGGTTGAAAAATACTGGTCTAGGTAGGGTAAGACTTGGGAATTAGAATTTTTAAAAGTTCCCAAGATGAATTTTATATGCAGTAATTTTTGAGAACCAGTTTAAGAGACTTTTGCAACAGGAAACATGGCAGCTCTGAATTAATGCAGGACTAATGAGATTTGGGTGAATTGCTGGGTGGATTAGAAATTTGGAGTCTTTTCTCCACGTGACTCATCATCATATGCCTGGGATAGGAGTGCCCACTCTCCCCTTCTGTTGTACACTCATATGGTGCATTGCCCACTCCAGAAACCCTGGACATGACCAGGGAACTAAGAAGGATGTAAAGCTAGAGTGGAGGAGAGATAGAATGGTGCCCCCAGTGTGATTTCAGTCTTATCTACTGTCTACACTGCATTCCTGCTTTGGTCCCTTCTGGTCTGGTTATGCCTTCATTAGGGGAGTTGATTAGCTTGAAAAATATAATTGATTGTGGCTACCAGGGGTGTTGTGTTAAGAATTATTTTTAGCTAAGGCCAGCAGTCAGCAGAAAAAGACCTCAGTCGAGTGAAACTTTCTGCCGTGGGTCTAGAAAGGTTACAGGAGCCTGCAGGTCAGGCATTTGCTATCCTGAGCAAAACATTAATTATAAAACGTTTCCAACCTAGATTTTATTTGTATATAATTCTTCAAAGTTGAATTCTAAAAGCAAAGGAAAAAAGCACCAAACTTGCCACCTTGACCTGCCACACACTGATCAAAGCCGATTTCTTGTACATAGTATTGTTATGTTTTTTTTGGCTTCTAATTGCTATTTTACAAATCCCTCATTTGGTAGTAATTTAAGTAGGACTATTGTGTATGGCTTCCTTCACATATTCTTCCTGAGTAATATATTCTGTTGTAATAGGAGGGGTTATATCGACTTTTGGTGGTTTTTTTGTTTGTTTGTTTTGTTTTGTTGTTTTTGAGGCTGCTGTGAAAATTATTTTTTTTCAATTTTTTTTTATTGTTAAGGATTCATTGAGGGTACAAAGAACTAGGTAGGTTATATTAATTGCATTTGTAAGAAGAAAAAAATACTATCTTCTGTTATGCATAAAGCTTAAAATAAACTTTTCCATTATTTTCTGTATGGTTGCAACTGTTTTTCCCTGTCGGAGGCTGTCTGGAATTTTCTCCTACTGGGATTACCTAAGTTTACCTGTTGGTTTGTGCTGTTTCAAACACACTTTGTGGGTAAATGTGCACTCCCTATAAAAGCTATATAGGATAAAGGGATGGAAGTGATTAAAAAAAGGAACAAAATACATATGAATAAAAAGTCTGAAAAACAGTGGAGAAGGTAGAAACATTGCAAGTGTTAATATTATCTCACATTGGATATTCACATTTCCACTTTTACATAGGATAAAACTGAGGCTTAGAAAATATGAAAAGGAGTGAAATTAATATGTTATGATTGACAGGTCTAGCATTTTGCTAGGTATTTAATTTAGGATGTCTCAAAAGTCACCCCTAAAGTCACTATACATAGGGAAAATGAGAAATTGTAGCTGAATGGACCTTCCTTTACAAATTATTCAGTACAAAATTTTAGAAGATATCTACAAAATATTTTCTACATGTTGGCCACTTTGTAAAATGTCATAATGAGTGTTATTTTAAGTCAAGGTACGTTCAGCTACAATTTCCCATTCTCCCTACGTTTGGCCACTTTAGGGGTGACTTTTGTGATGCCTTGTGTATTTATTTAATTTTTTCTCAAAAGTTATATGAATTAGATATTCTCATGTGCTATGATCTGAAAGTTCCCCCAAACTCTTATGTTGAAACTTAATCCCCATTGTAGGGGTGTTAAGAAGGGGGTCTTTGGGGAATTGATTAAATCACGAGGGATTACTGCCTTATAAAAAGGCTTGAGGGACCTGATTTTGTCCCTTTTTGCTCTTTCATTCCTTCCACCATGAAGATAGAGTATTCTTCCCCTCCATAGACACAGCAACAAGGTGCCATGTTTGAAGGAAGACCAGGCCCTCACCGGATACCAAACCTGCCAGGGCCTTTATCTGTGACCTCTCAGTCTCCAGAATTGTAAGGGAACAAATCCCGTATTCTAATAATTATCCAGTCTGTGATATTTTGTTATAAAACATTGGCTCTCACTCACAGATGAGGAAACTGAACAACAGAAATGGGAAGTACCTTGTCCAAGGTTAAACAGCTACAGGTGGTGAAAACAGCATTCAAGTTTAGCTCTGACTGACTCCCACAGGTCTTAGGCTCTCTTTTTTTTTTAATTGTCTCTTAAAGCTTACAATAGTAAGAACTGGGAGATCCATGGCCTTCTGATTTGGGGTCCAGGGCCTTTGCTTTCTCATCATCATAAAATTGCTTCTGTCATCTTTCCAGTACCCAAATAGACTTAGCCGGCATAATATATAACTCGAAGGTTAGGGAAATGTTGTCTGTATGATTTCAGAGCATGTTCTTACTACAGGTTTTAAGCTGAGAACTCCAGAAATTTGGGGGCTATTCTAAATTGATTAACCCCAGATATGTAATTATAAACATGTATAGATCCCTCACCATGCGCCTCAAACTGTTCTAAAGTATCTTATGCTTAGTAACTATTTTAATCCCCCCAACAACTACCCAAATAGGTGCTATCATCCATCACATCTGAAAGAGCAGGCAGCTGGGAAACCAACAGTGGGCGTCCCGGCCTACAGTCCCATAGCCAGAACTGCAAGCCCTGTTTCTGACTACTTTGCCAGGCTGCCTCCATGTACGACTTCCTCATCTCTCCTCCCTTCCAGCCTAACAAATGCTGCCCAGCAGACTGACCTTCAGATTATAGCTACTCACTGCTCACTCCATTTTCTGACTGCACTTATCTTACATAAAATCCCTCCTGGGATTTCTAAAATAATTCTTTTCTTTCCCTTTAAAAGAACAGCCCTGTGGTACAGATCTCAGGGTCACGCCGGCGAGAGTCTTCCACGTTCCATCATCGCTTGAAATGCACGTTACCCTGTATCTGCCTTAGACTCATCTATTTTGCTTTCTGTGCTTGCGTTTGGTTTTTCCACAGGCATAGAATCTACACTCTCCAAAGAATAATTTTCTTCACATTATTTTATGTTTCCGAGAATGCTTTTAATGGTAGATATGTTAATGTTCTATTTTAAGGAAGTGACAGGCCCTTTAGCTAATCCTCTTGCAGCTAGATTTATTTGCTATCTGAGCCTCAAAAGATCAAGCGTTTCTTTATTAATCGACAATGGAGAGTATATTAATGTTTCTGGCACTATAGGTCCTATATAAACTCAAGTTTATGAAGATTATGTTGTGACATTGAAACTGATTATTTCCAGTGAAGGTTGATTATAGCTATTGAGATCATGAAAATAAAACGTCAAACTCCTTTATTACTTTAGTGAATGGAATTGCTTGATGTTTTGTGGTAAAATAGCAGTTCTGTGTTATAACTTTAAACGTGTAGTTGGGTTTTTTTTTTTTTTTTTCCTAAATGGCCATTTTCAGAGGGATGATCTATGGCTTGTCAACTTACAGGACAGCTGATGTAAAAAGTTTGTGACGGCAACCCTAAATGTTTTATCACCTGTCAGAAATTTCAATGATAATAAAAAGTAACATCCTTTAAATTAATTAGACATGATTAGGACTTCAGGCCCAGAGGCCACATCATTATGCAAAAATTATAACAGTTAGCTCTTTAAATTACCATTAAATTGATTCTTATGTTAATTGATATCTCACTTATAACCCTAGATTTAATTTATATAAGATCTTCAGAAATAATAAGGTATAATGAAATATTATTTTGCAAAAATTCTTTTGAGAGAAAACACACTGAAAATTTGATTGCTATGTTTGACTCTAGGTAGAATTTCTGTATTAGAATACAGCTCATTTCTCATGAAATGGCGTGGCTTAGATTCAGCTCTTGTGTTTGCGCAGCCCCCACAAACACCCACAAAAGCTGTGTGTGCAGTTCAGTGGGGTAATTTTTTTCCCCAGTGAGCACTGTCTTATCTTCTCCTGTCTGACACGGGAAACAGGGTTTAATTTAACCATTTGAGATGCAGCATGCGCTGTGACACATTTTGGAAAAGGAGGCTAATGTGACTACCCAGAGTTGACTCTTGAAGATAGGAAGTGGTATATGTTTCAGAGAAGAACTGGCGCCATAAGGTAGAATTAACTTGAGACCAGTATAACCCCACAGATTTTGAATAAGCAGGTGCTGATGAAGTTCAAGTTTAAAGTTAAAATGCCAGGAGCAAGAAACTTGGAATGAATTATTCTTCAAAGATAATAGGATAAACTGAGGCACATCCTCAGTTCAGGTTTTTAACCCCTCATACTCCCCCCACCGAGTGACTAGTTTGGAATCTGTGAGATGGCAAAGCAACTGAAAATATGGTTCTGGTCTCCAATGGAGTGTTGAGTCTATAACTAAAATCCTTTATATTTGTATTTTAAAATTTCTTACCAGATTGCAAGTTCCATGATTGTAGGAAATATAGCTTATCAATATCTTAGACTCATGTTGGTCTAATATCTGGGGTAAGTTTTCAACTACTTAAGTATTCCCAGGTGTATGGCACATTTCCTGGGTGAAGGACAGAACTACAACCTGGACTTTACCTTACAAATGCCAGCAATGTCACCTAATTGCATGTACCCTTATATTAATCTGAAATTTAAAAAAAAGAAGAATTTCCCAAGAAATTTCTAGTTGCTGTGTGAGTTTTAGCAGTAACAATATTCAAACTTTAAAATGCAATTATAAAATTAAAAATTAAAAGAAACTATATTTGTAAGTATGAAATCAGGAAAGTCTGTTAGTTACAGAAACTTTACACAGTTCAGGCTAAACTCCCCCTTCCTACTTTTCCTCATCTTCACTTTTAGGACTTTCATTTATGTTTTAGTTGGTTTTTTTTGTTTTTTGAGACAGAGTCTCACTATGTCACCCTCAGTAGAGTGCCATGTCGTCACAGCTCACAGTAACCTCAAACTCTTAGGCTTACGCCATTCTCTTGCCTCAGCCCCTCAAGTAGCTGGGACTACAGGATCTACCACAATGCCTGGCTATTTTTGTTGTTGTTGTTGTTATTGTTGGAGTTGTCATTGTTGTTTCACAGGCCTGGGCCAGGTGCAAACCCGCCTGCCTAGGTGTATATGGCCAGCACCCTAACCACTGAGCTACAGGCACCAAGTCATGTTTTAGTTGTTTTGATTTTATTTTATTGCTGCTCTGTTTTCTTTATTTTCCACACCTCTTCACAACCTGGAGACTTAACAGGGAGAATCTAAGCAGTGAGGAAGGTCAGTACTCATGTGCAATTAGAGACAAGCACAATCTGAGATAGGAGACGCAGAGTTGGAGATGAGTCTGGTACAGAAGCTCTAGAGATCGAGAAGGCAATAGACTATTATCTAAAACATTCCAGGAAGAGGGAAAGTCAGGGGAAATAGAATATAAATTTATGACTACTGATCCATTCACTTAAACATGGTTAAAAATAGTAAATTATACATGTATATATTTTTTAGAGACAAGAGTCTCACTTTATTGCCCTCCGTAGAGTGCCGTGGCATCACACAGCTCACAGCAACCTCCAACTCCTGGGCTTAGGCGACCTGAGTAGCTGGGACTACATGTACCTGCCCCAATGCCTGGCTATTTTTTTTTTTTTTTTTTCAGTTTGGTAGGGCTGGGTTTGAACCCGCCGCCTTTGGTATATGGGGCCAGTGCCCTGCCTACTGAGCCACGGGTACCCCCAATAAAAAATTTTTTAAAAAAGAAAAACTACAGGGTGGTGCCTGTGGCTGAAAAGAGTAGGGCACCAGCCCCATATGCCAGAGGTGGTGGGTTCAAACCCAGCCCCAGCCAAAAACTGTTTTAAAAAAAGTACAAATAAAAACTTGGAAATGTAAATAATTTTTTAGGAAAAAATAATAAAACATTCTGGAGCTATAGCCAACAATGGTTCTGAAATGGTATGTTGGTCATTAAGCACCAGAAGAACATGACCGTCATTGCAGAAAGTTCTACTGAGGAATAGCGCTGTCCAGCACTGGTGGAGCCTTCTTAGAGGTCTAAATTTTAGTTCTGGGGCTTCTCCTCCAACCTGCTAGATTGTAATAGCCTCTACTCCTTCCCTTAAGATGTAGCTGTTTCCTGAAGTTGCTACCACCATATTATTTTTTCCTTTCCTTTTTTTTTTCTCTTGCCTCTTCTGTTCTTTAATGTATAGGTAACAATTCTTTATATTAAATTCTTTCTATTAAAACCAGGGCCAGCTACATAAACAGATTCTCTTGTTCCAAAAGCTAGGTAAAAGCTCCATTAAAGGTACATATGAAAACTTCTGCAGTCTTTCTCTCAGTTTATCATGGTGTTCTTTATTTGATATTTAATGTCATTCTAAGTAAAAAATAGAATTTTGGATTTTAAATCCAAAAAATAAAAGTTTACATTTAGAACATTAGCGTGAATTTTAACATTCATCTTTATGTTGTGCATGGCCAGTTTTAAGTATCACAGAGTTTAACTCACATGTGGAATCTCTAACACTATAGAATTTTTATTTTGTAGCTCATTCCTAGAAGGTGTCTGGCTGTGGCTGGCTAAAAGGGACAAATTTAAGTGAGGCTCAGTAAGACTAGAAAGAGGAAGAGGAGGTAACTCAAGGCACAGAGCTTGGCTAAGTGAGGGATTTCAGGTCTGGTAATACTCACAGGAACTCAGGACCTGCCCAGCTGTGCAGAAGGCTGAGCCTGATGGCTACTGGGCTCCCCCACTTACTGGCTACTGAGTTGATGTTATGTATACCAGCCAGAGGTGAAGTCTGGGGAAGTCAAACCAGGTGACACCTTTTCTTGTGGGCCTGCCACTAGACCCAAAGTAGGTTGGTGTCAAGGATCTCTACACCTCAGCACTGGGACCCACCAGGTATCAAGATGGAGGTGGGTAAGATAGACGGGGTGGGCACAACAGTGGTTATCCAGAGGCCCTGTCTGGGGTAGGCCCACCTGTCTGTCTTACCCACTTGCATCTTACAAAGGCTATGGTGTACTAGCCCAGGGAGAGGAGGACTGCTACTCTATAGCCATGGCATACACACATCTCTGATCCTGACGTCCTGCCCTGATACCCAGGCCTGTGCTGGAATTGGCTGATATCACTAGGAAGGGGTGGGGCTAGAGAAACCAGAGTGTGGAGGAATGGGTGGCTAAGAACCCAATATAGGGAGGCGGCAAGGGTGTGGGGCCATGTGCTTGGAATGTACTCCACTATTCCACTGCACGTCATTTACAAAACACAAATTCAAGGGTAAAATGATTAAGAATCTTAACTTTAATATAAAAGCCATAGAGCAATAACCTCCAAATGTGGGGCCCTCCTGACCATGGGTCCTTATGCCAGTACATTGATCACTTGTCAGTGAACCTTACCTGATTAAAATACTGTCAGTGGGTCTGTCTGCTTATTAGACCCTGTATCATATGGATGGAGGAATAGAGCACAGGGCAACAAATTCTGCTCAGTGTTTTCTCCTCCCCGACACTCCCATCTGAACGTGTATCAGTTAGCTTTTTACTTTTTTATTAAATTTTTTTTTTTCATTTCAGGTTAATGTGAACAAACAGCTAGGTTACAATATTTGCGTTTGTTAGGTAGTGGTTGTAGTTGTAGTTCTGTTCTGCACCCAAAAGGAGTCCCATATACTTTTACATTGTACCCATTTAAGTGGGAGGACACCAATCCCCTTTCCCCATTCTTCCTTCCCCTGTACCCTACTTGAATTAAATTGAGTTTTTTTCTTATGTGGGTGTGTATTAGATTGTCTACTGGCTTTATATTAGTATTGAGTATGTTAGACATTTGCTTTTCCATTCTTGTGACACTTTACTAAGAAGAATGTGTTTCAACTCCATCCAGGTTAGTACAAATATATAAAGTCTCCATTTTTTTTTGTTGTTGTTGCAGTTTGGTCAGGGCCGGGTTAGAACCTGTCATTCTCTATATATGGGGCCAGTGCCCTACTCCCTGAGCCACAGGCGCTGCCCCAAAGTCTCCATTTTTTTTACGGTTAAACAGTCATCCATGGTATACATATACCACAATTTGTTAATGCATTCCTGAGTTGATGGGCATTTAGGTTTTTCCATATCTTGGCTATTGTAAATTGAGCTGTGATAAACAATCTAGTGCATGTGTCTTTATGATAGAATGATTTTTTTCTTCTGGGTAGCTGTCTAGTAGTGGGATTACAGAGATCAAATGGGAGGTCTAATTTGAGTTCTTTGAGGATTCTCCATACTTCTTTCCAAAGAGGCTGTATTAGTTTGCAGTCCTACCAATAGCATAAAGAGTATTCCCCTCTCTCCACATCTGTACCAGTAACTGCAACTTTGAGACTTTGTAATGTGGGCTATTCTCACTGGGGTTAGGTGATATCTCACGGTGGTTTTGATTTGCATTTCTCTGATGATTAGGGATGATGAGCATTTTTTCATGTTAGCCATTCATCTGGCTTCCTCAGAAAAAGTTCTATTCATGTTTCTTGTCTAGTGATAGATAGGATTACTTACTCTTTTTTTGTTGATTAATTTGACTTTTCTGTAGATCCTGGTTATCAAGCCTTTGTAAGTTTCATAACATGCAAATATTTTTTTCCCATTCTGAAGGTTGTCTATTTGCTTTAATTGTTGTGTCCGTAACTGTGTAAAATCTTTTCACTTTAAGTGCTATTTGTTTATTTTTCTTGTTGCAGCAATTGCTGCTGATGTCTTCATCATAAAATCTTTCCCCAAGCCAACATCCTCAAGAGTTTTTCCCACACTTTCTTCTTTTCTCACACCTTTATCACGTCATGTCTTATATTTAGATCTTTTATCCATTTTTGAGTCAATTTTTGTAAGTAGAGAAAGGAGCGGGTCCATTTTCAGTCTTTCACATGTGATCATCCAGTTCTCTCAGGAACATTTATTGAATATGGATTCTTTTCCCCAGTGTATGCTTTTGTTTTGTTTATCAAAGATCAGATGGCTATAAGAGACTGGTTTCATTTCCACATGTCTGTATCTCTATTTTGTGCCAATACCATGCTGTTTTAATCACTATGGAGTTATAAAATAACCTAAAGTCTGATAGAGTGATGCCTTTGGCATTGCTCTTCTTACAAAAAATTGCTATGGCTATACAGGTTTTTTCTCTTTCCATACAAAATGAAGTAATATTTTTCCAGTTCTTCAAAGTATGATGTTGGTATTTTTAAGGGGGTTGCATTGAACCTGTAGATTGCCTTGGGTAGTATAAACATTTTAACAATGTTGATTCTTACCAGCCAGGAGCATGGTATGTTCTTCCATTTATTATTGTCTTCTGCTATTTCTTTTCTTAGGGTTTCATAATTCTTTTTGTAGAGGTCCTTTAACTCTTTTGTTAGGCATATTCCTAAGTATTTCATTTTCTTTGAGGCTCCTGTGAAGGGAATTATGTCTTTGATTAACTTCTCATCTTGGCTGTTACACAAGTATACAAAGGCTACTGATTTGTGGACTCTGATTTTATACCCTGAGACATTGCTGTATTTCTTGATCACTTACAGGAGTCTTGTGATTGAGTCTCTGGGGTTCTTAAAGTATAAGATTATATCATTGGCAAGAGTTTGACCTCCTCTGTTCCATTTTGGATGCCCTTTAAATCCTTCTCTTGCCTGATTGCTTTGGCTAGAACTTCTAGAACTATGTGGAATAGTAGTGGTGATAGAGGACATCCTTGTCTGGTTCCCATTCTAAGTGGAAAACTTTCAGTTTTAGTATGATGTTAGCCGTGGGTTTGACATATATGGCTTCAAGCAGCGTAAGAAATGTGCCATCTATGCCTATTTTCTTAATGTTCTTGTTAGAAAAGGATGCTGAACTTTGTCAAATGATTTTTTCCACATCTATTGCATCTATACATATGGTCTTTATTTTTGCTTCTGTGGCTATAGTGACTTATATTTATGGATTTGTGTATATTAAACCAGCCTTGCATCCCTGGAATGAAGACTACTTGATCATGATGTGTAGTTTTTTAAATGTGTAGCTATAATCTATTGAATAAGATTTTATTGAGCATTTTTGTATCAATATTCATTAGTGAAATTGGTCTGTAGTTCTCCTGTTTAGTTGGATCTTTTTCTGATTTTGGTATCAGGGTGATATTTGCTTCATAAAACATATTGGGGAAGGTTCCTTCCTTCTCAGTGTTTTACAGTGGGTTTTGTCCTTTAGTTTCTGAGTGTTTACTTATCTGGTGGGCCATTGTGATCTTCAGTGTGGAAAATAGGTCTAAGTGTTTCCTGTAGAGCTGGTCTTGTTGTGGTGAATTTCCTCAGTGTTTGCATATCAGTAAAAGATTTTATTTTTCCATTGATTTTGACGCTTAATTTAGCGGAATATAGAATTCTAGACTGAAATTGTTTTAGTAGGTTATATGAGTTGACTTTTGCAACACAATATTAGCTGGGGCCTCCTTCTACAACTGACATTCTCAGTTGATTCTAGTGTTCATTGGCTCAAATTCTACATCTTTTTTCTTTTTTAAATGCAAGATATTAGTAAGTGGACTTTCTTTATTACTACTGTTTCATCTCTACTCCCTTTAACTTTCAGTTTCTTTAGATACATACAAATTATCTCAAGATAATTTTGCCTTTCACAATTATTCTTATTTGTATTTTTATCTTTAACCTCAGGTTTTCACTTGCAAAGTTGTGTTTTTATAGAGAAGAAATATTTTAAATATTGTATCTTACTTTACATGGAAAGTTTATATTCCAAGTTTCATATGAAAATTTATAATAGTCTCATGGTCCATGAAACTTTATCATGGCTCAGTGCCCATAGCTCAGTGGTTAGGGCACTGGCCACATATCCCAGGGCTGGCAGGTTCAAACCCAACCTGGGCCTGCTAAACAACAATGATAACTGCAACCAAAAAATAGCCTGGTATTGTGGTGGATGCCTATAGTCTAGCTACTTGGGAGGCTGAGGCAAGAGAATCACTTAAGCCCAAGAGTTTGAGGTTGCTGTGAGCTGTGACACCAAGCACTCTATTGAGGGTGACATAATGAGACTCTGTCAAAAAACAAGGAACTTTGTCATAATGTTTCCAAATTTCCTGGGTAGCAGGTATGCTTACCTATGCCCTCTGCTCTCTTTTCTCTGCCATATTAACATTGGTGTCATTTAGGAGCACTTTCCAACTTAATGTTGCTATATAGACTGGGTGCTTAATATACCCACAATTCTTTGGAGGTAAGAAGAGGATTGGCCCCCTTTCCTCTTATACACCTAATCTGGAAATGGCTTAGCATCACATTCTACCCCTAGCTATGAAGGCAAATTCTGAGGGACTGTTGAGTAGTGCCATCCTTCTGCTATGCCAATGTTTCTTAATCTTTTTCAGTTACTTGACATTGAGTTCCTTTGGGACAGAATTATAGGCTCTATAAAAGTTTTAGCTAGATCAAATTTAATCAATGGAACTTGTCATGATATAAGAGAAAACACAGAACATAGGAGCTAATTTGGTTTTCAGTTCACTCAAACTCTGAACCACATTTTAACTCTCAGACAACATATATCCATATCCACAGAGTCAACCATAGCCAGATCAATTTTTACATTTGGAGGACAAAATTTCATAGTACAAATATTTCCCTTTTTCCTTCACTTCAGTTAGGAAATAGTTAAGCAAATAAATACAGAGAAATCTGGGGATTTTGGAATTCTGTTGTTCCAGAAGGGCTATCCCCTATCCAAGGGCCAGATGGTAAAACCCAATAGCCAAGGAGAATGAGAATCCTAGTTCCTAGGAATGCCAGAAAGTGGCAGGAAATTTCAGGAAAGCAAGGTTCACAGCATTTGTAATTTTTCACTGAGTCATTTTTGTATGTTCTAGCAGGCACACACATACGCATGCTCATATACACCAATTGTATTCCCTTTTTTCTCTTCCATGAATATCATCTTCCACGTCCATAAGTAAAAAGTCAGCTGAGAAAATTGAGAAAGTCCATGTAATTGAGAAAACAAAGGAGAATTTGGGAACTTCCCAGAAGTCTCCACTCACTGGTTAGAAAGCAGTGACTTGTAGGCATAAGTGGCTAGGGAAATGACAGGAAAGTTTGCATTTGAAGAGCTGAATAACTCTAAGGAGACTAACAGAAGCTAAGCAATTGTCCTTTTCACCTGAACATATGCCTGAATCTGGGAAAAGACAGAGGCAGTTCCTACCTAAGGAATGTTTCCTCACAGTGCAGAGCCAAGAAAGAACCATATTGGAAAGGGCATTTTTGATTAAGATAAGTCATGTAAATATTGTACAGGTATCTGTATAAAATGTTTCCTCCCAGTAGGGAAACAATATGTCTTACCCAGACAAAATTGGTCAAATACATATTTCAAGGATATGTAGCAGGCTGTCAAACTTCACCACAAGTTGCTGAGGTTTAAATGTTGAGAAAATGATACATTTAGTGGTTTTGCTACTATGATGATCATGAGTACATGCCAAGCAGTACTGAGCACTTATTTCACGTCTGAATCTATCTTCTTAGATTCACACAAATGAACAACAAAGAGTGACTTCTTTTTTTTAATTTTAATTCTTTTTTTTATTAAATGATAGCTGTGTACATTAATGCAAACATGGGGTACAGTATAGTGTTTTCATATACAATTTGAAATATTTTCATCAAACTGGTTAACATAGACTTTGTGTCATTTACTTAGTTATTGTGTTAAAACATTTATACTCTAGTTCTAGAAAAATTCACTTGTACCCTTGTTAGACAGACCATATAGGTGATCTTTCCAGTCACTCTCCTTCTACCCATCCGCCCTTCTCCCCTTCCCTCCTCCACCCCCTCCCCGTATTCTTGGGCTAGAATTAGGTTGTAGCTTTCATTTGAGAACTTTAATTAGGTTCATAATAGGGCTGTGTACATTGGATACTTTTTCCTCCATTCTTGTGATACTTTGCTAAGAAGAACATTTTCCAGTCAAAGTGACTTCTTGATAATAAAATTGGAGGCCATATTCTATGTGATTTTATATACTTACAATAATAAATAAAATATAGTTTTTTGTGCCAAATACTGTATCTGAGGAACATTTGTCTCTATAACTAATTTTCAACATTGCTTTTTCTCTTACTTGATTCAGGTACATTTTCTTATTGTATTATGTCAAAGATTATTCAATGTAAAGCTCGGACAGATGGACTTAATTGTCGCCTGATATGTTTTAATCCCATAAATGTGACTACTTCATGTTACATTTAATTAGTTTCAGTGTAATATGCATTTTGTGGATATAATACAAATACATAATATGCATATAAAAGTTCATGCATAGACTATTATTCTACAGGTAAAGTATTTCACTCCTCTCACATCTTTCAGTCAGTAGACACAGTAAATGAGCCATATCATATAAAACATCTGCTACAATTGCAATGTTCTTTAAAATGTATATTTCTTCATTATGCTTAAATATTATCCATTTTTATACTTACCTTTCAGTTCTGGGTGGCACTGGGTTAAACACTGGATAGACTGGATTGGGACTCAGGTTAAATGGCATTTTAAATCAGTGCCCGTATCCATCATGTTACTCTTGCAAGATGCCTGAGGGTAATTGATTTTTCAATTATACAGCTAAAGCAAAAGGCTAAGATGTTTTTGTTTGCTTTCCTTGTTTTTATTTTTTTTTTCAGCTTGTTAAACTAGGGTCTGCTTTGTCTAGGCTATTTGAAATCTCATCATCATCCACAGAAATGTGGTTTGCAAATTAAAATAGTAACATCAGCAATTTCCCCAGAGAGAAACTTGCTTCTACCCTGCCAGAGGCAGTATAGCTGAGTAACAAATAGTTAGCAGGTTTCTCTCAGCTGCTACTGTGTTTATAAGTGTACAAGAACTGGCAGGCAGGGACCTGTCCTCTGTAGATGCTAATACGAACTAATGTGAGCCATCTCATGAATTTCTTTTGGCAAAATGGCATTACTATCATTACTACTACAATGTTTGCCAAAGGCAAAAAACCAACGACAGGAACAAAATCTTTCTGATCCTTCCACTGTCTACTTCATTATGAGTCTCTAGACCTCAGCTAAATACACACCCTCTCTGGAGCTAATATCGCAGTACTCATTTCTGTCAAACAGAAACACTGGCCAAATAAGGACCATAGAACCACAGCCTAAAATCGCAAGCCAGTTGTATTTTTGTTTTGTTTTGCTTTGTAGTTTTGATTGTATTGTTTCTATGTATACTTATGTGAATCTGAAGTCTTGAAATGTATCACATCTTTCACAATCATTCTGGCAACCTTTTGAGAACTAATAATTAGGACATGGAAAAGAGGAATATAAGAAAATCTGTGTGTATGTACGTGAGTTGTGAATGTGCATACATGAAATCACATGACAAACCATCAATATCTTTCTGAAATCATTATATATTTATTCACATTATTGCTTGAATTTATGTAATTGTATTATGCCTGTATTTCTGCTGCTATCTTCCAATATTTATAAAAAAAAACATTAGCACCAGATTCTTTGATGATTCTGGTATGAAAATATGAATTAGCTTCTAAGATAAAGTATGAACGAACAACTACAGGATTATGGAGTAAGAAGTAATTTGTTTGGTGGATTGGGTTTCCTGAGGAGGTTAGATTTAAGCCAGGTGTTCAAGCTAATGGCAGGAGGTAAAAGTATTCCTGGAAGGAATAGTGATCAAGGTGAAAATGTCCTGGCCACATAAGGCTAATTCCATAATCTAATCACATCTTAGAATGTCTGAACTGTGGGATGTGTGGGAAATAGTGACGTTTGATGTTTCAAACGGCTTCAATGACATATCAAAAGGAAGGGACAAGCCATTGGTTCTGTGGCTTTTCTTTTGCTTCAGGGACATATGATAGTTTGAGTCCCCTTCACGATATTCATTCAAAAACTTGTTGGATTCAAGATGATGAGAATCTGTATAGGAGCTATGTATCAGATGTAATATCTGTGTGTATCTTTGTCCAAATGTCTAGTTTGTAGCAAGTGGCTGGTATTAATAAGATGAAGCAACAGTAGAGAGTGATCACTAGTTTGAGAAGTTACCTAACTAGGTAGGTACAATATCTGAAATGACCAGCTAGTTATCCACACACAATGAGTCTTGACTCAAACAACTTGAATGCTAAATGACCATGATGTCAGAGACTGGGTGGAAGTCCTCAAGCCTCTTTTTTGCTATTGTTTTGCACATTGCTTTTTGGTTTCTTTTTCAGTCATCTTTCTTTTCATTAAATAAACTTAGTGCTAGGTGAAACCCGTGTGTCTTGTAAATTAGATGTCAATCTGAATTCAAGACCTCTGCGGTTAGTAGTGGGAGTTGCAGATGATGGATGATATCTGCACATGGAATCATTTTTTATCATCAGTATTTCATTTTACAGTATAAATATTTTAAAAATGAACACCATCAGTTAATCTAGAGATAATGATTATCAATATATCCTTGAGATTAAGATACACATACATCTAATGATAATTAGATTCCATACACTTACTCTTTTACATGACTTTTTCCCACATGTGCTTCTATATTGCTAAGGCTAAATATGCATCATCATTTTTAAGGGCTGCGTAGAATTCCATTTTGTGGCTCTTGGATGATTTATTTCACCAACCCCAATAAATACAACTGCTAATTCTTTACCATTTGTAGTATGTGCAAATGGTAACATTTATGTAGAAAAATCTGCTAATCTTTTCTGATAGACTTTCTGCTATAGAATTTTCATCACCCTAAAATTACTGGGTTATCATATTTTTATTAGTGTTTCCTTTTGATCCAGAAATCAGTCATTAATTCACTTTGGGTTTTTGTTTTTGAATGTTCCAATACTACCCTAACCCCTCTACCTCTTCTATCTATTTAAAATATTACATTTCTCATATATTAATTACTATACATGCATATACATTTATGTTCTCTGTTAACAGTGTTTAAAATACATTTTTATAGTATAATGGATAGAGCATGTCCCCATAATATTTAGCCTTCCATATAAACTTTGGAATACTGTTGCTTCATTCTCATTTTAAATTTGTTCATATATTCAGAAGCCTTGCTTAAAATTTACAGATTTGTTAAGAACTTTCAGCTATATAATACTGAACCTCTTTACCTAAAAAATTCTTTTCAGTGAAGTCAATGGTTTATTATGTTTTATTTTATTACTGTATTTTGCGTATTTGTTATCAAGTTTATTCTTATTCTTGATGATGTTATTTGAATGAGGTTTTGTTCACACACATACATACATATGTATCTTTTAATTTGTATTACAAAATAAAATTGAATAAAATATAAAACATGTAACTAATGTTGATAAGCTGTACACCCGTTTAACCATCCCTGAGGTCAAGATGTGGCACTGTCAGTGTTCTATACTCCCACTTAAGGTGCTTTCCCCTCTCACGACTCTCTGCCTTCTTGAGATGATCAGCAACTTGACCTTTATAATAGCATTTCCTTGCCTTTCTTCATAATTCCATCATCTATGTGTTACATTTCTAAGTAATATGGCTTCTTTTGCTTGTAAACCAAAATAAACAGCCATTATATTTTCTATTCAAACTTGTGTGATTAATTGGTGACTTTCACTCTTTAGCTGGTATTTTTTCAGTATTTTAGTTAATTTTTTCTTTGTTAAAAGAATAATTTCAGTCTTATGTCATCTGTACATATTTTACTCATGTTCTCCTTTCCAATACTGATCACTCTCCTTTTGAACCCCTGGAGTTCTTCCTAACTCTGCTTACTGTCACTAAGAGAACAATGGTAAATAATGGCAATAGTGGGAATCATGGTTTTGTTCCTGACATAAATAACTGTAAATTGCCTCATCATTATTATAATCCTAGTGGTCGTTTGGAGACATGTATGTTTACCAGGGAAAACAATATCCTTATATTCTTATTTTCTAAAACATAATTTTTCAGAAAAAATATAAAATGTGATCAGGTGAAATTTTGGTGTCACTCAGAGCAATCATTTGGTTTTGTTGTTTTTAATGTTGTTATGTATATATACACACACACATACAAATTGAAATACATTTTATCCTACTGATATTGCCATCTGGAGGTGTTATAGTACCTTAGCTAACATTCTTCAGGAAAATTAAATAGTTTTCTTTATCATTTTTTCTTTTTTGAGACAGTGTCTCACTCTGTTGCCCAGGCTGGAGAACAGAGATATCAAAGCCCACTGCAACCTCAAATTTGTACTATCAAGTGATCCTTCGGCCTCAGCCTCCCAAGTAACAAGGACTACAGGTGTGTGCCACTATGCTTGACTAATTTTTCTTTTTTCCTTTTGTAAATATAGAGTCTCACTCTATTGCTCAGGCTGGTCTCTAACTCCTGGCCTCAAGTAATTCTCCCACTTTGGCCTCCCCAAATGCTAGGATTATAGATATTGGCCACTGTGATTGGCCTCTTCATATTTCTTACTCTATATTTTTAAGTTTATTTGTGGTAATTCTGTACTTTCCTAGTAGTTCTTGTAAGTGGGATCTTTAAAAATTATAATTTATGAATTTCAGTTTTTAAAATTTGTTTTATAATTTATGAAGAATTTTATAATTCACAAAAGCTCTGCTATTAGATATAATGGCTTGTTCTATTTATTTTCTCAAGTTTTCTAGTAATTATAACACTGTAAATAATACATATTTTTATGTCTTCCTCTTAAATATTTATAATTTGGGGACTTCTGCTTCTGGCCAAAATGAAGTAACAAGGATAGATTTACCCTCTTACTCTGCACAATAAGAGAATCAGACAAAATATATGAAATGACTTTTTGACATTGAGAGAAAGACAATGCAGAACTGTGTCCCCAAGAGAAGGGAAACAAATTGAGTCCTATAATTGTACCAGCTTGCTGCCTAAAGGCAATTTCCAGGCTACCCTGCAGGAAGGGAGTAAGCAAACAGAACCTGGTCAATTAAGGAAAAATATATGAGAGTTCAGGGAAGCCAGTGAGCTAAGTTTTACAGAATGTTATAGAGGGGGAATCTGCCAACATTAAGAGTGCTCTGGACACAGTACAGAGGTTCTCTTAAGTCTTTGGATAAGTACTGTGCACCTGTGTGACAGAAAATTGCTCAAGCCAGGGAAAAAACCACTGAGCACTGGTAGATAGGAGAATTGCTAACACTCATTAAAGCTGGGTGTAGTTTATGTTTCTAAGAGGTAGAGTGGGAAAGATGTCATTGGATAGAGTCCCACAAAAGGATTGCCAAAGTATTAGTATAGTGGACTAAGTTAGACTAAGCTGAGGACCCATATCTTGAAAACAATCTTTAAAAATATCCTACTTTAAAAGCTGTCATCACAAAGAAATGGTAAGTCTGAGAGAGGATATGTCATTTAGCCTGATTTGATTATTTCATTATTCTACATTGTATCCATGCATCAAAACATCATGTTGCACCCAATAAATATATTTATTATTTGTCACTTAAAATAAAATTTAAAAAGGAAAAAAATCCAGCTAATTCTAAGAAGAACTTCATGCTAAAACAAAACACAATACTACTTTAAGAATCTCAAAAAAATCCAACATCTAACAATGTCAAATTCATATTTTTTCACAATACAATAGAATATTAACAAGAATGCAAAGAAGCAAAAATACTTGACTCATAGCTAGAAGAAAAGCTAATCAATAAACTAGAAATAACAGAGATGATGAAATCAGCAGAAAAGCCATTCAGACAGTTATTAAGAATATGCCCATGTGGTTAGTAGGTAAAGGCAACCAGCACGATGAGAAGAAAAATGAACCCTATACAAATGACTGAAAATTAAAAATACATTATCTGAAATAAAAATGGCAATGAAAGGGGATTAACAGCAGATTAAACATTGCAGAAAAATCTTACCAATAAATGTAAATATATAGTAATAGAGCTATCCAAAAGAAAGCCCCGAGGAGAACAAAAGGACTGGAGGAAATGAACATAATGTCAATATGCATAAACATAACATGTAATTGGAGTCCCAGAGGAGAGGAGAAGGTTGGGACAATATAGTAACGAAAAACAATTTTCCAAGTTTGATAAAAACTATGAATGTATAAAATCAAGAACTTCAAACTATTCCAAAGAGAATAAACATACTAAAAAAAAAAAAGTCAAGGCACTTCCTTAAAAAAAAAAAAAAAATGGATAAACACCAGAGATAAGAAAAATATTTAAAACAGCAAGAGAAGAGATATATTATGCACAGAACAGCAAAAATAAATTGACAGGACACTACTCAAGAGAAATGAATCAAGCCAAAAAGTAAAGGAGAGGCAGGTTGGATGTGTTGAAAGGAAATACAAACAAACAAAGCCGTTTCTCTGGGTTTGTTAGTCCAGAAAAAAATTATTTCAAAAATGAAGATATTTTAGACAAGCAAAGGCTGAAAGAATTTATTACCAGAATTCTCCCTGAGAAAATGTTAAAAGAGATCTTCAGGTAGAAGAAAATTATATCAGATGGAAATTGGGATCTACACTTGGTAATAAAGAGCATCAGAGGTAGTAAGCATACAGGTAAACATAAAATAAACTTTTTCATAGTTTTCATTGTGTGAAGTAAAGACAAGAAGCAATGTTTTAGCATATGTGGAAGTGACACATACAACAATAATAACATGTAAGTGGAGAAGGAGAAGTGGAAGTACTATTTGAGAGAAACTGTGATAGGTTTAAGGCACATATTATAATCCCTACAGCAACCACTAAAGAAATAAAGGAACAAACCAAGAAAGAGTTTAACTCATAATCCAGAGTGGGGATAAAATGGAATCATGAAAAATTTCCACAGATTCAGAAGAAGGCAGAAAAGAGAAGAGAACAACGGAACAAATAACAAGTAGAAAAAATAGAGCATAGATTTAATATTCGTAATTACATTAAGATTAAGTGATCGGGGTGCCACAATCGAAAGATAGAAATTGCTTGGGTACTGTACTTTTGAACAGGAAGAGTCAAGTTTGTGCTATTCACAAGAAATCCATTTAAAATATGAAGACGTGGAGAGATTAACAGTGAGCAGATGGAGAAGGATATATCATCCAAACACTAATCAATAGAAAGATGGGGAGGCTATATTTATTTCATGTAAACTAGATTTAGAACAAGAAATATGCGTATTACTGGGGATAAATGAATCAAATCGTAAAGAAGACAAAAAAATTACTTTTAATTGTGTGCACACTTAGTAAGAGCTTCAAAATACACAGAGCAAAAATCTGTAGAACTGAAAAGAACAGATGAATCTTTGGATGTAGTGGGAAATGTCAACAGTCTTCCTTCAATAACCGCAACATGTATTTGTAAACTCAATAAGTATGTAGAAAATTTGAAGAACGTTATCAATTAATTTGATTTGATTGGTTGTCATGGAACACGCTACCTAATAATAACAGAATTACATTCTTTTCAAGTGCGCAGAGCATTCATCAAGCTGGACCATAGTCTGGGCCATGAAATAAATCTCAATTAATGTAAAAGAATTGAAATCATACAAAGTATGTTTTTGACCACAACACAAGTAAAAGACTGATAACAAAAGATATCTGGATTATTCTCACATATTTATAAATTGAAAATTTCTAAATGAACTCAAGTTTGCATAAGCAATTAAAAAAAGATCACTAGAAAATATTTTTAACTGAATGAAAATAAAAACACAACCTACCAAAGTTTGCGAAATAAAAAAGGATACAGTAGTGCTTAGTGGGAAATCTGTAGCATTAATTATTTAAATCAAAAAGAAAGCAAAGTCTCAAATCAATGATTTTACTTAAACTAATAGAGAAGAGCTAGTTCAATTAAAACAAAAGGAAATAATAAAAATCACAGCAGAAATCAATAAAATTGAAAACACAAAGGGAATAGAGAAAAATCAATGAAACCAAAGGCTGGACCTTCGGGAACAACAAAAATAATAAATTCTTTAGATAGTAAAAAGACAATAATGGGCTATTATAAAGAACTTAATGTTAATAAATTTGGTAATTCAGATAAAATGGACACATTCTTTGAAATACACAAACTATCAAAGCTTACTAAGGAAGAAATATTAATAGAAAACATGAATAGCTTGGTGTCTACTAAAGAAATTGATTTATACTCAAAAGTCTCTAAAGAAAACTTCTGGTTTTAATGACTTTATTTTCTTTCATTCAAGGAAGAAACAATAGCAATTTCAAACAAACTGTTTCAGAAAGAAAAGAGAAGACAACACTTCCCAACTCCTTTCAATGAAGCCGGTTTTACTTTGGTGCAAACACCAACGATATTATAGTAAAGATATTACAAAATAAAACTTTAGACCAACATCACTTAGAAATAATTTCTTTCAACAATAAGAAAGGATACATTATATATAAAACAAATAATGTATTGTACCAAATGGGATTTATCCTAGAAACGAAAAGTTATTTCGACACTAAAAATCAATGTAACTTCCCATCATCAAAACATGATCCCTTGTGGATCATCTCAATAGGTGCAAGAAAAGCATTTAAAAAGTTCAATAGCAGTTAGTGATAAAACTCTCAGAAAATTATTTCTAGAAATAGAAGGACACTGCCTTCAAGTTATGACATACATTTATGGAAAAATCTACAGCAGATGTAATGATGAACAAGTAAGTGCTTCTACATAAAGTCATGAACGTTTTGTTCAATATTTTACTGATCCTAGCTAGAGCAGTAAGGAAGTTAAAAAAAAAAAAACACAGATGGGAAAGGAAGAAGTAAAAATATTTATTCATAGTTATGTCTATACAGAAAGTCCTAAATTGTAAAACAAATCTACTAGATGTAACAAATGATTTGGCTCAGTTCCAAGGTATCAAGTTAATATAAAAATATCAATTTCACATCTCTGATTTAACAATGAACAATTAAAAATGTGTAGAAATGAATTTAATAAAATATATAGAAGACTTAGGCATTGAGGGCTATAAACCATTGATGAGAAAAATAAAGGAACATCTATGCCCTTGTCCATGGTTCAAATCTATAGATGTAATTTTTTCCCAATTTGATTTATTGGTTAAATAAAATCTCATTCAAAATCCTGAGGGTTTTTATTTTCTAGGAATTAGCAAAATGATTCTAAAATTTGTATTGAAATGCAAAACACCTAGAATAGCCAAAACGAGTATGAAAAATAAGAGGGAAAATGGACTTACATGCCAACTTCAAAATTTACTATGAAACTACAGTAATTAAGGCAATGTGTTCAATTTACAAATAAGTAGAGCAGATTATGCTCATCTAGAACAAGACCAGCACATATATAATTAATTGTTTTTTTTATGACAGTACCAAGGTAATTCAATAAGAAAAGGACAGTTTTTTCCAACAAATCATGCTGGAGTAATTGGACATCCACAAACGAAACAACAATCCTCAATTTTTAACTCACACTGCATAAAAAAATTGCTCTGAGTTGCAGGCCTACATGCAATATGTACAATTATAAAACTTTTAAAAGAAAATAAGAGAAAAATCTTTGTGATTTGGGTTAGGCAAACTTTTGTTACAACCCCAAAAGCCCAACGCAAAATAGGAAAAATAAATGATTGATTAAATTTCAAAATTAAAAACTTCTGTTCCAAAAATATTCCTAAGAAGATGAAAAGGTAAGCGCTATGAAAGACTGTGAGAAACTTTTAGCAAAACATATCACTGGTTAAGGGTTTGTGTCGTTTGTGTCCAGAATATATAACACTCTTTCAAACTTAAGAGAAATCAAGAAACAGTGGAGAGAAGATTTGAAATATAGACAATATAGACTATATATGAATGTCACATACACTTGTGAAAAGATGCTCAATGGCGTTATTTACTAAAACTATAGTGAGATACATGTACACATCCTCTTAAAGTTCTTAAAACTAATAAGACAATTTTGAATGTTGCCAAGAATATAGAGCAACAGAAAAAGCAGAAAATGTTATAGTCACTCTGGGAAATAGTTTGGCAGTTTGTCATCAAACACACCATTACATAAAGGTCCATCAGTCCTGTTCTTAGGTATTTACTGAAGAGAAGTGAAAACATAAGTTCATATGATAACTTGCAATCAGATATTTATAGCAGCTGTATCATAGCAACTAGCTCCAAACTGAATGCAACTCAAATATCCATCAACAAGTTAATGGAAAAATAAACTATGGTATGTCCATAATATTAACTACTATACAGCAGACAAAAGTAGATAATTACGAATAATTTCAACAAAAGGGAAGAATTTCAACAAAATGGAAGAATCATTTAGTATGCTAAATGAAAGCCAAATGTAAAATGTTACGTCCTGTATTATTCAATATAAATGAAAATATAGAAAATGCAAAACTATAGTGACGGAATATGGGTCAGTAGTGATCAGAGGCAGGGAACAAAGGAAAGGGATTTCAAAACACATTTGCAGTGATTACCTGCATCATAACTATGGTCACCATGATGTGATTGTATAAATTTGTTAAATCATATTGAAGTGTGCATTTAAAATTGGTGCATTTTATTTTATGTAAACAAGGTCAATATAGCTGATAAATATAAATTTATACTTTTTAATTTATACTCTTGTTTTATGATGTGATGACACTAACCAGCCGTTCTAGAAGCCTGTTAAATAATAGTGGTTGGCGATGGGATGACCTTAGGCTTTTCCTGATCTCATCACCTGTACTTCCCTAATTTCACTGTTAGACATTATGATGGACTACTGGTTTATAATTAAATGTCTCCGTCATGCTTAGTAAATATCTTGTATTCCTGTTTGGCTACATGTTTATACAAGGAATATCTTGTTGGCACTTATCTATGTGATTAATAAATTTTATTAATAGATTTTCTAATAGTGAATCATCCATATAATACTTAAATAAGATATGCTTGTTCTTTATATGTTATTTTTTATTTCTATTTATTCATTTTACATTTTTTATTATGTCATATACACATAGATCATGAATACACTTATGCATATGTGGGGTACAATGTGTTGTTTTTTTATACAATTTGACGTGCTTACATCAAACTAATTAATATAGCTTTCACCTCATTTACTTGATTATTGTGTTAAGACATTTATGTTCTACACGAGATAGATTAGACTTGTACCATTGCAACATACTCCATAGGTGTGGTCCCACCTTTTACCCTTCCTCTATCAAACCTCCCCCTTCCCCTCCCTTTCCACTCCATTTCTCTCCTTCATCCTGGGCTATAGTTGTTTTCTATCTTTCATAAGAAAGTGTGAGTAAATGTAAGTTGGTTTCATAGAAGTATGGCGTACTTTGGATACATTTTCCTCCATTCTTGAGATACTTTACTCAGGAGAATATGTTCCAGTTCCTTCCATGTAAACATAAAAGAGGTAACGTTTCCATCTTTTTTAAGGCTGCAAAGTATTCCATGGTATACATATACCACAATCTATTAATCCATTCATGGGTCAATGGGCACTTGGGCTTCTTCCGTGACTTGGCTATTACGAATTGAGCTGCAATGAATAATCTGGTGCAAATATCTTTTTTGCAAAGTGATTTTTGGTCTTTTGGATATACTCCTAGTAGAGGAATTGCAGGATCAAATGGCAGGTCTACTTTTAGATCCCTGAGTGCTCTCCAAACTTCTTTCCAAAAGGAAAGTATTGGCTTACATTCCCACCAGCAGTGGAGAAGTGTTCCCTTTTCTCCACATCCACGCCAACATCTGTAGTTTTGGGATTTTTGTTATGTAGACTACTCTTACAGGAATTAGATGGTATCTCAAAGTGGTTTTGATGGCATTTCTCTGATGATTAAAGATGATGAGCATTTTTTCATGTGTCTGTAGACCATGCACCTGTCTTCTGTTCAGATTAAATGTGGGAGTTTGCCTTCAATTTTTAGAAGTGAGATTATTCACCTATTCTAGTCATTGCTCCATATTTGTTAAATTTGTTATCTAGTTATAATTTATAGATAATTGAAATTTTCCTTCTTATTGTATGTTTTGAGACATTTTAATGAAATTGCACAAATTTCTTGAATGACACTGCTGACTTTGGAAACTACCTAGGTCACACACCTTCTTGTAGATATTTGACAACTTTAGTTCTCCAAGGATTGTGGAAATAAAATTTGGTAATTTCTGTTTTCCTTGGAAGTTGTTTACTAGGAAATAGTTTGGTTTTACTAAGATTTCTTGCTTTATAAAAATGCAATTAAATAGATCTAAACGTATTATTCTGTTCTAATTTAAAATATGCTTGCATGGTTTGTGATTTATGTTTTCCTTTCTATATTATGTTAACTTTGCCAGCGTGTATCTACTTTATTGGGTTTTTTCTCAAAGAGGCAGCAATTAGATTTATTTACCAATTGCACATTTCTGTAATTTCTTCTTATATTTTAGTTTATCTTGTTACACTTTTCCTAGCTCCTGGTTTTTAATTTTTAGTTCATTTGTATTCATTCATTTTATTCTATAGTAGACATTTAAAATTATAATTTTTTCCCCTAAAAACAGTGATGACCATATTCTCTTTGTTTTGATGTATAATGCTTTTATATAAAAACTTGTCAGTTTAATTATAAAAGTTTTCATTTCCTCAAGATTTGATTCCGCATTATTCTTTAGATAGTGAGGACCTAGCAAAGGTTTTGACCGAGGGAATGATATGATCAGATCTATAAAGAAATACCTGACAGCATTCTGAAGAATGGATTGCAATAAAGTGACACTGACGCTGAGGTTTAAGAGGCTATTGCAAGAGTCTACATAAGTGGTGATGACTCTGATATGAGCAAAAGTCATGCTGCTGAGGGTTGATGAGTTAAAGGGAGGGAAGATGGGGAAGCAGGGAGAGTCCGATCACACGCTGAAGCAGACAGGCAGGGCCAGCTATGTCTAGAGTGTAGCTTTGGATAAAATGATAATCAGGTAAAAAAGAGCTAGTCGGGGGAATCTTTGAAACAGAGAGTGAGAAATAAAGCCTGGAAAATTTCTTCCTTCTATGAGACCACAGCCACACTTGCTGTTTATAAGACACTTTGAGACGTGAGATGTGGCTAGAATGTGGTTTTTGAAAGTGCCAGCCCAGGTAAGATGGAGATTTGTAGATTATGCCTCAAGACAGAATCTATGTGGATGGAAAGAAACAGCACTTAGGCAGGATCATTCTAAGAATTGTGCACGCAGGCACGTTTGTATTGAAAGGGGAAACCGTCCATGATGATGGAAATTCTATTTGGATTTCGACAATAACATTATGTCCCAAATTCCTGAATTCCTGGTCCAGTATCCAAAGGCATCTTCCTCTGCATCTTTCTTTTCTTTCTTTCTTTCTTTTTTTTTTTTTTTTAAGAGACAGAGTCTTACTCTATTGCCCTCTGTAGAGTGCCGTAGCATCACAGCTCACAGCAACCTCCAGCTCTTGGGCTTAGGAGATTCTCTTGCCTCAGCTCCTGAGTAGCTGGGACTACAGGTGCTGCCACAGCATCCAGCTATTTCTTTTGTTGCAGTTTGGCCAGGGCTGGGTTCGAATCTGCCACCCTCAGCATATGGGGCCGGCGCCCTACTCACTGAGCCATATATATGCTCATCTACGTACTGCATTTCCCTTTTTATTTTATTTTTATAGTGCATTTTCTTTGTTGAATCATTATCTGAACATTGTTTGCCTTTCTAGAAGCTTTCAACCTATACCCTTTGCAATTCTCATTCTATGGTTAACTCTAATACGTTTTGTATCCTGTCTTTCCTTGACGAGGAAGACACTCCTTTCCTTGAAGTTCTCTCAACTAAAGGATTCTTATTTTTTAAGCCCCAGGATATGGGAGATTAGTTAATCCTACCATGTAGACTAATAAAAAAATCTGGATAAAGTGATTTTAAAAAAATCTGTTTGAAGTCATTGGCGGTTTCAGGGGTCCTCTGTATTTGAGGGTCTTAAATACCAAAGCACACTGAGGTGAGCCTAATATTCTGTTGCATTTTCCACTCCACGTAATGGCTGATTCTCAGCTGTATGAATGTAGAAATTCAGAGGCCAAAGAGACAGAGGCATCTATAGGAAAAATGAGCAGTCTTTTCAGCAGTTTTAGGGTTTAGAAGAAAAGGTTAGTATTCAGGCTACCAACACAGTTAGGACTCAAGGTGCCGAGAGGCCTAAGAAAAGAGCATTGAAGTTGTTTTGCCCTCAAGGCTTTTGTGAGCATGCAGGTGGGGTGGAGTCAGGTGTTAGAGAAGTTGGAGGGAGAGAGATAGCTATAAAACTGAGAAGCCATTTACAGCTTTCAGATGTCTCATGATGCTTAGGAGTAAAAGATTAGAGTTCAGAATCTGAGAAGGAGGAAAGACACTGATAAACAGCCCAGATTTCTATTTAGGGCCTAAGAATAGGGCAAATTGAAAATAGAGCAGACTTGTGAAGCCCGAAACCCAGTTTCTAATCAGATCATCCCAGTTTAGATTAAGGCGATCTGCCTTTAGCCTGACTGATGCCAGAAATAAAAGTGAATCATTTCGGAAGGAAGATAACATTACCCAGAGCCTGAAAATAATTTCTATAGGTTTTCATACACATTTCCAAGTATTTAAATAAAAACTTACTGGGAATGCCAGGAAACAAATGAGCAAAAAAAATGAGCATAAAAAAAAAAAAGGCAATAGAATTAAAGCTGCATGCAATCTAGTTGTTAGAGATATCAGGTGTGTACCTATGAATAACTGTGATTGGTACATACAACTGTCTCTGTGTGTGTGAAGACAAGAAAAAAATTCTCTACACAACCGTCATCTATCAAATAGGAATTCAATGAAAATTCTAGAACTGAAAAATCAATGGAAAATAAAAATATCCAGTTAGGTTTAACAGTAGACTCCACACAACAAAAAAAGAGATCAGTGAAAATCAGTCTGTTGGAAGATATAAAACATCTAGCTTGAAGCAGAAAAGGCAAAGGTGGTACAAAAATGCAGAGACGCGTATAACAGACTTTTGGGAATGGCGGTTGTCCTAACAGACATGTAGAGAAAATGGCCATGTGGGATGACAATTGCCAAGAATTTCCCCAAAGTGAAGAAAGATACAAAACCAAAGATTTAAGAAAAGTTATGAAACCCTCCCTTCAAAAGACAGATTTCTTTCAAGGAAGGTTGACTTTTCAATAAGAATAGTGGAAGGCATACAACAGTGGAATCCTAGCTACACAACATTTCAGTAAGTACTAACTTGGAGGTAAATGAAAGCAAAATAAGGTCTGGGAGCCGTGGCTCACGCCTGTAATCCCAGTGGAATTACTCTGGGAGGCCGAGGCGTTGTGGTGGGCACCTTTAGTCCCAGCTACTTAGGAAGTTGAGGCAAGAGGATCACTTGAGACCAAGAATTTGAAGTTGCTGTGAGCTATAACGCTATAGCACTCTACCAAAGGTAATGAAGTGAGACTCTGTCTCAGAAATAAATACATAAATTGGGGTGGCACCTTGGCTCATTGGGTAGGGTACAGGCCCCATATACCAAGGTTGGTGGGTTTGGCCCAGCCAAACTGCAACAACAACAAAAAGAAAATAGCCAGGTGTCATGGCGGATGCCTATAGTCCCAGCGACTCAGGAGTCTGAGACAAGATAATTGCCTAAGCCCAGGAGTTGGAGGTAGCTGTGAGCTGTGAAGCCACAGCACTCTACCAAGGGTGACAAAGTGAGACTCTGTCTCTAAAAAATAAATAAATAAATAAAAATTCTTAGAGGGAGGGAGTGGGGTCTTGGTGTGTGACACACCTCTTGGGGGCAAGACACAATAGTAGGAGGGACTTTACCTAACAAATGCAATCAGTGTAACCTGGTTTCTTGTACCCTCAATGAATTCCCAACAAAAAAAATAATAAATAAATAAAATTCAAAAAATGATAACACAATAAAAAGTTTCAGACAAAAAGCAAGAGAAATTTGTCGCCAAAAGACTACACTAAAGGAAAGTCCTACCAGTTCTACTTCAGGAGGCAGAGTCCACAGCCTACTTATGTTTTTATAGTCTCCCTCTCCACATACCACCCCCTTCACCACAGGCTTAACGTCCCTACTCATTTGAGGTTGTTGTCATTTAGCCGTACCATGTTGTGTTCACTCTTGTCACCATTACCTACTTCATACTCTCCCTTACCCAAGTTTTAAAACCTTCAGCTCAGCCTTCCTTTCTAATCCAAGTCTAAGCATTGACTTTGGTAGCTGCACTTTTCTATACTATTTTTCATCTATTGTTGAGAAAGGCATATTTTCCAAAATGCAAATGTAGCTATGTATTTCTTCTACTTGAAGTAGTCCAGAGCCTATCTACTGCTTCCACAAGAAAGGGTAAACGTCTTTGCATGGAGAATGTGGCCATTAAATATCAGAGCCCTTCATCAATCACACACTGTTTTCTCATCCTGCTGACCCCTGCAGTTCTCAGAAGGGAGTGCGTGCTCTCAGGTCTCCATGTTATTGAATATGTTGCTCCTTCGGCCGAGAACCCATGTCAGGCTTAACTTCTGCCTATTTTGCCTGTTCAGCTTTTACTGGAGAATTCACATACTCGGTATGTCTGCTATATGTGTGACAGTATGCCATGCCCTGGAGATGCGATGATGAATGAGAAACGGTAACTTCCTTCCTTGAGCTCCCAATCTACCTCTTCTTTGAGGTTTGGTTTAAGTATCACTAGACAATTTCTGACTCCCTACTTCAGAAACACAGATACTCTGGCCTATACACTTTCCTCTCTGCCAAAGCAATCAAGGTTCATCTTTATCATCAGACTTATTACATGAACTACAGTGACTGGCTTATTTGAACAGCTATTCCATTAAACTGGTGGCTCCCAGACTGTGCACCAAGGCACCACGTTGTGTAATGAGTACCATGGCATGTTTTATACACTCAAGGAAAACAAAGCACGTCTGTTGGAGACAGCATGAATCACTGGCACAAAGAAGCTTGCGGTTTCAACATTAGCTCAATACATTTTTTTCAATGATGTCATATATTTGTGAAGTTGAATTTTCAGTGGTTGCTGTGATCAAAAGCTAGTACTCCACAAATAACATGGAACCGATAAGGAGGGTAGTGGTATGCATACACATAATATGATTCAAAAACTTTAGAAGTTGTGTACTACCCGACAGGTGCTAAGTTGTTAGTACATATATACTTACTCAGTTGTTTAGATCCAGCTACGTCGTAGATAGAACTGCTCAGTAATTCTTTTGCCTCAGTTGGCCCTAAAAATGACTATGACACTACAGGTTGATCCATTGTGAAAGTTTGGGAACCTCCTCATTAGATATAAGCCTCATGATTAGCATGGGGATAGACATTTAGTCTCTGTGCAATAAATTTATGAATGAATGAACTAATGCATGAATGACAGAGACTGCACATATAAAACATCATTGGCAAAACATTGCCTAATTATAGTTGGTCTTCAAGTTTAAAAATACTACAGAAAAATGTCTGGTACTATAAATTCCACTACTTAGAAAATCTGACACAATCACCATATATTGTTTTAGACTCCCTCTGATGTTTATTTTATAAATATTCAATTCCTTTATTTCCTTCTGAGCATGTTATAGAAAATGTAAGTTTCTTTGTGCAAATTACTGTTTTCTCTTCTTTGTCCCCTCCTTGCACAATGTGTTTATTTTTATTTACTAGTTGCACATTTTTTTGTAGTAAAAACCTCTTTAAAGTATTTCATTTCTTTAAAAATGCTCATAATTTAAAATATTAAACCCAGACATATAGGACAGCAAGAGTTATTACAACTCTCCACCACCCAACCTCACCCACAGACACTAAGTTTTTAATGAACATTTATGTGGTTTTCTCTTTTCATTGTTATAAAGAAAAGCTTTAATTCTTTAAAAATTATATGAATATTCCTTTAGGATAAATTCCTACAGTGGAAATGAAAGATCCACAATTTCAAGAGAATTTGCCAAATTTTTTATCAATTAACCTCAGCAATACTTTAGAAGGATGTTAATTTCCCCAGATTAATTCTGATTTTACCAACATTTTAATATTTAATCGATTCATTTCTAAGTCAGAAGCCTCTAAAAAGAAATCACATCAAGCAAATGTTCATATACAGAAAGTAGGTCATAAAAGTATTTGTGACAAACAGTTTGAAAATAGGTATCAAATATCTTCAAAATACATTTTATTTAATCCCTTAAATATTCTAAGAAAATAGAAATACACCTTCAGATTGTGGTATTATGAAGTAACAAAAATATACCAGAAACCTAAACACCCAACAATAAGGGATTAGTTGAACATTTCGTAACGTATATTAATCAATTCTATGCTGCCATTTAAATAACAAATTAGTGATATGGGAAAATGCTCACAATTCATGTGAGTGATCAAAAATATTATACTTATATTGTATGTATGTGATACAGCACACAATCCCAGTTCATAAAGTTATCTGTAGAGAAGTCCTTTCACCCGTCTTCTACTTCACAGAAGTATCTAATGTTCCCTCCTCCATTTGTAAAGTATCTTCACTGATGTCAATATTTATGGAGAGTGGTCTGGTCCCTACAATAACCAGAAAAATGTGTGGCACTAAATGCACATTTGTTTCACCTGTTGATTTATATGTCGCCATAGCCACATATTTATTTTTATACTCATTAAAATCACTCTACTTGGTGTTACAAAGTCTGGTTACAAATTAAAGCCTAGTAAACTCCAAGTGCGAAAAAAAATAGTTTTTAATGTGTAAACTAAAGATAATACCATGGAAAAAGTCAATACATTGAGTTGCTAAGAGCCTTTGCTCAAATTTTGTGTGGACTAAAGAGACTGAGGCAAGAGAATTGCTTGAGCCCAAGAGTTTGAGGTTGCCATGAGCTAGGATGTCACAGCACTCTACCCAGGGTGCAGACTAAAACTTTGTCTCAAAGAAAAAAGTTATGTGTGGCCAAAATGTCTATGAAACAGTAGGGGAAATGATTCAAATCTAGAATTCTACACTGACAGTTCTTTCTGTGTTATTATGTTATTGTTCCAATTATAGGAAGGCCAATATAGAAATCATTTATGGTTTTAGGAATATCATTTATATGATAAAGATGACAGGGAGCTCCCATCAGAAAACCTGTAATCAGAAAAAAAAGCTTAATACTACATCAAAAATTAGTGAAAAAATGATTATGTATAAATAAGCTAAATTTATGTATTTTAAATACATATACATAATTTCTAGACATTCTGCAACTTATAAAAACTTTTCTGATTAATTAAAATATTTCTGGCTATCCAATAAGAGGGCTCCTACTGCACATGTTGGTATAGGAAAAAATATTGGCTCTCTCAACACCAACATTGTTTAGTGGTTGTATCTTGACAGTCATCATGATGTGAATTGTTTCTCACTTATTTTGCAGTTTCTTCATAGTGAGTATAAATTAGTTTGATCATACTGTAAAAGTTATTTGAAAACAAAAAAGGATCTTCAACACCTCCTCCCCAGTTGACACTGGCCCCGTCCTTGAGGAATCTCTTACTAGCAGAGTTTGTGGTTGTTATTTATCCAAGCCACAGATTATCAGTCCTGAGGATTATTGCCCAAGGCCAGGTCTGGCATAATTACATAAACAATATGCTATGTAAGTGTTTCAGCATCAAGGTGTGAGGTGAGGACACTTGTTGGGGGAGTTAATGGATGAGCTGGAGGTGCCTGCTGCCACAGGTTCAGCCACTGATTGGAATTTGTGAAGGATGAATGGATTTGATGCAAGGCCATCCATTCTGTGCCCTGTTGAACACAGCCAAAGCTGTGACCATCTGTTTAAGCAACTATACAAAGCTCATTAGAAACCCAAGTATACAGCACACTGTAACAGTCAAATGTACTTAGGGCCCCGACCCGTGTTGAGAGTGAGGGTGTGGATGAGCATTCTCGTAAATGATCAACGCCTGGCACAGTGGGGTCATTCAGAACCTCCTCTAGAACTCCAGGTACACCACCTGGAGGTTTAGTATAAACAGGCCGGTCACACACTCACTTTGTGATATACGCCATTTGTTTGTTACTCAGCACATGACCACCAGTCTTATCTGACACACAGCACCTCAGTAAGTAGTATGTTTTCCGTTAGTAGATTGGAGGAGGAGTACATGTGAAAACAAAAAATTAGTTTATATGACAAACTAAACGATAGGATCTTTGTATCCATTCAGTGCATAACTTTGGCCTAAACAGCTTGCATTGTGCTGTAAGTAAATGCTACACGAAGTGCCAGTAAAGTGTCTTCCATTCTGCCTGGGTGATTTATGTCTATAGGGTACCATTACGCGATGGCGTATTCTTTCAAATTATATTGACATGTATTTTCAAACTCAAATCCCTAATTTGCTTTTGCCATTTTTCCTCACTGAAGTCCACGGTATTAACAAAATACTTGTTCCTTGAGAAGATACAGAGCTTTTGCTTAAGGTCATACATAAAGGAGGTTGATTTAAATAATCATACGAGTTAAATTGCATCTGTCAGGGAGTTCTACATTTTTGGCAGTTATAGGCTGCCTTTATTCAGTTTAATGATGAAGATTTGACTTTGTTGGATTTTTTTCTTCTTAGTGAAATGAATGGTGCATCTTTCTTTAATTGTGATCCTCATCAACCATTTGGCCCAGTAATGCTATGCAAATTAAACCCTTTAAAAATTAATGCTAACATTTATTAAATAATGCATCATACAAAAAGTTAATTTGAAATTCCAAGTTGGGCTTCCTGTCTGCTCCTGAGTAAGTGGGTTTTTTTGTGCCATCTTCATAAAACATCTTTATCGTCTTTCTAAATACCTTGAATGTTTTTCAGCATTTTGCAAAATTATCACTATGGAGACTATTCACGGAGAAAGACTTTTGATATTTTTCAGTTCTGATTTGTATAAACTTTCAGATTTTGAATTTAGATTACTCCTCTGACTCTCTTAACTTACAAGTGCTCGTGGATGTTTCTTTACCAAAATTTAAAAGGCAAGTCTAGTTAAGAGCTATACGTACTTGAATTAGACAAGCTTATGTTCACTTCTGATTCTAAAATTGGAATGTATATCACATGTTACTTTGACAATTGTGAACCTTATGTAACATGCCCACTCTGCCATGCCGTGAGCACTGGCACCCAGTCTAGTATGTTAGTGAGTTCGTAAATTTGATGTGGGAAATTTTTAAATGAGATTGTGACCATGATTAGTATCAACTGAGAAGAATGAGCTAGCTTAGAAGGCAACTTGGCATATTGTTATGGTAAGAATTCTGGAATGCTACTGCTGAGGGTTCAATGCCAGCCCTAGTTACTAGTTTTGTGGTCTCTGACAAACTCCTTAACCTCTCTGGGTCTCAGTTTCTTCATCTGTGAATAGAGACACAATAATAATATTTTAGGATTGTTATGAATTTTAAAAGAAACTGTACATATAACAGGTCCTGATTAATAGCAAGCACACCATAACTATTAATGCATTCTTATTATCATAAACATTTCCCTCTCACCAAATAGACCTGAAATATACTACTTTCATTTTACAGTAATTTAGGTATGACTTGCAAACATAAGAGCAATAATGAGATATTTGTTAGAAATACAAATGTAGAAATCTTCATGAGAGCTGTTGCTTTGCTTCCATTTGATGTGAACTACTAAAAGAGAGCTTTCTCATGCATGTTTTAATTTCAGTGAATTTCATGAAATTTCAATGAATGCCTCTAACACCTACTATATGCAAGGATTTGAGCTGACATTAGGCAGGGGGGAAAAAGAGCCCTACAATTAGCAGTGGAGATCCCCAAATATCAAAAGTTAATCATAACATAAAAGGATATTTCAAGAATGTATAATGACAAAAAAAGATCCATTGTAAGACAGTATAGAATTAAGCACCTAAAAGGTGATATAATCAATACATCGAAGTTTACTTCTTATTTATATTTTTATTTAGAACTTTCTTGGTTCATAAAATATGTGAGCTAACATTTAAAGAAGACTAAAACCCTGTAGGGGAAGGGACACCAGGCTTGCAAGGACAGTCACCTGTTCTTGACACATCCAAGGAAATGCTGAGAGCAGGACAGTCTCCTGGCAAGCCTAGAGTAGTCTTGTAGCTAGAGGGCAAGCCCCCAAGTGACTCAGTGTTCCAGAATGAGATAAGATCGGTCACTGTTGGTAAGCAGGTGTTAAACCTGGAACATTCTGTGGTGCTTCATTGTGGGGGTTGTGGGGAAAGAGCATGTGAGAAAAGAGCACTTGGCGATCCTTAAGCGCGTAGCCCTTGTACATCATTTTGGGCACCCCACACACCTGTTGTGTATCATCTCAATAAATAGCCACTGCGGAGGTTGCTCAGGGCTCTCCTGCACCTCTGGTGAGCCTCACCTCTTGCAAGCTTGTACTTTCAATCCACCACCTGCTGGTATCCCTACAGTGGCTCCAACAAAACCCCTGTGGTTGGGTTAGTCTAAGAGGGCTTCAGGAAGAAAGTGGCCTTCAGGAAGCTATTGAAGAATGAATCCCAGATGAGTTTCATCTCCAAGGCTATCCTAGAAGCTATCTACATAGTTAAATTGGAGGGTGGTATTACTTAGTGTCTCAACACATGCCAAGCCTATTTACTGTTTAGTACTAAACTTAGTGAGATTTCATCAAGAAATAAGTGAAATTAGTATCTTGTATCACAAGCTTGATCGTTTTAATAGTTCTACGCTTATTGAGGACTCGGTCAATATCTACAGAGAAAAATGATTATGTGCTAGGTATTGAAAAGAGAAAAAAAATGAGTTTGTCATTGGTTCCTGGTCTCCAGTTATTCACAAAACAGGTAACATATTTGTTATGCTTTGTGCTGTGCATCAAGAAAGCCAGGGGTGTGGCCATGGGGGAGTGGCCAGGGTGCTGGGTGGGGGAGGCTTTTGAGTGGAACCAGGGCTTTTCATGCTTTGAATTCCTGAGTGGAAGCCAAATAAAAGTTTTAATTTTGAGTCAATTCAGAGTGTTTCATAACTTTTTCCTTTACACTGAATCTAAAGCTATGATCATTGAGTAAAAATTGCTAAGATTCGTCCAGCGCCTGTGGTTAGGGTGCTGGCCACATCCACCAGGGTTGGCAGCTTTGAACCTGGCCGTGCTAAAAACAAAAATGATAACCATAACAAAAAAATAGCCGGGTGTTGCAGTGGGTGCCTATAGTCCCAGCTACTTGGGAGGCTGAGGCAAGAGAATAACTCAAACCCAAGAGTTTGAGGCTGCTGTGGGCTGTGATCCCATGGCACTCTACCCACGGTGACATAGTGAAACTCTGTCTCAAAAAAAAAAAAAAAAAAAAAGGCTCAAAAATTGCTAAGATGAGTGTCAATCAGGACACTGGGGGACAATTGCTCTTTTTGACTGACACTTTAGTGTCATTAGAGTTTGTTTCAAAAATGAATTGGGGATTAGATATTTGAGTTAGTTGAGAGACATTCTAACTCACAAATAGAGAGTGGCCCAAACTAGTAGTGAATTAAAGCGAAAGAAGTTTCTCATTGCACTTAGGAGAGCATTTTTCTTCTCAATTTAAAAGCACATATCATGAGAGTAAGATGGAGTCTGCAGGCTAGGACAGACATGACACAGCGGTCTGTTCAGTTTAGGTCCTACCTGACCTTCACTCCCATCTTCCATTCTTACCGTTTTGTAAATTTAGCTCCCCCCACTAAAGATGCCTATCTTGAGTAGTCTAGGTGGATTGATTTAGGAGACTAAATTTTGAATTGGAATGTTGTTTTAGGTCATGAGTTATACTGATTATTGTTTACTACGGGTTGTAAATATTTAAGATAAGGGTTAACCTGGTCTTTGAACTTAAATTTATAAAGCTATAATTTTAGAAATGGAGGGACAGAACTGTCTTGGAAAGGCTAATATCACTGTCCTCCAGAATCCTGACCTTCTGACAAAGTTTGGTGGACCATACTTTGGTGGACCAAACTTCTGAGAGACAGGCAGCCGGACACTCTTCATCTAGTAACAAATTGTTCATTCATTTTTTTAGTTTTTCAATCACTTACTCATATACCAGGCTCTGAACAATTGTTTGTTTTTTCTTGACTATTTGTTCTGAAAAAGCACATTGTGTTATTTTCATGAATTCTTATAGTTTAGTATTTGTACTTCATTGCCCTGCAGAATTTCCAGAGTCCATTTGGTAATAGAGCAACTGTCATGTACCAGGGATACAATCTATTCCAGTAGGGTCTTAGATGCAAAGACATCCTAAAATATGGAAAACATTAGAGTACTAGCTAACTCATTATATATAGAGTGGATACAACTGAAAAACCATATCAAAATAAATGAGATACAAGTTATAAGTCCTTACACATAAGGACAATAACCGAAATTCAAGTGGTGACGAGGACATTTCTTAGATTATTATACTGAGATTAAGTCACTGTGATTTTAAGTGATGGCTAAGGAATTGAGGGATTTCAGAGAATGCTGCTTACTGTTACCACTGCTACCACTAATAATGACCGCCACTTATCAGTGCCCTTTCTTACATATGCCAGGTCTTGTGTCAAAGGCTCTATTTAAGACATGTTTATTCCCTACAATATGTGTATAAGTATATTTAGTCCCTTGCAAAGATTGAGACTAAGGCCTAGAGATAATGACTTGCCTTCTCAAGAGGAAGCCAGTAAGGGGCAGAGCCCATACAGGTTGACTATCCCCAGTCTGAACATCTGAAATCTGGAATATTCTAAAATATGAAACTTTTTGAGAACCAACATGGCATTCTAAGGAGATGCTCTTTGGGACATTCTGGATTTCAAATTTTGGGATTAAGAATGTTCAACCAGTATGATAAAATTCTAAAAAAAAAAAAAAAAAAAAAAAATCCTAAATCTGAAACGCTTCTGAGCCTAAGCATCCAGTGAAGGGCTACTCCACCTATACTACATTTCCTCTCTACTTTGTCTGTCTAACAGAAAACAGATATTCCAGTGGTAATTAAAGAATGAAAATTTCTTAGCTTTTGGGCATTGAATTTTAAGCATAGTGTCTAAGGGTTTTTTTTTGAGAGGGCTGTTTTTAATCTATACTATCATGGTCTAAATAATTCAGGTGCTAGTGATCACTGAAGAAAAGCCTCTGAGTAGATATGGCTCTTAAGGAAACTATCCAAAAAACTTTTCCATGTTTTAGTGAAATCGAAATATGTAACACTGAGGCAGATGTATGCCAAATATGTACTATATCAAAGACATACATAGATAGCAAAAGTCTAAACTAGTCCCAGGGGCGACATGGCCAAGGATTACATAATCCCTATCATTCTTTAAATCAGGCAGAGACAATCTTCTGGAATAGGTCCTATCTCAAACCTGATTGGATTATGGGAGGGAGAGAGCTGGCAGATGGGAGGGAATGTTATTTCTGGCAGAGGCTAGACTTGAAGGTAGAAGTTGAAAGGGCTTTGAAAACACGTTAGAAGATTAGTAGGAGTAGTTGAAGACAAGAAATGTGAATCCTGTGCTTCCTTAATACTTTAACAAAGAAGAAAGTGTTGGTTTTGTTCTTGATTTCAATGGATGGGTGAGTTTCTACGCTAGGGCCCCAGAAGCACCAGATTCACGCTATGGCAGATATTTCATAGGACATCATAGCTACATTACCTCAGTTCTTAACTCTGCTCTTTTGTATAGTGAACAACTAAAAATATTGACTGATATTATGGAATATCTGGCAGATGATAGCTATAAGAATAAATTATTATTATTATGAATATTATTTTGTTGTTGCAGTTTGGCTGGGGCCAGGTTTGAACCTGGCACCCTCGGTATATAGGCCCAGCGCCCTACTCACTGAGCCACAGGTACCTCCAAGGAATAAATTATTATTTTTTATTTTTTTTATTAAATCATCGCTGTGTTTATTAAAAATCCTTCAGAAATAGCTTTTAGTGATGAAAAATTAATCAGGAAAAGGCATAATTGAATGAGTATGATTAACTGAAAATATAGACAAATAATCACACTGTCCATTGATAATTTTCCAAACTCTAATTTGTTGAAAACATAAAAAGTAATGTTATGCTTTCTTTGATAACTGAAACTATGAGATAAGGGGCGGGAAGTGGATCTGGTTTCTGCATTTTTAAGTGTAGACTAAACAGATTTCAAATAATAATACATCTTATCAATTTTTTCTGATTGAAGACATCCATGTGGGATCTCCAACTGTCCCATTTCATAATTTCTGTAATGGTCTCTCAGGCTAGGCCTTTATGTTTAATTTTTCCACAGCAAGAAAGACTTATTCAGGTCTTTGAGTTGTTCAAAGCCAATTGAAATAGACTCGAGTCACTTTCTTCTGTGTCTCCTTGTGCTTCCTAAGGCCTCTTAGTCTTGTTTCCTGGTTCCTAATTTTTCTGATGCATCCGATTCACCACTGTCAGACTGATGTTTTCAAAGTATACGTGGATTGTTCTACAGTTTCCCCAAAGCATTCCATGAACACTAATTCCAAGTAATGCAATCAAGGCATCAGGGATCTAATGGTTTGGGAAATTGCTCTGTACCCTCTTTCACTCTTACAGATTCCCAATGTACATTAGAATATTAAAGGCCAAGAGAATTCCTATAACAGAAAAAAAGCTATTAAACTTTGTTTAATCCAGGTGGTTCCAAAATCATTTGAACTTGCACCCTCTTCCTTCATTGGAAACACACTTTGAAAAATGCAAATCTAAAGGTGTCCTATCCTTAAAAAGTCTTCAAAGATCTCTTAGAACTGTAAGGAGGGTTTGAAATCAAATAGTCCAATCATTTCACTTTATAAATAGTATAACTGGACTTAAGTAGGACAAGAGACTTATCAAAGTTCACTCTAGCAAGAACTTTTTCAAGTTAACAAAAAGGCAGAATTTGAATCTCAATCCCCAAACCTTAGTTCTTTTCATCACATTTACCTTTCTTTCACAGTAAGTTATAGAAGCTAGAAATATCTTTTATACATCTTGTCTATTACCGACAGCTTTGCATAATGGCACAGTGTATGTGTGAACAGGGCCTAGAATTATTTGTCCAGAAAACTATACTGACATTGGAGTTGTGAGTGGGCAGCAGAGGAGTGAGTACAACCATCATAATTCTTGCTGTCATGGAGCTTGTTTCTGCCACTGGAGGCAGACATAGAACAGACAAATCAATAAATAGGCAATTATAAATCTGAGCAGGAAATAGGAAAGCTGCAGACAGGGTTCTGTGATTGGGAATAATGGGGAGTACTTAGATAAATTTCTTAGGAAGGTTTCTCTTGGGGGGGGTATACAAAGTTAGAGGGGAGCCAGCTCTGAAAAGAACCAAGGACAGAGCTTCCTATATAGGATATTACCACAGTGTAAGGATTCAGGGGAAGGAAATGGCTTTCCAGGAGTGGAGCAATGGGCCAGGTGTCTTGAGCATGGGAAGGAAACATGGTTGGAGATAATTTGGAGAGGCTGACAGAGGATACAAGCTGTAGCTCATTCGAGACCATAATAAACTTATTTTAAGCAGGACAAGAAGCCATAGCCTCAAGTAGTGAATTGGACATCCTCTGCTGGCCACTTAAAAGACAGTCACAAGTGGTATAGTAGATTGCAGGCAATTGCTTCCTTGGCCAGTTCCTACCCACTCAGAATGTCAAGAAACTACTAGCCTTGTGGAAGAAGTCTATATAGCTCATAAAAGGAAACCTGAGGAACACCAAAAAAATGATGGTGCTCTCAGGATGGTGGTGTGGTAGGAGAGGAGGCCTAGCCGGTGATGCAGATAAGATAAGGACCACGATGAGGTCCTCCTGAGGTCACTATTCTTGACCTCAAAGATAGGTCTTCAGCCTTTAGTCAAAGATGAGTTGGTCAGAGATAATAGAGGGCCAAGCAGAGAAGACACAGGCTGGGTGCCATACAGTTGTCAAAACAGAACTGAGAAGCTCCTGGTCCTGGATGTAGACTTGCAAGTCAGGTGGTTCCAAAAGGAAGATGATGAGGTGGGGCTTTGTCTCATGGCTGGCAGCAGGGAAATGTGGTATGGCTGTGTTTAGCTTCATGGTGCAGGCTTAATCTGAAACTGATACTTTTGATAAACACTGTCACTCTTCAAGTAAGAATTTCCCTGAAGCATTCTAGGTGTATTCTACATGTCTTTTTCTAATATAAAAGTTGCATTTTTTTTTCAACATGGCAACTGAATAAACTTCCTCAACTATGTAACCTCTACTTTCTGAATTATTATTTTTCCTATATAGATTTTTCTCTCCCTGTTTTCCAACTTTCTTTCTTCCTTCCCCCATCTTCTTTATCAATGTGTATTGATTGCTAACTCTGTGCACACATGATTCTACAAAATGCAGACTCACAGTGAACCACATATAGCAGATTTCAATTTTCATGGAGATGACATTCTCTAAAGATATCTCATAATACTCTGAATTAGAATTTTCAGTGCCATAAAATGAATATCAGAGGTTCAAGATGTTTGAAACAGAATCAAAATTATATTATAATTCTCTATATAACTTCTGTTACAAAGCATTATTTTTACTGGTGTAATTGAATATTGGGAAGAGCTAATCAATCGTGGGATAAATTAATTTTGTGATTAAGCAAAAGGATATAAGAATTATTTATATTTTAATCAGAAACTCAAATGAACATTTTTACGTAAGGCTGTTTATCTGAAAAGTTTAGAATAACTGAATGTGGAAAAAATAGGGCAAAAGTTAAATAATAATTACATGGTAATATAATAAAATATTATGCATCCATTAAAATCATGCTTCTTAAGATGCAATATTATGTAGTGATAAAGATGCTGGAGACAGGCATTTTGTGATCTCCAAGAAGCTTCTGCATATTAATTTCCCCCATAGTAAAATGGGAAGAATAATAATATGAACCTCATAGAATTATTATAAGGATTTAACAGATAAATAGTAAGATGCTGAGAACAGTGTTGACACATAGTAAATGATCAATAAGTATTTGGGATCAGTGTCTTATTATTGAATTAGGAAGAATTATATTATAATCAAAGTATTCAAAGGTATTTCATTTTTGAGAATATGTATTACTAAGAAAGACATCAAAATGCTAACATCTGACACCCATGTATGGTGCTATTAGAGTTTATTTTAACTTTATACTTCATAAATGTTTCGATTTTCTGTACATTCTTCTCTATTAATTTAGTGTCAAATGAATAGCTTAAAATATATTAATTATTCATAAGCTAATATATACCATTTCAACATTATGTCACAGAGGCTAGTTTTACATACTTGTGAGGAAAAAATACACAGTAAGCCATTTCTTATTTAACCTGTATACTAATGTCAAGAACACAGTTTGAACCAAACAGGTGAAGGCGTAGTAACAGATTAATTTAGATAATATAGACCTTGTTCGGGACTTAGTCATAAAACATTTAAAAGTGTAGATATGATTAATAATAGTAATAGCACGGTGCATTTTGATGTTAGCATCTAAATGTTATAGATATCAAACAATGGGAGCAACGTTAACTTAAAGGACACTTCTTTACATCTGAAGCTCAAGTGAAGGCACTTGAATTTTACAATAATACCCTGCTATTGGTTCACTGGTGAGCCTACTTTATAAGTTTTCTAATAAGGTATGGGTTAGTCTTCTACCTGCGTCTTAGAGGCTTTAACTTTATTAACGCTTCTTTACTTCCTATGCTACCTACCTACAATATGCAACAACTTTTGATTGAAGAATTGTGAAATTATAATGGAAAATACCTTTATTGTAAATATTTCACATTAGATTTTTTATCAGAAAAGTATATATTGTTTATTAGTAAAATCCGGGTATTTTGTGGTTATAATTTGTTAGTGTCAGGAAAGTGACATCTATTCTTCACTGTTAATTTATTTTCTGGGACGATCCAATTCTATTAAGAAGCAATTTTAATGAATTAGTGAATTATTATAATTTATTTTTAAATATGGCTTATTCAGAAGACTCATGTCAAATGTCACCGTAAATAATTTTCTAAGAATAACTGTATCAAACCCATTGTTTAGGTAGTTGAAAAAAATTAAGTTAAAATGTGAAAGCTAAAAGGATGAACCAGACAAAATCTTGCTCTCATGGAGCTGATCGTTTTTGAGGGTTAGTAAACAAATTAAAAAAAAACAAACAAAAAAAAAACAACACTCTGGCTGTGCATGGAGGCTTATGCCTATAATCCCAGCACAATCTTGGAGGCCTAGGCAGCTGGATTGCTTGAGCTCACAGGTTTGAGACCAGCCTGAGCAAGAGCAAGACCCTGTCTCTAAAAAAAAATAGTGAGGCATTGTAGTGGGTACCTGTAGTCTTAGCTACTTAGGAGGCTGAGGCAAAAGAATTGCTCGAGCCCAAGAGTTTGACATTGCTGTGAGCTATGATGCCATAGCACTCTACCCAGGGTGACAAAGTAAGACTCTGTCTCAAAAAAAAAAAAATTGTATAAATAGAAAATAAATCGTTCATATCACAATTTTTGTTAGAAAACTATTTTTATTCTGTTACTCACTTAAGTGATTTTGCTTCAATACATTTATTTTTAAAGGAAAATATCATCCCCCCTCAAAAAGTTATAAATATCATAAGATAATCAAAATCGGAGGTCTTCATTCACGTGTTCACAAATAACAGGATCATCTCCTTTCTTAAGGTTGAAATGTATTTGAATTTTTAAAAGTATTGAAATAAACAGCAAGGCATAAATCATAAAAAAAACACTAGATCTATAAAAATTCATATTTGAAAATAAGTTTCTGAAAGAGAAAAGGGGAATCATTATGATAGTTCAGTGAAGAAGAGATTTTCTGCTCAGTACGATGTTACACTCACCGCAGGTATTCATGTGGCCATCACGGTTTTTCCCTCTGTGCTATAAAACCTCAATTTCAAACCACTGACCTAAGTCAGATTAGGAGGAAGGGAGGAGGGGAAGGAGAGAGGTATTTTCTCTTTCTCTGGAATATTCTTTTGAGGGACCTTTTCTTTCTCAAACCCTACCTATTTCAAAAGATAATTTGAAATAGCTTCAAGACATAGAAACAGCACAGAAATAACTAACTAAATAAGTAAACAGAATAGAAAGACTCAGATCAACCCAGAGGTAGTAGAGTTTATGTGGAAAATGACCCATTCCTATCCAGAGCAGTTGCTGGAGGTGGGCTTCCTGGGACTCAAAGCAAAGAAGGAAATGCTGGCCATTACACAAAAGCGAAATGTCATACATTGAAGACAAATGTTTTCAGGACAAATGTATCTGTTTCTATGTTCTTTCATGCTTTCTTATAAGGGAAGTGTTATATGATAACCTTGACACTATCTCTATATTAAGTACAGTGACAAGCTTTATTTTTTTTCCTTAGAAATATTGCACATTGAAAGCTGGTGGTATAAAGTCATAAGTCAGAGAATCAATTTGACCAGGTGCCATATTTGTTTTGTCCAAGTAGATAGATTTCTAGGAGTCTGAATTTCTTCAAAGACAGAGCTTAGGTGACTTATAGAAAAAATGAACTAATATTTTCTAAACTATAGACTGTTTACATATATATATTTCTTGTTATAATGAGCTCAATGTGAAAAACTTAGCAAGGAAAGATAAGAACTTTATTTCTTTTACCTTTCGTATTTTTCTCTCTTGTCAGATAGTAATTTGTATTTTACTTTGCAAAATTAGGTAGAAACTGAGCAGATAACAGTTTGGGTTTTTATATTTTCCTGATGAAAATAAAACACAGTTTTAGAACAGAAATTTGAAAAATGAACAGAAAAAAATAGAAGAATCACTCAAATTCCAGTATTAGTCTTTTCAATACTTTGGGGAACAGTTCAAAGTAAAATCTGAAATTTCTCTGTCTCTCTCTACTCTATCAATCTATTACCTAGAAACAATATCTATTTTCAGTCTAGAATATGTGCACATTTTAAGATATAATAATGTAGATATATCTAATATGTGTACCCACAGATATAGGTGAGGGTTTTTTCACCCAAAGTCTGACAAAACGTTAACAAGTATGTATGTATTTTCTCCAATATTCTTCTTTTCATGTAACAAGTTAATAGCTTTATCTCCAAGCCAAATACAGTAGTTCCCCCTTACCCAAGGTTTCATGTTCTTTGCTTTGGTTTTTCTGTAGTTTCAGTCAGGAATGGTCAACCATGATCAAATATAGTAAGCGAAAACCTTTGGAAATAAATCATTTGTAAGTTTTAATTTGCGCCATTCTGAGTAGTGTGATGAGACTTTTCGTCATCCCACTCTATCCCAGCAGGACTTGAATCCTCCTTGTCTAGCACAGCCACGCTGTACACCCTCCCTGCCTGTCAGTCACTTAGTAGCCCTCTTGGTTATAGAACAACTGTCCTGGTGTCACAGTGCTTGTGTCCAAGTTACCCTTACTTCACTTAATAATGTTCCCAAAGTACAGAAGTAGTGATGTCAACATATCGTTATAGTTATATTTTATTATTGTTGTTAATCTTTCACTGTGCCTACCTCATAAATTAAACCTTTTCAAAAGTATATATGTATAGGGATAAAGCACAACTGGGATCCACTGGGCGGCTAATGTTTTCTATTCTTGGTAGAGATGGAGTCTTGAGTTTAACAGAATTTTAGTTTTTATTTGAGAACTCATAAGAGATGTGCAAACATGAACTTGGCTCTAACAATATTGCATACAAATATTCAATTGCATAATACTTTTCCAGGAATCCTTGTTCATATTTCTTAACCTAATGATGCAATTCAGACAATAGAAGAATTTGTACCTTATAAAGTATATACCTGTATCTTGATTCAAAAATGATCGCCAAGGTGATAGTTACCACATGGTACATAGGATGATTGTACCTATTCAGTACGAAAGGTAACTTCCCTAAATTAGGGAATGTGCAGGCCCCATAGAATATGTGTAGTTTTATGTCAAATAGGATTGACTTTTTTCTAAATACTCAATGTCTTCAATATCTTAATTTATTTCTTTTTCTCACTCTTTTGTGCATCTTTTATCGACTATTAAATTCTTCTATCCACCAAGGTTTGTTTTGAGGTATACATTCTGTTCCACTGATCTGTCAATTGTTACACCAATTATACCAATGATATGTTGCAGTCAATTTTTATTTCTACTATATAATTGTTGGAGGCAACTTTTTCTTCCCTAAGTTTTCATGATTGCTTTAGTTATTATTTTATCCTTTAATTCAAGATGAAATATAGATGTGTTTTTCTAAAGGCTTCTCTCAATAAAAATCTTATTCAAATGGTCAAATCTATAAATTAATTTAGGAAGAATTGACATTCTTCCCAATGCTATTAATTTCTTATAATATTGTACTATGGTTAGTGAATATTATTAGTGAAATAATTCCTTTTTTTGAATTTATTAAGATCCTCTTTGGGACCTTAAAATGACTAATTTTATAAATGTCTAGAGAATACTTAAAAGAGAATTCTCTTTAAGGACAAAAGTTAGATATATCTGCATGGGTACAGTATATTTCGTTATTCAAATTATCTCCCTATTTTAAACTAAATTATCTAAACATTTTCAGAAGCCTATAATATGCTGTAATAAACCTATTTTTTCAACATCCAGTCTCAACAATTACCAGCTGATGTTTGTTAAGTATAGCTAGTTTTGTTTCATCTTTATGCTTTATATATCCCCTATTTCTGAATTATTTTTAAGTAAATCCTAGACATTAAATACTTATATTTGTAGTTATTTTAGTACATATTTCAGAAACATAGAGACTCTTTGAAAACATAATCACAATTTTATTATGTTACCTAAATAAAATTAATAATAATTACTCAAAATCAAGTATCTCCTAGTCAGTATTTAAATTTCCAATTGTCTCATTTTTTAAAATAGTTTGTTAGAATAAAGATCCAAATGAAGTTCAAACACCATGACTGAAGTTTACATCTCTCACAATTTTTTTGAAGTATAGATTCTTGCTTCAGATCCTGGTATTTTATTTTCCTTTTGTTTTTGGAAGAAATTAGGTTGTTTTATCATGTCTAACAATCTGGATACTGCTGATTGCATTCACATGGTCTAGTTTGAGATGTTCCTCTCTCCTGTGTATTTGCTCTGCTTTGGTAAGTAGATCTGTAAATAGTTGATCATATTCAGATTCAATTTCTTTTCAAGCAGAACAGCTTCACAGGTAGTGGTGTGTTCTTCTACAGAGAGGCATCTCATACCTGATTATTGCTGTCTGTGAAATTGGCTGCCTATAACCAGGCCCAGGCTCTTGTTCCGTTAGGAGTGGCAAATGGTGATATTTTTATCACTTATTCTTTCCTTTTGAGGAAGACTTTTATAAAGAGAAATTTTACCTCATTATCCTTTTGGTTACCTTGAAGTACAATTCATACAGAAAAGCAGAGTAAGTACTTAAGTCTTTTATTTACTTTGTCACTTTTTAAAAATCATTTTAAATGTGAAAGGTCGAATGAGAATTTAGTCCTTAATGATGGTGTTTTTCTTAAATTTCTAGTAGATTTTGCTTCAAGTATATTAATAGTACTGTGTGGCATACAACATTTTTTATACTTTTATTAATATGAATTTATATCATTTGTCAGACGGGGCTGGGGAGAGAGATCCTAATTTTATTTTGTCTGAAGTTAAAGTTTCCATTGTACTTGGATTTTATTTAAATATTTCTGATAAACTTTTGCCCATCTTTCTCTTCCTTTTTTTTTAAAATCACAAAATAATACATTCTCATTGAAAAAATTCAAGAAATGTAGAATTTTTTACAGAGAAAACTAAGATTATACTTCCCCCATGTTTATTCACTATAAAAAAGTGTTTAATAGTTTAGTGTATATACTTTTAGATTTTTGTGTGTACATATAGATATACACACATATAAAACAGGTGTAAGCACATAATTTTCTAAAAAAGGAATTACATATAATGTTCTATAATTTACATTTTACCTTGGTAATATATAATGGATCTTATCTTAGAACATGTCTATTCAGCTCACTATTTTAGTAGATCCCTTATAGTCTATAGTATGGATTCATTATAGCCTGTTTTCTCAGTCCGCTAGTGATGAGCAAGTTATTTGTAGAAATTATAAGACAATAGGCATTCTTGTGTTTAGGTACCTGTATTGTTTTCTAAAAAAAATATAAATGCTTTCCAAGAGCATACATGGTGTAACTATTTTTAAGTGGTGATAAATTACTTTCCAAAGAGATAGTACTTTGCTCCGAGTATGAGTATGCTCTTTGCCCCACACTCTGGCCAACATGGGATATATTCCTTCTTTTAACCTGCTTGCTGATAGGGAAAAATGGTGGCTCATTGTTCAATTTGCATTTTCCTGATTACTAGTGTGGTCAGAGGTTTTTATTTGCTCTGTTATGTTTATGTTTCTTCTTTGAATCACCAGTGTGCATCATTTGCTTTGTGTGTTTTCATAGGTATTTTATTGTCACGTTGGTAGAAATTTGATTTTTGGCTATTCACCAGGTATAAGCTCAACCTTAACCTCAAAGTATGATCAAGATTTGGTTACTGTAGGTGAGCAGAGAATTCAAAGTTGACATAATCTGGCAAGAATGTAAAAGGTAAATTTTTCTGTTGATGAGTAAGGGCATTGCCTTTTGGTAAATAACCAAAGGACAGTAAAGTTAATCTTTCAGGAAAACTCAAAAGCCTACTTTGAGACACATAAGAATATAAGTAGGAAGTTCTTTTCTCTTATTTTTCCCTCACAAACAATGGCACAAAAGTAGGTCAAGGTGATATATGTGATTTGCACCAATATTTTTCTTTGGAAATAGTTCTAAAGTTGATACCTGGAGCCCCAGGATAATTTCCTATGAAGTACAAGTAGCAAATGTGTAGCATACAAGGTTGGGCAATTAAGTTTGCAAACTCATCCTAGAAAAGGAGCTAGCTACATACCTTATTGCTGAATATCACTATGGTCACCACATGGCCAATGCTTTCCTATCCTGCTCCCATGACAGACATCACTAGTCAATCCTGGCAGCCTTTCTTCTTGAGCTTTCATGTAACTATCATAGTTTTTTCATCATCATTTTCTAGGCTCATTTCTAATTAATGTGCATAATCAAAATGAAATTGATATACAGTCTCTGTTTTATAACTATACTGAATAGAATTTAAGCTCCAGTGGGCCATGGATTTGTCTGTTTTGCTTCTTGGTGTTTACTAACAATACCTGGGACATACTAGGCACTCAATAAACATTTGTTGAATTAATGGACAAATAATAAATTTAGACAGAACATTTTAAAAACAGATTCAAAAACCCATCACATTGTAATAGAATTTTGATAAAGCATTCATGAAGTATCTATTTCCGAGTACTTTAACTTTATAGTCAACTAATTCTAAGGTTATTGGTGGAAATCTTTGATTTTGATGCTATTTAGATATTAAGGGTTTATTATAAAAATGTTTTTTTACCTTGAAAATAGAATTCTGTTGAATTGCTGTGATAAATAGCAATTACAACAGAAACAATAATAGAAAATGGCTGTATTTTCAGACAGCATCATCAGTATGATTAGCATCCTCTAATTCCATTTCTCCTGAATTTGCAAATTGACTTTAGATCAACCTTGACAGTAGGTTTGACCGTGACTAAATTGAACTGGCTCGTGAAACTTATACCTTATTTTTCTAAGGTGAACATCTTTTCTGATCCATACGTAAATGTTAGGCTGGGAAATGTTCTTTCAAGCTGGCGTGAGCAAGGGGCATGTATGGTTGGTTTCTTTCTTTCTTTCTTTCTTTCTTTCTTTCTTTCTTTCTTTCTTTTTTTCTTTCTTCCTTTCCC